>NC_133620.1:406849998-407449998 GCF_048593235.1 Sminthopsis crassicaudata
GTTGTCATTAATTCTAGCAACGTTCTCCTAACGGCAACTAACCTCTTCTGCCTATAATCCATTCTGCTGTCAATATTAACTTCCTAAATCACTATCATTATAAAAGATAGATGATAAATAGATGGATGGATAAGTAGGGGGGGGGGAGAAAGGCAGAGAGAGAGAGAGAGAGAGAGAGAGAGAGAGAGAGAGAGAGAGAGAGAGAGAGAGAGAGAGAGAGAGAAGAGAGAGAGAGAGAGAGAGAGAGAGAGAGAGAGAGAGAGAGAGAGAGAGAGAGATGAACCTTAACTGATTCTCCAATACCTACACCATCAAACTCAAAACTTCTCTCTCTCTAATCTTTAGGAGCCTCCACACTCTAAAATTCCCTGCCTTTTTTGGCCATCTTTCAAGTAAACTGATTAGCTAGTATTCCTATAAGATCTAACATTCTATTACTCTGTGAATACAAATCAAATTTTTATACATGCACTTTTGAAGCTCCAACTATGTCCAAGGTATTGTATGCCTGTTTTTTATTACCCTCTCTTTTCCCTCTCCCATCTTCACACACAAAATTATGTTATTCAAGTTATTGATGGACTAATGATTGATTTAGCTCAAACTCAAACTACAAAATTGGCATACTGAGAAATCAGTGAAACAGTGATATTTATTCCAGTGTGTCCATTATGTATCATCAGTCAATAGAAAGTCTGTAGAATAATGGACATGTACTATCAGATATAATCAATATGTCAATTTGTTCCACATTACTTTGTCTCCTAACTATGAGCATCCATATGTTGAGAGTTGTGGAACCTAGGAAATGAGAACAATGAAAATTTAAAAGTATCAATTATACATTAGCATAACTTGTTTACCTGGAAATCAGTCCTCTTTTACTCACCTCTTACAATCCCCACACCTGTAAAATTCACTTAAAATGTCACCTTTCCTAATGTCTCCAGCTTCTAAAATCTCTCCGCTGGAATTCTTTTGATTGATTTTGCTTATACTTCTTATATTCATACATGTCATCCTGTAAAATGTAAGGTTCTTGAGGCCAGAAACTTTTTTGTTTTTATTCTGATATAACAAAAACCTAGTACATAGTAATAGCTAACATTTATACGGTTAGTGCTTTGAGGTTTGCAAAGTGTTTCACAAATAATATCTTTTTTATCCTCACAATAACCTGGGAAGTAGCTTCTATTATACCTCCATTTTACATATAAAGAAGCTGTAATAAACATAAATAAAATGATTTGTCCAAGAACATACAGAAGAATTTAAACTAAGGTATTCCTGATTCTAAGGCCACTAGTAGTAGCCACTATACAACCCAGATGCCTCTATAGCTATTTAATAAATAAATGTTGATTGTTAAATTTTTTAAAGAAAATAATGAGGAACTGCAAGAATTCAGAAAGATGTTATTAATTCCTCTCTTCATTTAGATTAGCCTAGAAAAACTATATGAATGACTAAAATAACAAAATTCTTCTCATCTTTTTTTGCCTCAGGATTGTCCTCCTGATTTGCATTACAAGTCCATGGTCTCATGAAGCAAGTTCACCTGATCATTGGCTAAATGTCAATTAACTGAACCTTCTGACTTTTAACCTCAGGCTAGTTTGTTAGTCTGTCTGCTGTTCAGCTCACCTGAGATGGGAATGTGCCAAGGAAGCAGTATAAGCTAGAGTCTAACTATAGCATGGAAATTGATATATCATGGATCTGTCTGGGATTCCTTCCAGGAGAATTTAGTTGCCAGATGTACTTGAAAAATATCCTTACAATATGAATACCCTCAAGACAAGCATTATATAAAAAGGACAGCTACATACAAGCAGCAAAGTAGTCAAGTAAGCAACAGATCAAACTAAGGACTTCCAAGGAGAGAATACAAAATCACACTAGAATGCTTTAGCATGTTCCAGGAACTGGGATAGGCAACAAGTACAAAGACAAAAACCAAGTAGTCCCTGGCTTCATGGAGCTGCCATTCTACTGAAAGAAAATATATATAAAGTAATTTTGAGGGGAACTTCAGAACTGGGGAAAAAGACTAGGAAAGAATTCTTATAGGAGATGATTCCCTGACCTGAGTTAAAAATCGTACTGAATGAGAGAGAGAGAGAGAGAAAGAGAGAGAGAGAGAGAGAGAGAGAGAGAGAGAGAGAGAGAGAGAGAGAGAGACAGACAGACACAGACACAGACACAGACAGACAGACAGACAGAGAGGGAGACAGAGAGAGAGAGAGAGAAAAAGAGAGAGAGACAGAGACAGAGACAGAGATAGAGAGACAGAGAACATTTATGGGAACAAACCTATGCAAAGCTATGAAGGGGAAAGATAAAATGTCATATAAAAGAAACAATTAAGTAGACTAATGTGGTTGATATGATAAGGGAAGTAAAAATAATAATCATACTAGGTACTTACTAAGGCTCTAACTCAAGTCGTACCTTCTGAAGTCCAGTGATATTTCCATTACACCAAGTGGTAACTAAACTAAGATGGTGTATTTTGTTTTGTTTTTGTTTTTATTTTTAACAGTATTTTATTTTTCCCCAGTTACATGTCAAGAAAAAGTTTAGCATTCATTTTAACACGATTTTGAGTTCCACATTTTTCTCCCTCCTTTCCCCTCTTCTGAAGATAGTAGGCAGCTTGAAATAATTATACATGTGCTATCATGTAAAACATATGTCTATATTAGACACAATTATGAAATAAGAAATATATCAAAAGGAAAGCACAAGAAATATTAAAGTAAATGAAAATGGTTTTTTGCTGTATTCTGAGTTCATCAGTTCTTTTTCTATATGTGGATAGCATTTTCTTTTATCAGTCCTTTATTCTTGTCTTTGATCCTTATGTTGCTGAGATCTGAGTCAATCATAGTTGATCATTACACAGTGTTGCAACACCGTGTACAATGTTTTTGTGATTCTGCTCATTTCACTTTGCATCAGTTTGTACAAGTCTTTCCAGGTTTTTCTGAAATCTACTTGTTCATGATTTTTTATTGCTAAGCTCACTTATTGTGAAAAAGGCATTTTATCTGAGGTAATTAGCCAATTTCAAATTCTCTAAGAAAAAGAAGCAAGCTTAGAATACATTACTGAAATTCACAGAATATTGCCCAAACCAAACTTAATAAAGTTTTGCTTTTTCTCCCACGCAGGGCTTTATTTATTACTGTTTATGTAACAACCCAGAGGTATCTAAGCAGAGCAATCTTTCATTTCCACATTTCTTGGTCTTACAGAGATGATGTCTAGATTCCCTTCACCACTATAGAACCTCTACAATGAGGCATTTTTGATTGCCCAGGCTTCCATTTCCTCCAAATCACTAAGTCATAAAGGTTAGGAAAATAAAGTATCAAAACCTTTACACATGTTCATTCAGACCTAAGTTACTTAACTCCCTTCCATCCATTGTTGTGGGAGCCAAGAATAGACTGGATAAATGAAATCCACAAATAATTCTCTAACCTTATGCTGGTCAGTACTTCCAACATCCTTCCCCAATTGAAACCCTTTACCAGTGACTCAAGTGACTGATTCGAGATGTTCTTTTGTCTATTCCTAGTCAAGCTCCTTTTGCAACTTTCTGACATCTATAACCTCATTTTTATAAAAAATAGTTAATAAACCTTGAAGAAAAATGCATATGTGTTGGGAAAGGGGAAGGAGTTCAAGAAACCTCATTAATTCAAAATATGAATAATTCTTGCTTGAGTAATAGAAAGATGAAAATACATAAAATATAAACAGAATGGTAACAGAGACAAGAAGATGCACACATACATACATGCATATTTTCTATCTCTAAATAACCCAGCATTGATCACTGTGACTAACAAAGCCTTACTACATTCTGAATCATCAGATCAATGTCTTGAAGACCATGGCTATACCTGCCTTCCAACTCCAGTCATCTTGATCTATATCTATATGAGATATATACATATATATACATATAAATATATATGTACCTATATATGTATATGTATGTGTGTATGTATATATATATATTTATATATAGGTATATATATATATTTATATGTATATATGTATATGTATATGTATATGTATATGTATATGTATATGTATATACACCTACATGGCTCTGGAGGGGAAAGTGAGGCAGGTAGCCTTGCACAGCCCTCTCTCTTGCATGTCATGGCATCATCTCCCTGATGTCATGGTCCTGTTCAAAGAACAGACAAGAACAACCTCTGTCCAGAGAACCTCTAGGAATATTATGTATGGAACTATTCATAAAACCCTGAAGTTAGCTGAGCTCTACTCAGTGCCTCTTACCCAGGGAGGGAGGGACTGGAGGGATGGAGTTTCTAGGCTTCCATTACCAAGGCGTAAGAGACATAGACGGGTGTTTCTTGTCAGAGTAGTATTTTGCCTTTCCTTAAGGGGCAATGTCAAGCCCCATAACCTTCACTCAAATGAAAATCTAATTATATCACTTTATGTGGTAACTACTTCCTCCCACTCCAGGGCCACTTGCACACCCTCCACTGAACTCCAACACCATGGAATATCATTTCGGGTAAAATTTTGTGGCTAGTAAGTATGCTATTGCAGAGTTGAGGAAAGAAATATTTCCATTGTGAATTATTTTCAGGAATTTAAACTTATTCTTGGTATGAAATTCCCTAAAGAGAACAGGCTTTGTTTGTCCCACCCCTTCATACCATCTTGCTCAAAACCCTGGCACCAGGGGCAGCTTCAGAGTAGGCATTCTTAACCAACAGTCATGTTTATTATGGCACAAAAAAAGATATAAGCTGTGCACTCCAAAGGAAAAAGAAAGCTGAAGGAAAAGAGTTTCTCTGCAGTATCTTAATTGTATCTTTTATTAGGAGTTGCTTAATGTATTTTTGGAGTCACCATATAACTTGATATTATTCACATATATCAGGTGACTAAAAACATTTCAGTTCCTTCTTTAATTGGGGAGTATATTTACTTCTTCTTAGGAGAGATGATAATAGTTTAAGATTTGACCCAATAATAAGTGGTGTAAAACTGATTTCCTTGAAAAATTCCAGGTTTTATTAATAGTGTTACTAGCAATATTATAGATGTTGTTGTTATCGCTGTTACTTCATTCTTTTTGAAATTTTTCATTGAGGTTTAGATAGAAAAAGCCACAGGACAAATTATTGTTCAATTATCTCTCTATAGTCAATGTTTTATAAAGTATCACACAGATGGATCTAGCATTTGCCTTTTTTCATTTAATAAAAGTTTTAGGATGAAAACACTTCCTGTAAATGAAATCTACAGTAAGTACACTGAAAGCATCCTCAGTACAAACACACACACACATACACACACACACACACACACACACATGCGTGTGTATACATATATATAAAAAATATATATATATATAAATATATAAAATAACACACATATGTGTGTATATGCACATATACATATATACCCTATATCATTCATTGATTTTAGCTCCTGATCAAAATGACACAAGTGACCAAATATGTCTTAATTGTGATTTATGTATAAATATAGATATAGGTATAAATGACATATATATATAAAATAATATAAATATGAATATAAATCCATCAGTTGGAGAATGGTTGGGTAAATTATGGTATATGAAGGTTATGGAATATTATTGCTCTGTAAGAAATGAGCAACAGGAGGAATACAGAGAGGCTTGGAGAGACTTACATCAACTGATGCTGAGTGAAATGAGCAGAACCAGAAGATCACTATATACTTCAACAACGATATTGTATGAAGATATATTCTGATTGAAGTGGAAATCTTCAACATAAAAAAGATCCAACTCACTTCCAGTTGATCAATGATGGACAGAATTATCTACACCCAGAGAAGGAACACTGGGAAGTGAATGCAAACTGTTTGCACTTTTGTCTTTTATCCAGGTTACTTATACCTTTGGAATCCAATTCTTACCATGCAACAAGAAATTTGGTTTTACACACATATATTGTATCTAGGTTATACTGTAACACATTTAATGTGTATGGGATTGCCTGTCATCTAGGGGAGGGAGTAGAGGGAAGGAGGGGAAAATTTGGAAAAATGAATACAAGGGATAATGTTGTAAAAAAAATTACTCCTGTATATGTACTGTCAAAAAATTACAAATATAAAGTTAAAAACAAAAAAGAAATCAAAGAAACCTGTGTTTCTATCCTGGCTCCAATATTTACTAGCTATGTGACACTGATAATTCACTAAATCTTTCTGGGCTTTATTTCCTCATCTTTGGGTTGGACATTTAAGCATTCTTTCAGCTCTAAAATCTATTTTCTTATCATCTTATGAATTGGAGACACATTACCGTTTACTCTTCAATAAAGGGAGAAGAAAGAAAATAACATTTGTGTAGCACCTACTGTGTACCAGGCACTGTATTAAGCTCTTTACAAATAGTTTCTTTGATTCCCTCACTACCCCCAGATGATGCTATTATAATTCTCATTTTACAGATGAAGAAACAGGCAAATAAAGATTAAGTGACTTGCTCACACAGCCAGTAAGTTATGGCAGAATATCATCCTGGCTCTAAGTTCAACACTCTACCCACTGTATCACCTTGTTGTTTTCCTTTATTCTCAAACAAGACAGTGCCATCAGATTGGTGATGTCTGACATGCAAGTGAATTGGATTTAAGTAAGTGAGGTATGTGCAAGTTCACCTGCATCAATTTCTCTTTCAGACACAATTGGAGAGGACCATGGATAGATGGATGGGTGGAAAGAAGGAAGGAAGGAAGGAAGGAAGGAAGGAAGGAAGGAAGGAAGGAAGGAAGGAAGGAAGGAAGGAAGGAAGGAAGGAAGGAAGGAAGGAAGGAAGGAAGGAAGGAAGGAAGGAAGGAAGGAAGGAAGGAAGGAAGGAAGGAAGGAAGGAAGGAAGGAAGGAAGGGAGGGAGGGAGGGGGGAGGAAGGAAGGAAGGGGGGGAGGGAGGGGGGAGGGAGGGGGGGAGGGAGGGAGGGGGGAGGGAAGGAGGGAGGGGGGAGGGAGGGAGGGAGGGAAGGAAGGAAGGAAGGAAGGAAGGAAGGAAGGAAAGAAGGGAGGGAGGGAGGGAGGGAAGGAAGGAAGGAAGGAAGGAAGGAAGGAAGGAAGGAAGGAAGGAAGGAAGGAAGGAAGGAAGGAAGGAAGGAAGGAAGGAAGGAAGGAAGGAAGGAAGGAAGGAAGGAAAGAAGGGAGGGAGGGAGGGAGGGAAGGAAGGAAGGAAGGAAGGAAGGAAGGAAGGAAGGAAGGAAGGAAGGAAGGAAGGAAGGAAGGAAGGAAGGAAGGAAGGAAAGAAGGGAGGGAGGGAGGGAAGGAAGGAAGGAAGGAAGGAAGGAAGGAAGGAAAGAAGGGAGGGAGGGAGGGAAGGAAGGAAGGAAGGAAGGAAGGAAGGAAGGAAGGAAGGAAGGAAGGAAGGAAGGAAGGAAGGAAGGAGGAAGGAAGGAAGGAAGGGAGGGAGGGAGGGGGGAGGAAGGAAGGAAGGGGGGAGGGAGGGGGGAGGGAGGGGAGAGGAAGGGAGGGGGAGGGAGGGAGGGAGGGAGGGAGGGAGGGAGGGAAGGAAGGAAGGAAGGAAAGAAGGGAGGGAGGGAGGGAGGGAAGGAAGGAAGGAAGGAAGGAAGGAAGGAAGGAAGGAAGGAAGGAAGGAAGGAAGGAAAGAAGGGAGGGAGGGAGGGAAGGAAGGAAGGAAAGAAGGGAGGGAGGGAGGGAAGGAAGGAAGGAAGGAAGGAAAGAAGGGAGGGAGGGAGGGAGGGAAGGAAGGAAGGAAGGAAGGAAGGAGGAAGGAAGGAAGGAAGGAAGGAAGGAAGGAAGGAAGGAAGGAAGGAAGGAAGGAAGGAAGGAAGGAAGGAAGGAAGGAAGGAAGGAAGGAAGGAAGGAAGGAAGGAAGGAAGGAAGGAAGGAAGGAAGGGAGGGAGGGAGGGAGGAGGGAAGGAAGGAAGGAAGGAAGGAAGGAAGGAAGGAAGGAAGGAAAGAAGGGAGGGAGGGAGGGAAGGAAGGAAGGAAGGAAGGAAGGGAGGGAGGGAAGGAGGGAGGGAAGAGGGAAGGAGGGAGGGAAGGAGAGAAGAAGGGAGAGAGGGAGGGAAGAGAAAGGGAGGGAGGAGTCTTACAACTTTCAACCAATTCCAAGCCAGCTTTACTCACAGAGGTTGTTGTTTAGGGACACTTTCAAAGCATCACAAAAGCTTTTTCCATTTCCCAAAGGCCCTAGTATAAGGTTGTACATAGTAGGTATTCAAAATCCAATAGATATTTAATGGATATTAGAAAAACAAACATTAAAAGACATTCAAATGCTACACATGGGAGAAACCAACTAATTAGGAAGCATTTATTAAGCATTTGCTATGTGCCAGCACTGAGGATAAGAAAACATATTTAAAACAGTCCCTGTCCTTAAAGAGTTTATTCTAATTGGGAAACGGTATGAATAAAAAGAAATGCATAGCTTATATATAATGACTATATAAAGAATATAAGTTTGAAAAGAGGTGCCCTAGGACTGAGGAGGAGCAGAATAGGCTACATGTAGAAGATAGCATTGAAAGAACCAGGGCCAAGAGCTGAAGGTGAGGAGGTGTGCATTTCAGGCATGGGGAAAAGTCAGTGCAAAGGCAATGACAAAGAAAATGGAATGTCCTGTGTGTCTGGGACAAGACCTACCACACATCTTTGCAGAACCAGTGGCATCTTCAAAGCAAAATTCACTTCCAAAACTAGAGTGTAGCTGGTCACTAAATAATCTGGAGCATTCAGAACCAAATGAGCAATGGTTTGAATTATCTGGCTAATTATTTCATTCTCTGCTTCAGCCTGACTTCTTTTTCATTGATCCAATTAGCTGTATTCAGAATCAGTTCTGTCTGGGTACTTCTGAAAAGCCAGAGACCATTTGTTGAACTAATTCTTCCTGCTCATATATCAATGTTTGCCCATTAGTACTTCAAGTCTGTCCATGTATCTGAACAGTGCCTGAAATCAAATCCTATACAAAGAAGATAAGCATGATAAACAATCTAAGTGGCTCAAACTTCTTATATTTTATAAGGTCTTCTACTAGGACATGGTATGGTTCTATCTCTTGCAAGATCTTGCTTTCTCACTCATTCTAGCTCTCTCTTGCTCTCATTCTCACTCTTGCTCTTTCTCTCTCCTAGTTTCCACATCTATAAAATAAGGGGCTTGGACTATATGCCTTCTTGTCTTCTGTCCATCTCAAAACCCATTGATCCAGCAATCCAACTACCAGCAATGATTTAGGCACTTTGGGAAATATACAATACACATACACACACACAAAAAAAAATGTGTATGTGTGTGTGTGCATTGTGTATACATGTATATGTACATGAGTATACATATGTGGGGTGTGTTATGTGTTTATATTTTTATACTTTTATTTTTAATTTATAAAATAAAACAAATATTTCATAATATAGCATAGAAAAAAGATAGTCATCTTTTTACATGACAAAGAAAATCTGTGATGTACAACTTGCTATTCCTTTAAAATCACCACAAAGAAAAATATATAGAAGAAGTGCACAAGTTTAACATATACTGGATTACTTGCCCTCTAGGGGAGGGGGGAGGGGGAAGGGAGGGAAAAATTTGGAAGATAAGGTTTTGCAAGAGTGAATGTTGAAAATTATCCATGCATATGTTTTGAAAATAAAAGTCTTTGATAAAAATAAAATACACCACAAAATTATGATGTATTTTTAATTTTTTCTTTGCCTACCTCCCACCCTATTCCTAAAGTTGCCTACCATTAGATATAGATAGATAGATAGATAGATAGATAGATAGATAGATAGATAATGTGCAAAATCATCTATACATACTTTTTTGTATCAATTGTTTCTCTGGATAATGCATATCTTCATATATCTTATAATTAATTGTGACATTTATAACAGTCAAAATAATTTATTCATTCAAGGTCATTCTTAAAAATATATTGCCGCTATTGTATACAAAGTTCTCTTGTTTTTGCTCATTTTGTTCTTCATTATTTTGTGCAAGTATTTCCATGTTTTTCTGAAATCAGTGAGTTCATCAGTTTTTATTCCATAGTAATGTTCCATCACAATCATGTATCACTTGTTTAACCATTCTCCAATTGATGGGCTTCTCTGCAACTTCCAGATTTTTGTCAACACAAAGAGAGGTGCCATAAACATTTTAGAATATAATAGTTTATTTTACTTTTTCCCTCCTCATATGTGGAAATAGACCTACTAGTTATATTGCTGGATCAAAGGGTACAAGTAGTTTCATAACTCTTTGGGCATAATTCCAGATTGCTCTCCAAAATGACTGGATCAGTTACAAATCTATCAACAAAGAATTAGTCTCCCAATTTTCCCATATCCCCTCCAACATTTGTTACTTTCCCCTTCGATCATTTTATCCAGTCTTGTAGAAATCAAATGATATCTCAAGATTTTTTCTTTTGTATTTCACTAATGAATAATGATTTAGACCATTTTTTACAACTATAAATTGTTTTAATTTCTTCCTTAGAAAACTGCCCATTTATATTCTTTTATCATTTATCAGTTGGGGAATGCCTTGTATTTTTATAGATATGACAAAATTTATCAGATAAAGATCTAATATAAAAATAATTATCTATTAGAAAATTTCCCCAATTTTCTGCTGTCCTGATTTGGGCTATATTTGCTTTATTTATACAAAATCCTTTTTAATTTAATGTACCCAAAATTATCCATTTTATACTAATATTGCTTTCTGTATCTTATCTATTTATTAGCTATTTGCTTTTTCATAAGTCTGATAAGCAATATGTTCTATGTTCTTCTAATTTTCTTCTAATATTCCTTTTTATATCTAAGTTGTGTATCCATTTTGACTTTATCTTGGAAAATAGATATTGGTCTATGGCCACTTTTTGCCATACTACTTTCCAATTTTCCCAACAATTTTTACCAATAATGAATTTTTATTCCAAAATCTTGTCTTTACATTTATAAAATAAAAGATTATTATGTTTATTTACTTCTATAAATTGTTTTGCATTGATTTGCCTTTCTATTTCTTAATCAGTTCAGATAGTTTTGATAATTATTGCTTAAATTATCATTTAAGATCTTGTATTGCTAAAACTTTCCTTTACATTTTTTTCATTATTTCCTTTGATATTCTTGACTTTTTCTTCTTCCCAATAAATTTTGTTATTCGTTTTTCTAAGTCAGTAAAAAATAGTCTTGTTGATCATTTAGTTGGAATAATGTAGAATATATAAATTAGTTTCACTAAGTTGTTTTTATTTATATTGGACCTGCCTAAAATGAACCAATACTATTTCTCCGATTATTTACATATGATTTTATTTGTAGAAAAAAAGTTTTAATATAATTTTGTTTATATAGTCCCTGGGATTATTTTAACATGTATATTCCCAAGTATTTTATATTTTCTAAAATTATTTTAAATGAAACATCTTTTATTATCTCTTTAAGAGTTTTGTTTGTTATATATAGGAATGTTGATGATTTATATGGATTCGCTTTATTTGCTGCTACTTTACTAAAATTATTAATTGTTTGAACTAATTTTAGTTGAGTCTCTGGGTTTTTCCTAAGTACATCATCATATTATCTGTTAAAAGAAATAGTTTTATTGCCTCATTCTCTATCCTGATTCCTTCTATTTCTTTTTCTTCTCATTGCTATTGCTAGGATTTTAAATACATTACTGAATGATAATGGTGACCATGGACAAACTTGTTTCATATCTGATCTACTAAGAAGACTTCTAGTTTATCCCTATTACAAATAATGCTTCCCTGGTGATTTAAGATAAATACTTTTGATATTTTTTAAAAATCTACTCATACAAATATTTTCAAGTATTTTTAATATAAATGAGTGTTGAACTTCATCAAAAACATTTAATTAATTTATTGATATAATCACATGATGTAATTTTAGCAGCTATGCAGGAATTCAGAGAAATTATTTTTTAACCTTGAAAACTCTGCTTAAATTCCTAGTATGCCATGAATTTTCCTGATCTACACTGCGATGTTTAATTATAAAGATGACTTCAAGAGACACTGGACAATCTATTTCAATCTCTTCATTTTAGTTAAAGAAACTGAGACCAAGAGCTAAGTTGGGTAAGAACAAAAATGAGAACAAAAATAGAAAAAAAAAAAATATAAGTGGTAGAACTGATATTTGAACCAAGATCTTTTGACTTTAAAAGCAGAATTCTTTCCATGAGACCATATAGCACCAATTTAAAGAAATGTGTCAGTCATTCAAGGACAAACCTAATTCAGTTATAAGTTGCTTATCATCAGAAGCTTGGCTACTGGATTTTTTTTTTTTGCTATAACAACACATAAAGATTTGTTTCTTAAAATGCAGAAGGATCGTCAATAGAGTGATATGCATGGGCATTTCCCCAAATCTGGCTTCTCAATTCAAGTCACTGTTTCATATATCTGGTTTGGAAATAGTATGGAATCTAAAGATTACCTAATTTACATGTAGATATTCCTCAGTTTACAAATGATATTCAGAGAAGTTAAAGGTTATGGAAGAGAACATGCTATGACAGATGATCACAAAGGTTACAATAGGATTAGAATTAGTCCACCTCCATTCCAATGTCATGAATGAACAATCCAGGGTCATAATAATTCCAATCTGAGAAATACTTTTTTGATCAGTTTTCAAGTCTTTCCAAGATTTAACTCATCTTCACTTCACTATACCTATGTCCATAGCACTACTGCAGTGAATTGCAAAATGACAGAATTTGAGAGCAGCCGTCTAATCCAATCTCTACCCAAATGAAATCCCTACTATAATAGCCTTGACAAATGGTTTTCCAGCCACTGCTTGAAGACCTCTGATCACCACCTCCTGAGGCAGTCCATTCTACTTTTTAGACAGCTCTAATTATTCGGAAGATTTTCTTTCCATCATACTTAAAACCTTTTGAAGGGATAAGATTATTCCCACCTCAAGAGAGACTTTCTCTAGATGTTTTCCCCACATTGCTTCCAAGAATGTTGCCCTGAGGGAGGCAGAGAAACACCCAAACAGAGATGAGGTTAAATTTTAAGTGGGAATGATGATTTATGAAGAACAGCTGAGGAATCTATGGGTGGGTTTCACTTTAAAAGATTTGGAGGACCTGGATGATTTCATGCAATTTTATATGCTTAATATTTTGAGCTTCTCATACATCATCCAGGAGAGGGTGACTGCTTGTCATACAGCTCCTGCACAAAGCCCCTTATTGATATTTTTATTCACAAAGATCATGATTGCAAACATTTATTTAAAAGAGTTTCACTTAGTGGATATATTCGACAAAGAGAAGATCTAATTCAGTTCCAATTGATCAATGATGGACAGAAGCAACAACACCCAGAGAAGGAACACTGGAAAATGAGTGTAAACTGTTTGCATTTTTGTTTTTCTTCCCAGGTTATTTTTACCTTCTGAATCCAATTCTTCCTGTGCAACAAGAAATTTGGTTCTGCACACATATATTGTATCTAGGATATACTATAACACATTTAACATGTATAAGGCTGCCTGCCATCTAGGGGAAGGGGTGGAGGGAAGGAAGGGAAAAATTGGAACAGAAGTGAGTGCAAGGGATAATGTTGTAAAAAATTACCTATGCATATATACTGTCAAAAAAAAAGTTATAATTATAAAATAAAATAAAAAAGAGTTTCACTTTCCCCCACTTTAATCATTGATAAGATAAAAATGTAGGATTTAACAGATTTGACAGTAATGTGAAAGCTAGTTCAGATTCATCAATTGATATAGACAGTGTGTATGATTGTTTTGAAAGCTGTCCTTGAAAATAGTTATCCCACCAGAAAATATATTTCCTTTCATTTCTGATAGAAATATCATAGTCTAAAAAAGGTTGCCAACTTGATGCATGAGTACTCCAAAAGGAGTGTAAGAAGTTTTTCAAAATAACATGGAGAATAATTGGTAAATAATGATATTTTGTTGCAATTAATTGATCTATTTTATTTCTCATGGGAATATGCATGATAAACTCTAGAATTTTATTACCTTTCATATTGATTAGTCAGTATAGAAAGGCTTATTGAAATAAAAATAAATTGATACAGAAACTATAAATTATTGGCAACACTTGGATACATTTGGCTTATCCCTACATCATTAACAAAAAATTGACTGATGTACTGGATTATGGAAGCAAAGAGGGAAAATTACCAATATCTGGTCTATATAATGCATAGATTAAATAAAGTACATACCAAAGAAAGTTTTGAAGCCTAAGCCTACTTTGATGGATGACACTGACCTACAGTGCCAATCCTCAATGTACAAAATGATGTTGCTGACCCTTAGTAGGTTATTTGCCTACTTACAACTTTGATGGTGAGCTACAGTGAACTATTCACAATCACTCTCATTTAGTCCTCTGTAAGAACAAAGTTACATAATTATGAAAAAGCTGGCTAGGATTTAGGTTTCCAGGGAAACAATTCTTTTCTGTGTGAAGCTGACAGATATATATGTAGACAACTGTGGTCTCATTAACGCTATATCTTAACCAATTGATCTAACTGATCTAAATACATTTATAAAATAAATGGAACCATTAGTAAAATTCCCTATTACTGTGTGTTCTTAGGCCATAAGGAAGGAATATTTTCTTTAGTTACCTATTTCATAAAAAGAAAATTTTAAAATCTGGAAATTAAGAGGCTATTTAGTAATGAAAAGAGTAACGGGTATCTTTTATTTGAAGTGGGGGGAAAGTATACCTGGAGACATTTCAGCAAGGAAGATAAGAACTAAAATTTAGGTTTATGCAGCAAAGGGAAGAATCTGGAGAAAAGCTTGAGTTTAAACAGAATAGGTTACTGGAAGAGGGTGAGAAATCTATAGAGCCCTATAAAAATAGGATAGTCATTTGGTTCACATAGTTTTAATAGAAGTGATTCATGAAATGATTCTCCCAGTCCTGGGATGTAAGGATACTTGATACTATTCTTTAACATGGTCATAATAATACTCACAGCACCTATAACTTGAATTGTTGTAAGTCTCATTATAGCTATCTAATCTAACCCTTTTAATTAAGGTGAGGAAACAGACCAAAGAACTATAAAGGAACTACTAAAGGAAAAACATTCCTGTTCCTGATGGATTCACAGGATGATTCCAATAGACTCTTATTAAAATATTAGTAACTATGCTTCACAAATTATTCTCAAAAATTAACAAAGAAAACCCTTATGAGAATTTTTATAAGACAAATATAATCCTGATACCTAAACCCAAGAAAGACAAAACAGGGAAAGAAAACTCTAGGCCAATAACATTCATGAATATTGACTCAAAAATATTAAACAAAATCCTATCAAACAGACTACAATGATTTATCCAATATTCTTTGTGGAGAAAAGTAGTATTTATGCCAGGGATATGTGTTGTTTAACATTAGGAAAATAATTGGTATAATAATATTAAAATCAAAACATCCAAAACCACATGATCACTCAATAGATGCAGAAAAAGGCTTTGACAAAATATAGCATTCATTTATGCCAAAACCCTACTAAGTATAGCCATCGAGGGCCATTCTTAATATCATAAAAAGTGTCTATCTGAAACTAAAAACAAGCATCATAAACAATACAGATACAAAGAACCTTTGCAGTAAAGATAGACATGAAAAGATGCCCATCATCTTCACTATTATTTGATATCATTCTGGAAATATTACCAACAAAAATAAGATAAGAAAAAAAAATTTTAAATGAATATAGGTAATGAGGAGATAAACCTATTCACATTTGTTGATGGTATGATAGCATACTTATAAAATACTAGAGAATCAGCAAAGATACTCACTGAGACAATAATTTCATCAAAGCTCCAGGTTATGAAATAAACCCTTGAAAAATAAATAATATTTTATGTCAAAATAACAAAAACATAGAGGCAATTCTAGAAAGAAAAATTCCATTCCAAATAATTACAAAAATGTAAAATATCTGAAGATTAGCCTATCAGGGTTCACAAACTAATAATATAAATTCAATTTCAAAGTATTCCTTTAAGAAATAAAAAGCAGTTTAAATAGTTGAAGGGGTATTTAAATGCTTATGGCTAATCAATGCCAATATAATTAAATTTACAAAACTAATGAAGTTAATTTGCACTTTTAATGCTGCATCAGTCAAATTAATAAGGGGATTCCTCATAGAACTTGATAATAATAATAATAAAATACATTTGGAAAAATAAGAGATCTAGAATATCAAAAGAAATTATTTTTAAAAAGTAGGGATGAAGTAGGGACAACACTTCTAGACCTCAAATTCTATGATAAAGCAGTGCTCCTCAGAACTATCTGACATTGGTTAAATATAGAGAAATAATAATGGAATACAATTATTCTGTAAGAAATGGTGTATGTGATGAATAAAAAGAGATGAGGAAAGATCTATATGAACTGATGTAGAGTGAAGTAAGCAGAGTCAAGAAATTAACATGCATGGTAACAGTGTAAATAGAAAGAACTACCTGCAAAAAAAAATCAAAAGTAAATGTTACAAAATTTAAAAGTTCAAGCAAGTCTTGGATCAAGAAATATGAGAAGAGACCCCCAAATTTACACCTTTTTTGGAGGTCAGAGTTTACTGGTATTACAAATTGAACAATTTTTGGACTTTTTCAATGTATTGATCAGTTGTGCTGGCATTTTTTTCTCTAAAATTTACTATTTGTCATATGAGACAGTTCTCTGGGAGGGTGAGGGATACTTTGGATAACTAGAAAGGTTAAAAAAGTGAAAAAATCAATAAAAACAAAGACAAGGGAGAATCACAAACAACAAAACTAAATAACCCAGTGTTTGATAAAGTGGAAATTATTATTACCTAAAAAACAGAAAAACAATCTCCTTAGTTGATAAAAAAAAAAAAAAACTTCTGGGAAAACCAGAGAACAGCCTAGAAAAAATTAGACTGATACAAACACTTATAACATATTCCACAATACATTCCAAATAAAAATGTAACCTTAATATTAATCATACTATTTTAAAAATTGGAAGAGAAGATTATATACCTCAGAGATAGATTCTTTATCAAACAAGAAATAGAGGCAATTTGAAAAAATAGATAACTTTAATTACATAAAACTGAAAAGCTTCCACACAAACAAAATTAATGCACCCAGAATGAGGAGTGAAGTGATCAATTGAGAAAAAAAAATCATTGTATCAAATTTCTCTTATGCTGGACTCAAGATTATAGGAAAAGTGGAGTTCCTTTTTCATCTACCCTTGTTGCTGAGGACCATGGCAAAGGTACACCTAACATTCAAAATTAAATCTTAGAAAACTTTTGCCTAAAGAAAGAACCTTAAAATGGAAATCATGTCTATAATATAATCAGTATGATGTGCCTATATCTCAATTATACCATGGCTTAAATTGGATTATGTGGACCAGACTAAAAATATAATGAGTTTTATCTATCATATCCTTTCTTGGGGAAATGAATTGTAAGTTCTCCCCAAAAAAATCACTTATAATTGAACTTTGGGAACACAGCACACTCTTAAGTGGGAACTTCCTGAATTTATTGTGGCACACTCCTCCTGAATACGTATTATTTTGTCTTATATTCTTTCTCCTCCTCTCCCTTTCCGCTCATTTCAGAAGACAGTAAGTAGTTTGAGGACAAGACTTGTAGCATCTAGAAGTCAGTACCCAATAGGTATTCAATAAACAATTGTGTACTATGTCTTAGCATCAGTCTATAGGGATTCTCTCTGAACTGTGACTTGTGATTCTTTCAAATTATTTGATCCCTGTTCACTCTAAGCCTTTACTTTCCTGACTTACATGCTCATGAATGTTGCAAAATTATAAGGATCGAGCATAGATTGAAATAAGAAATTTGAGAAGTCACTCTAATCCCATTCCATTTCATAGGTTAGAAATCCACAAATAGCTGTACATATCTTTGGACTCTTTTGATGCATTCATTAATCATGCCATTTTTTCCTCTTCTTTTTTCTCTTTGAAAAAAATACTATTTGTTAAATGAGAAGGGATTTGTTAAAAGGAAGGAAAGGGGGAAGAATTCCAGGAAAAAGTGTGACAATATAAAGAAGAAGAACAAGAGCAAGAAGAACAAGAAGATGATGATAATGATAAAGATGAAGAAGCAAAAGAAGAAATAGGAAGAAAGAAAAATACATCAATAAAAACTTTGTTTTTAATTTGAGCTTGCAAATGAAATTTTATATTAATCAAATTACAAAATTATTCCTTTAAAAAGTGATTTACTGTCAGTTTCTCCATCAACTCCTTTGTTGGATTTATGTGTTTATTTATAGAGTGTAAACCACTTTGAACAGGTGCTGCTAAACAATGAAAGAAAGCAAAAATGTTAATAGTCACTGCACACTGAGATTCTATTTAATTAAGTGCCAAAGACTTGTGACTTGTGAGCAGGGAAGACATCTCCCTCGAGAGCAAACATAACCACTGCATATACTTAGAAACTTTGATAATTCATAATGTCTTCAACCTCCCTTACCCCACACAGTTATTCAGCTGCCAAATCTTGGTGTTTCTTATCTCCACATCTCTCAACATCAGATCCTTTCCCCTTGCCTTGACTATTGCAATGGCCTTCTAATTTATCTCCCTTCCTCAGGGAGATAACACCTTTGTATTATCCAATCCATCTTCCAGGGAGCTGTCATAGGGATTTTCTAAAGCAGAGGTCTGATCATAACATTCGTTTACTTAAATGACTATATTGCCTCTAAAATATCTATTTATCTCTATATCTCTTTAGTTATAGAGAAGTAGATATCTAGATAGTAATAGCAAAATATCTATATAGATAGATACATAAATTATGTATATATACCTTCCCTCTGGAACCATCTTATTACACATGTCACTTTCCAAGATTTATTTGATTTATTTATCAAGGGGCAAGTTCATCTAGATTCATATCATAATCTGAGTAAGTATATGTATATGTATGTATATGTATATGCATATGTGATTTGTATATGTGAACGCATATTGTATAGACAAGTACATATATATGTATATACACTCATATGTATATGTATGTTTGTGCATGTATATGTCCCATGTATGCATATGATGTGCGTGTGTATGCTTGTATGTATATGTATGTACACATACTTTTTTTTAATATAGATGTTTAAATGGCTCTCAAGAGAATTCTAATTTTATCCAAGAGGCTTTTAGGAATTCTGAACACAAGCAATATTTATATTGGAAGAATCTTAATATCAATAGAGAAATCCTATCAATCTCCACAACTTTGGCAACTGCCTCAGGTGAGACTAGGCTTCCTTTCCAACATTAATGTTCAGGGGGTCCTGAGCAAAGTTATGTCCACAGATGTAGTTGCCATAATATTTTTAATTAAAATGAAAATAATAGTATTTGATGATGTTTTAACTGAAAATCAATCAGATATATAACTAGTAATCCCTAAACATTTATTGTTAATCAATATTTAAAAAAAAAAAACACCTCATTTACACACAGCTTTTCAGGAACATGGCAAAAAAATATATATATATACAGAGTCCATCTGCAGTTTGTTTAATATTTTTTTCTCAAACTATCATTCATCTATCCCCTGGTGGGATTTATTCCTGTGAAATTAAAACTGCCTCTCCACCAAGGAGCTCAATAAGGGGCTATTTTAGTAGGAAGCAGATGTATATCTTCTGGGGCTTAACACCCTGGGCTCAAATCAGATGGTGAAAATTTATGACCCTTAAAAATATACTGTACCTGTGGTGACTCAGACCTGCTGGGAGGCCTCTTCCCTGGTTGAAACTGTGTGATTGCTAAAGTGTTAATGACATTGAGGAGAGAGCCTGGGGAGGAAGAGAGACTGATACTTCAGAAGGAGGAAATGAATCCAGAGACTATCAGAGAGTAGTATAATCAAAAGCTTATCTGCCAGAATCCAAGTTTTATTATACTACTGACAAAAACAGCTCATTTATATTGGATTTCCTGTCCCTCTTTTTTTCTTAATAAGAGGAATCACATATCTATGAGTCATCACAATCATTATAGAGTTAGTGGGACATTTTGTTTTGATTCTACATATGTTTTTAAGGAAGAGAGTTTTTAAAGTATTGCTACAATTTCTTGCCTCCTAATTTGAGGACTGACTAAAAAGATAATAAATTGGTAGGATTTCTCCTCCTATTCTCCACCTTTCTTTAATATTTCTTGAAATAGTTTTGACTGTTTCCAGTAGGCGCATATCTCTGTTTAATAGTAACATACAAAAATTAATAAATCGAGAAAAGGCACGATGGGAATAGGCTGTAATAAAGACAAATGGAATCCATATTTTAAAAGTTGGCAAGGTCTAGCAGATCTGCTCTCATTTCTTTTTATTCATGTAATAAAATGTTCTGGATTTGGAGTCATTTTCTTTCCTTGTTATTTCTCTAGTCTTAAGCACAAGCCATAAATGCTTCACCAAACAGAAAAAGATGGAACATTCAGTTAGTTTTAGTCTGCTTTATAAAATACTACTTAACACAAAATTGTTATCTAGAAACACCTTATGTTAATATTATTTGGACTATTGTAGTCATCAATTAGGCATTTTGCTAGACACACTGGAGATATTCTATGATCAAGGATAATATTCCTGTGCTCACTATGCGGAGGGACTGTTTTTTCAAATGGCAAAAGCATGCCCAAATCATCCCTGATAGTTCTCCAAAATTAAAGTGCATTCAAAGCCAGATCAGAACAAAAATAAAATTCCTTCTAGGCTTCTAATAGGAATTTAAAATGTCTTCTCTTCCGGCTAGCCACAGCTTTCTTCTCTCTCCATCACACAAATCCTTTCAAGCCAATTTACAAGTCCTGCCTAACAACCTCATGGTGAAGTACAGAAAATTAGTCCAACTTTTGATAAAGACCAGATCTTGGAAAGGGTATTTGAATAGATGATCTGCTAAGAAACAAGTTCAGAAATATACAAAATATAAATGTATTAATGTAGATAGATTACATTATTTGCCCACTGTTAATAGGGCAATACTTAGAGTGGTGACAGAAAACACTGGGTCTGGAGTCAGGAAGTCCCGAGTTCAAATGCAACATCAGACAGCTACCAACTGTATGAGCTTGGGCAAATCACTTAACTTCTTTCTGCCTCAGTTTGCTCAACTATAAAATAGGAAAACATAATAATATCTACCTCCCTTGATTGTTGAGAATTAAATAAGCAAATAATTGTGAAGTGCTTAATAGGGTGACTGGCTCATGGTAGATACTCATTTCCTTTCTCCTTTTTCTTCCTTCTTCCCATAGTAGTACCGGGTTAAACTCATTCAACCACAATTCCCCATCTACTTTCATTTATACCAGTGTTACTAGTTTTTTTCTATAGACTTGTTTGAGGTATGTGGTGCAGTTTAAACTATGGAATGAAGGAAAACTAAATGATCCACATGAAGAACAGAATTACAGACCTCAACATTGTGTGAAACATCTGAGCTGAATGCTACAGAAAAATATGGGCAACAGCTTTAGAAGAGAAAGAGAAATGTGATCCAAAACAACTTCAAAAGGGACCTTAACCCAACAAGCTATTGTAAGTAGCTGGCCTGTGGAACACGGAATTAACACATTCTGAAATTCCCACCTGAATTATGAGATGCTACAGTCAAATAGACTTTTCTATCTCAACTGATATTCTGCTTGATTAGTTGATTGATTGATTATTATGAGTATTTATTAAGTACCAACTATATGCCAGGCACTGTTTTAAACAGTAGAGATACAAAAATAGGCAAAAGACAAAGATGTTAATAATGAACTCCTATAAGGAAAAATAAAGAACAAATTAATTGGGGCAATTAGATGCTACAGTGGATAGAGCACCAGCCCTGAAGTCAGGAGGACCTGAGTTCAAATGTGACTTCAGATCTTTAACACTTCCTACCTATGTGATCCTGGGCAAGTCATTTAATCCCAATTGCCTTAGCAAAAAAAAAAAAAAAAGAAAGAAAAAAGAAAAAAAAAGAAAAAAGAAAAAAGAAAAAGAAAAGAAAAGAACTAATTCAGATTATTTTTTTTAAAGATAAACTTTTTAAAAGTAAAACTACTCCCTTCTTTAAAGCTGTTAATGTTCATTAAGAATAATCATTTTGTGAACTTTACACAGACACTTTTGAATTTTACACATTTCATTTCACAAAAGCCTTGGTAACTAATTGATACAATGAATAGAGCACTGGTCCTGGAGCCAGAAAGACTCATCTTCATGAGTTCAAATCTGACCTCAGACACTTACTAGCTGGGTGAAACTGGGCAAGTCACCCTGTTTGCCTCAGTTTCCTCATTTGTTAAATGAGCTGGAAAAGGAAATGGCAAACATTTCTTCCTAGAAAGCCCCAAATGGGATCATGAAGAGTCAAACAAAACTGAAATGACTCAACAGCAAGCAAACAAGGAGTTAGAAGAATGAAAAGCATGCTGGAGGAGGCATTAAAAGAAAGGAATTTGAGTTCTAGCTTTGCCACTGCTAGCCATATGAACTTGGGCAATCACCCTAACCTTCTGGGTTTCCTCATATGTGAAATGAAAAGTCTGGACTTGGGGTCATCTAAGACTTCTTCCAGCTCTAAGATTCTATGACTGTATGACCTTAAACTCTCTCATAGATTGATCCATTAAATAATGCATTCTTATTCAAACTAATAAATTAACATCTTCCCTTGATAGGTCCAACCCCTTACTCTAAATTCACCGTCATTTCCAAAGACTATCCTTTAGGAAAATCCAGAATAGGAATTTTGTAGAATAGGAATAGGCAGGCTTACTTGGCTACGTACACATTGTACATGTGTGTACAATACAGGAAAACTCCTCATCGCTTGCCTTATCCCAATGAGTACAATTAGCCACAGCCATAACATTTGAATTATTAATGTTCTCTAATAGAAAGGATAAAGTGTCTTTAGAATGGAGCTGTCTTGGAGCTCTGGTAAAGCTCATGCCGATTTTAATTTAGAAGTTCATCTTGAAAAGAGACAATGCTGGCATTGTGTTACAGTGATTTAAAACAAGCCTGTCCTAAGGACTTTCCCTCATCCTTATCTGTAGTAATAGAATATGAGAGCAGTGAGAGGGAAGAGGGGCAAGAATCAAGTGCTGGAAAATATCTTTCTCAGAAACTTTAGCAGACAGGTCACAACATTTTTAAACAATGATAGTAACATTTATTATATCAAAGCCATTTCGTGTTTTATTTGGAGCTCTGGCGCCTTTTTTTTTTTTAAGTTCTCATAACATGACAGTAATTATAGCCATCAAGATCTTCCATAGAAGAACACGGGCCAAAGTCCAGATGCTGTGTTTTCCCCCCTCCCACCACTAACATCAACCCCTCCTGCTTGTACAGAGTGTGCACATTACATCATGGTGTAGTTTATTTTAAAAGTTCTTCGAGAATGTAATGATAGTAATTGTAGACAGGGAAAATTAATGGCGAGCACCACTGGCCTGCAAATTCCATTTATAAAGCACTCCTGCTGCTCAAAAGGAGAGAGTCTTCTTGTTAACAGAGGCTTCAAAATACAATTTGGAGGATGTATTAAATAAACACTGAGTTCAAGTCATTTTCAGTCCTGGGCTATGTATACAGTCCTCCATTCTTCCCAAGGAACACACTCTTTTTTTCCCCAAAATGGGGGGCAAGATCTCCCATAGCCCAGAGAGTGAATGGTCTTATACTAAGACTAGTAGGGGCTGTAGGGCCAATGGCCTATTAAGTGGTATGACCTTGGACTTAGGCCAGTGGAACACCCACTGTGTAAATTAAGTGGAAAACAAATAGCTATGCCCCCCACTCACACTTATATACAACCTAGTGATCTTTCCATTTCTGATTTACTAAGGCTTTCTTTTAAGGTTTCTTTCAATTAGATTCATTGGGCTATAGATTTAGAACTGGAAAAGTCCTTAAGGGTTATTTAGTCCAACCCTTTCATTTTTCCAGTGAGGAAATAGAATTGAAATGACTTGCCAAAGATCATATAAGTAGTAAGAGAGCCAGGATTTGAACACAGGACTCCTTTCACTGTACTTTGATGTTTTGGTTGAATTGGTGGAGTTGTTCAGTTCAGTATAAGTTCTTTGAGAACAAGGATCTTTTTTTTGCTTTGTCTTTCTACTTTAAATGCCCAGTTTAATGCTTTTTTTCATAATAGGGGCTTAATAAACACATGCTGAATTCAATTGAATGGGGTTGAATCAGTGCCCAAACTAATAGTGTATTTTTTCCTGTGGATTTATGAGACAAAGCAGATGGGCCTACCCAATTCTGATTTCCCAAATCTTGTTTATATCTTTCCTTGTATCTCTAACTTTATTAGCAATAACAAAATAGTTTCAAGCTTATTTCTGAAATCAGGTCCACCCTGGGAAGAGCTTTTCAGAAGGCATCAAGTTTATCCTGTAAACATGAAGAGGAAATGCCAGTTGCTTCTGGCATTGGGGTTGGGGTAGGAGGGGAAAGGGCAAACTAAATTTATAAGCATTCCCTCTACCCAATATGGGCTTGAAATGTTAAGAATTAAACTTCTGGCTGTGTTCTTTTTAGGATTAAGCACTATGAGGTACTCTCTTTCTCTCCCTCATGATGCCTTCCTTCTAATAGAACCATTCTCTTTATTCTAGCTAACTCTGGTTAGTCTAACCTGCCAGACAATAATTTTCTCCCACCTCCTGCAGTATTTCCTTTCTTCTGGTTAATTGTGAGTTTCCCTGGAAAACTTGTCTTTTTCCTTTTCTAACTATATCCTCTCCCAACTCTATCTAATATTTACCAGTCCTGGTCTCTATTGTATCTCTTCTTTTTATCTGTAACCTCTTTCCCTAAATAAATCAACCTTTTCATCCAAAAAAAAAAAAGAATTAAACTTTTTCAACTTTTATAGGGCAATGAAAGAAATATCAGTATTTAAAGTAATGAAATTAAACTGCTCAAATGTGATTTATTGGAAATAGGCTTATATATTAATTTCATTCGTGGTTCTTCTTTGTACTGTAACTATGTATAGGAGAGGGAAAGGGAGAAGTTCCTTATTTTCTACAGCATGGAGGATGGAAAAAAAGAAAAGAACAGCCAATTTGGGGGGAATGAAGAAGGAAATATTCATATCTATGTCTTCCATACAAAGTATTAATTCAAAGAGAAAAATCTTTAATCATAATATTTCACATACTAAAGTTTTAGGAAGAGATAATTTAGGTAGAGGAAGTTTCCTAAGGCTTCATGAATTACCAAAGGACACCATTTTCTACCGCCCATTAAGATGGCTATGAGGATGATCTAAGTTTTGCTTAGCCTGGTAGCCATATTTGCTCAGGACTCCCATAGTGTCTCTGGATTTCCTGAACTCAACCCTTAATCATATCTTCTTATGATTAATTATACTCTTAATCATAATATCTTCAAAAAACCTACCTGCAAGAAAGTATAGTATCTCATAGATTAGAGGGAGTCTTTTAATATGAGTTATATACTCTTTTAAAACCCAGTGAAACTCAAGGAATAGAAGGAGTGGAACCCTCTCTAGGGAAACTAGGTTCTCATCCAGGTTCTGTCATTAGTTCACTGCTTGACTTTGAGCAAATCATAACAACTGAATGTGAGTCCTAGCTCTGTCACAATTGGTCTTTGTGAGCCTGAGGAGGTCACTTCATCTCTTGGGAACTCAGTTTCCTCATCTATAAAAAGAATAGATTGGAATGGAGGACACTTTCAACTCTAAACCAATATTGCTTTCAATCTTGTGACTTTTATCTCTCTGGAGCCAAGTCTCACACTCTAAATTAAGTGGTTAGAATATCTCTAAGAATTCTTCTAACTTTAACCAAAAAAAAAAAAATTAGATGCTATAAGAACTATAAACATTACCAGTCACTGAAAGAAAGGGGACTGAAAAGGAAACTTAACCGCTGAACATTGCATATCTCAACTGTCTCTCCTGTTCCAAGGACTATCCTGAAATGGATTCACTCATCTACAGCTGAAGACAGTTAATCAATTGGCAGCTGCCTGCAATGGCTGCATCCTCAACACTTTCCTACTGTTTCTATAGGCTTAGCAACTATATAAAGCAAAAGAAACTAGCCCTTTAAAATGCTTTTTTGCTTGATTATCTTGTTCTCGCTTGTCCCTGCACATTTTTTAAAATACTGGGATCCAAAACTACTACATTGAGTACTCCAAGAGATAATACCTTTCCTCTACTTTCTGTCTGTCCTGTGGACTCTCTAGATGGATGTCAGAGCTTGAGCCAGATACTCTTACCCTACCTTTAGTCAAAGCTCCTAATCCATAGGCCTAAAGACCAATGTAACTCCTTTCCCCTCACCTATAGTCAAGCCCCTGGTGCAATATAAGCAAGTCATCAAGTTCTCTATCTATAGCCATTAAAGTCTGTACAGCTACCTTCCCTGGGTCAGACTATTTAAAAGACTCAAAATATCTTTTTGGTGCTTTCCAAGACTTGTTCTTCACAGTCTAGCCTCAAAGGAGCTCATTTTTAAATCATGCATGGATTTATTATCCCAAGAAATGTGTATTTCCTGCTTCAAAAAGGAAATGGAATACCTAAGAGACCCTACTGCAGAGGACCAAGAACCAAGATACCAAAAAAGTCAACTTGTCAGATCAGCTTGGGGAATTTAGCCCTCCTACTCCTTTATTCCCAAGGAAATATGTGTATCACTTAAGGAAATGAAAAATCTACAAGAACATTCTTGGGAATTCATTACTATAATATTCACTAATAATTTCAAGAAGCTATTTCCATTAGAAATGAGCCTGAGGTTTAGTCACCAGTGTGTACTTGGTCATCCAATCCAACCCTAATGATGGCCTTGTGTTTCTTAATCTCTTTCTTTCTCTGGCCCTGTAATTCCTTACGTAAAGACAGAGGTTACCAATGATTCCAGGGATGGAGCTTTTACCCAGTAATGTGGGGAGCAGGGCACTGTTTAGAGAAAAGGAGAAAAATGTCTGTAACCACACTCTGGCTAAGGCAAAAGTGAATTAGGTTTATTGAAGGCAGCCCAAAGCTATGCCGCCAACTAGTCAGGAGGTATTTTCTTTAAAAGTCAGCTTCATACATACCCCATTTTTGGCATAATACAAAAATAATACATTGTTTTAAAGTACTCATAATAGATTGTGCCCTAGCTCTCACAGAGAGCAGGGACTGCATCCTTTAAAGTTCCTCTACCAAAACTGCTTAATATTACACATAAAACAGCACTTGGAAAGCATTTTGTGCATGGTGAAGTATACAGTGCTAATACTGCTGTTCTATTTATTTATATTTCTTGGTTAAAACTCTTGAACCAATCTAAATCCCAACACCCAGTAGAATTTAAGCTTCTTGAGATCAACAACCATTTTTCGTTTTTGTCTTTGTATCTCTGGGGTCTAGCAAAGTGCCATGTCCATAGTCAATAAATATTTGTGGGCATGGATTGGATTGGATTTGACTAGAACAGACTAGACTGGATCAAATCAAATTTCATTTGATTGGAGTTGTGGCTCTTGGATGTGTCTGGACAATGATCCACTCAATAACTCGATTCCATATACATAAATATGAAAATTAAAAATATAAAATTTTATCTAATCATATCCTACAGAATAATTTTAAAAACTAGGTTTCCCTACCTTACACAGACTGGAAGTATGACTACTAGTAGGCCCAGGCCCATTTGGATAAGCACAGGAACTTTGAGATATCCCATTTATGACTTGGACTGGTTTATTCCTGCTGTTCCCAAAAGTTTTCAATTTTGTTGCTTAGTTGTTTTTCAGTCATATCTGACTCTTTGTGATCCTATTTGGGGCTTTCTTAGCAAAGACACTGGAGTGGTTTTCCATTTCTATCTCTCATTCATCTTACAGATGAGGAAACTGAAGCAAACAAGTTTAACTGACTTGTTAGGGTCATACAGCTAATAAGTGTCTGAGGCCAGATGTGAACTCATGAAGATGAGTATTCCTGATTCCAGACCCTAGCACTCGATCCACTACATCACCTAGCTGGCCTGGAGTTTACAGTATTAATGCTGAACTTAGTGTTGACATCAGATCAATTTATCACACTGCATCTCAGAACTCTCGAGCCCAAGAGATCCACCGATTTCAACCTTCCCAAAATCTGGGAGTATGGGCAAATATCACCATGTCTGGCTACAGGAACTTTTAGAAACTTGATCTCATTACCCAAGGTCTATCTTCAAACTGCCCCCCCTCATGTTATCATATAAATTAACAGTATTGTCTCAGACACTTAACACTTCCTAGCTGTGTGACCCTGGGCAAGTCACTTAACCCCAGCCTCAAAAAAAAAAAAAAAGAAAAAAAAGAAAATAAATAAATAAATTAATTAATTAATTAATTAATTAACAGTATTAAGGGTTAGCAAAATACAAATGCAATCTAAAAAGTACTACTTTGAGGACTACCCAAGGACTACTCTGTTCCAAGGACTATATTGAAAGGGGTTCACTCATCTCCAGCTGAAAATAATTAACTAGTGGGCAGCCACCTGCAATGGCTGCATCAATACTTTTCTTATTACCCTGTTACGATACCTGAGAAAACAATGAGGAACAAAGGAATAGGTGTAAAACATGAGATTTCATCATGGAAATCTCTGGACACCTAGAGGAAGATTTGTTTGGAAAGGTGAGGGGCAATGAAGGGGTTAAAGGATAGTCCTGTAATATATGTAAGAG
Source organism: Sminthopsis crassicaudata (assembly GCF_048593235.1). NCBI lineage: Eukaryota > Metazoa > Chordata > Mammalia > Dasyuromorphia > Dasyuridae > Sminthopsis > Sminthopsis crassicaudata. The sequence goes on from NC_133620.1 coordinate 406,878,881, forward strand.
AAAGTTCCCTAAAGCCAGGTGGCATTGGAGAGAGGCCAAATCTAATGTTAGAAAGATCTGAGTTCAATTCTGATCTCAGAAACTGACTCATTATGTGACCCTGGATAAGTTGACCTCAGTTTTCTCAAGAAGTAGAGAGAATAAATAGCACCTACTTTCCAGAATTTTGTGCGAATTAAATGACATAACATTTACTAAGCATAAACCTTGAAGTTTATAATATATAAATAATATGATATATAATTTATACAGATATATATCATATATAATATTTCTTGTATATATATTATATGTAATATAATATATAAATGCTAGCGATTATTGTTATCATACATCCTCACCATAACTTTGGTTTCCATTTAACCAAGTTCCACAGAATTTTCTCTATTGATGTTTCCTCTTGATCAAAATACACTTAAATTTGCAAATATTAATCTAGTATTTGTCTCAGGATCTTGATATCAATGGTTAAAAATATTTTGCGTGTTCTCTTCTGCCAAGCTGGCACAACCAGGTAGAATGGAGGTAAGATCACTTTTCATTTTCTCTTGGGCTATACAATAGTTCTTTGGAGCTGGTAGTAAGTGAACACAGTAATCCTGAGGCTTCCACCCTTCCTAGTTATGTGTGTGTATGTGTGTTCTTAGCTGGCCTAAAGTCTCTAGGCAGTGGCAAAGTAAGTGTTACATCCTAGGAATGGGGTGTAGAGAGCTTACTGCTGAATTTATAACCATCCTTGTGCCAAATGTCCTACCAGCAGCTCTGCACTGTAATATTACAAACCACCCTAATTAAAGAAGAATGTAATGCCCTTGGAAACAACCACTACCCATAATTCATTGACTCTAAAAGCTGGAAGTAACACGGCAACAACCCACAGAAAGGAGGAAAGAGAGAGAGAAGAAAACAGAAAGGATCAAATGCAATATCCAGTTACTTGAAAGCTGAGCAAGAGTGGTGCATTTGCTTCCTTCTTCAAGAACTAATGGTGCCCGCCATTTATACCATACACCACCTCCACAATCAGCTATAACACTGCACAAAAAAGCAAACTTTGTCCCAATACATTCTTTTTTTAATTCTCTGTGGCCATGAAAGTGTCATGATCCAAAATCATGACCTCCCCCCCAAAAAACCTAATTTGTTAGCAATATATATTTTGCAAAATGTTTTACATATTAACATATGTAAATAAATATCAGCTCATGTGATCCTCACAAATCACCCTGAGAGGTAGTTAGTTAGGTAGTTATCAAAAGTTGGGTTCATCATTCCTCTAGTTCTACCTTGGAAAGGGATATGAAGGGCAGGTGCTAGGATTTTGTCAGAGATTCTCATACTGAGGTCTGGGAACCATTGGTGGTCTACAATAGTCTTATGAGTGAACCATATCCTGGTCTTTCATACTATTAATGCTTATGAAAGGCTCATAGCCATCTTTTTTATTTTTGGCATAGATTGATAATGGATATTTAACAAAAACCAGATGAGTCTCATTGGGGACAGCTCCAAAGCAGCACTCTTCATTCTGTTCATTCTAGGGAGGGAGGGTTTTTTCTTTTTTGGGGGGGGGAGTTTTCAGTGGTAAGTGGGAACAGGTGGGGTAAGTGATCCATACTGACTTTGTCCTACTGAAATGGTCTGAACTACATCAGCAAAACTGTACTGTCTGTACCACATCTGGGGAATTGCATTAAAATTTTGGCACCACATTTCAGGAAGGACATTGACAAACTGGAGGCTGTCCTTAGAGGGACAGCTTGAACTTAAAACCATGTCATATGAGAAATAGTATAAAATATTAGAGACAGAGAGACTAAATGAAAGGAGATTTCATAAGAGAATGACCTGTGTCTTCAAATATTTGAAAGTCTTTAACACAGAAGAGGTATTGTGCTGCCAGAGAGGAAGATCAATAGGTGGAAATTACAGGAAAGTAGTTTGATGCAATATAAATAAGAACCTCCTAACAATTAGAGCTGCCTGAAAATGTAATGGTCTGGCTGGTGAAGTAGTAAGTTCTCCCATCATCAGAAGTATTTAAAAGAAGAGTAGAGAACAATTTGTTTTTTAATTTATAGAGGTGGTTTATACTGTGAGTGAAAATTGAATTAAATGACCTCTGAGACTCCTTTCAACTTTTTAGTGCTATGAAAAATTTTTAAATTTCTGGTCCATATAAATCTTGAATACAACTTCATGGCCAGATATGTAACTACATAATGTTTTTGTTGTTGTTCAAAGTTGTCTAAGTTGTGTCCAATTTTGTGTCCCATTTTTGGGTTTTGTTGGCAAAGATACTGGAGTGGTTTGCCATTTTATTTTTCATCTCATTTTACAGATGAAGAAACTGAGGCAAACAGGGTTAAATGATTTACCCAGGGTCACACAATTAGCAAATATCTAAGGACAGATTTGAACTGAGAAAAAATGAGTCTCCTGACTCCATCCCAATACTCCATCACCTTGGTGCCCCTATAATATGTTTACATAGTGATGATTTACAAGGAGAGATAGCTCAGCATAATGGATAAAGAACCAACTTTGGAGTTAGAAAAATCTGGGTTTGATTTCTTCTTTTAACATAGTTGCTATGTAACCTGGGCAAGTTATTTAACCTCTCAGCACCCAGAAATCTCTCTAAAAGTTATTTTTAAAGAACTTGCTGATCTCTAGTCTCATAGGAAACCTCTTCACTAACAGTTCACTTCAGCATTGAAATTACAGATCCAGAACCAAAATGAAATACAACCATATGAACTTTAAGGATAATGTACCTCACTCTAGTTGAAGAAATGTGGACAGATACCACATCAAGAAAATCCCATTCTCACTGTTTAAGATAAGGAGAGTATTTAGTTCTCAATCCTGCAATTCAAACAACATTGGGTCCCCAGATAATAAATGTCATAAATTGGGATTTCTTCATTTAGACTATCAATAAGTAAACAAATTTCCCATTCTTCCTGTGCACAGGGATTTTTTTCCTAAGAAATTAAGCATTTATATCAGTGATATCCATATTTTTTCCTGGCTGACATGCCTTTAGTTTAATTTGCCTTGAGTTGGGTCAAATCACAGAAGCCATCAAGCATCTTTGTTGTTCTCCTGTGCCATAAGATTTTTTTTAGGTTCCAAGGAGTCATGAGACTATAGCTTTCCTAGTCAATGCCATTGCCTCCAGATAGAACTCTGGTCTATTCCATGATTTGTCTCCCAAGTATTGTCCCATATGTGCTCATAAATTTAACTTCATTACCAACCTGAGTCTTAAAATAAATCTTTACCTACTCAAGATCTGATTTGATCTGAAAGTACGTTGATCCCTATTTGTTATCAATATATATTTTACAAAATGTTTTACATGTTAAAATATGTAGACAAATATCATCTCATATGATCCTATCAATCACCCTGAAAGATAGGTACTATTATTATCCCCATTTCACAGATGAGCAGACTGGGTCAAACAAAAGATAACTGTCTTGCCCAGAGTCATACGGCTAGTATAAATGGCTAAGATAGGATTTTCAACTCCAAATCTGGCATTCCATGCATTATGCCACCTCACTGCATCTTCAGTTCTCTTCACTTTTTCACTACCCAAAGGAATCCCCTTTCATAGTGCCCCTTTAGTTGCAGCTAGATAGCAAATGGATAGAACACTAAACATGAAATCAGGAAAACCTGAGTTTGAATCCAACCTGAGACATATTCTAGCTATGTGACCCTCAGCAAGTCAGTCAACCTCTATTTGCCTCAGTTTCCTCAATACCATTTATACCCATTTTATAACAATAACATCTACTCCTAGGATAGTGGTAAGGATCAATAATATATGTAAAATGCTTGACACAGTGCCTGGTACATAATAGATGGTATATAAATGGTAATTATTATTATTATTATTATTATTATTATTATTATTATTATTATTATTATTATTATTTCTTGAGGATAAAGCCTAGTATGTACCAGAATAGTGGCAATCCCCTGAAAGTAAAGAATTTTTAAAAAGTCCTAGTAACAAGAGCACAAAAAATATCTAAAAGTATATTTTAGTGTAAAATGTAATTTATACTTAAGCAATGTGTATTTATGATGCTCCTCTCTTTCCTCTAATGGTGAATGGGACTCTTTTTGTATATTTAATCAGACACATTTTAAATCACACCATGTAATAGACTTTGTGGCAATATTCAATGGCCCAAGTATATAAAATATGATGGACTTAAGAAGTTGCAGCTGAACCAACAATATATCCTCCTGGAAGGGAGACATTGAATAAATCTTGGATGTTTTTTTGATAGCCAATTAAATTTCCTTAAGAGCTAGGCTGCATTTGCCTACATTCTTTAGCCATAATTCCTTGAACAAGCTTTCAAATCATAAATATGGTCCTAAAATGCCAAGGAATTAGCAAGTAAATGCATCTTTCCCAAGAAATATCTGGTGAACTAGACCTTTCTCTAAAAGGAAGTAAAAGATTAAATAAAGAGCAGAGCTATATGGAATCATTGTTTGCATTTTTCACCCATTTATGTGAATTCAAAGCTTGGGAATTCCAACATTGGAATTGTTTTTCATCCTAAGTCAAACATTGCCTCGCTTCCTACAGAAATTCCATGTTTCCTGGTTGAAAAGTAAAATCCCACTCCCACTGCAAAAGCACTGAATATGTTCTTTTGCTGAAGGTGGAATTATAAACCATTCTACAAGGAAATTAGTTTGTTACCAAAATTATCTGGCAGATGGACCTAGGGATTTTGTTGTCACCAATCCAAGTTATTTATGTTTGCTTTCTTTAAATTGGAGTCTCTTCCTCCATCCTTTTTTGTTTTTATTTGTTTGTTCATTTTTTAGCAAACCAATCAACACTAAAATTCCAGGAGAGCACAATTCATATGCAAAGGTTGGGTAGACTGCATAAAAGCAACACTGTAATATGGCACTCAAAAATAGGTGAAATTATCTTTAGTTGATATGGAAGAATATCTTCCATAGTTTCTAGACGTAGGGAGGTGATAGTCTCAGTATAGTTGGCCCTGAACTGACCACATTTAGGGAATTGTATTTAGTCCTGGAATCTTAAGTTTAAAAAAGATATTGATAAACTGGAAGGTGTTCAGAGGACAACTGAGATGAAGAAGGCCGTAGAGTTATTGAAGGAATTGTCCTAAGTTTAATGTGTAGAAGACAAGAACTAGCACATATAACTTAATTATCTTCAAGTACCTAAGGGGTTATCTTGTGGAAGGAAAGATGATATTGTTGGACTCCAAAAGGAACAATGAGTAGAAGATGCAAAGTTGGCAAAATATGTGCCAACTTGATATCAGTGATAAAAAGACATTCTTTTTTTATTTCTTTAATTTAATTATATTTAAATATAAAATTAAACTTTATATTTAGTTAATATTAATAAAATAAAATTAATGAAAATATTAATTATATTTTATTTTCCCAATTACATGTAAAATCATGGGTACTCATGCAAAACACATTTCCAGTAAGTCATGCTGTGAAAGAAAACACAGATAAAAAAGAACAATAAAATAAAGAAAAAGTATCTCTAATCTGTATCAGCTCCATTAGTTCTTTCTCTAAAGATGAACTTTCATCATGTCCTTTAGAATTACCTTAGATCACTGAGAAGTAACTGAGAATAGATAAGTTATTCACAGCAAAACATCATACAGTATTGTTGTTACTATGAACAATGTTCTGCTTCTGCTCATTTCACTTTGCTATCTTTCCAGGTTTTTCTGAGGGCATTCTGTTTTGTCATTTTTTATAGATCTAAAGGATTCCATTAACAATCATATATGATACTTTGTTCAGCTATTCCCCAACTGATGGACATTCAAAAGGGAATTCTTAATAATTAAACCTATTCACAATTTGTTACCACAAGAGGTAGTAAATTTTCCTTCAATGAAGGTCTTTAAGCAGATTATGAATGATACTTTGTATGTCATAATAAGGATTCTTTTTAAAGTATAGCTTAGACAAAATAGCTGCTGGGGTCCCATGTCTCAAATTCTGTGACTCTGAAAAATGTCGATCCCAGCTAAACCAACCTACAGATTATAGCATTTTGGGAAAGGCACTCAACTGAGAATCAAAAGAAACTAATTTCAAATCCTTGTTTCCATTCTTTCCCAATGTGTGATTATAGGCTGGTCAATTTATCTCTCTTTGGCTTTAGTTTCCTCAACTGTAAAATAGAAACAAAGGTTCTTACACAATCTCAAAATAAATATTGTTATGAATGCACTTTGCAAAAACTAAAGCTTTATGTAAATGTGAGTGATTATATCCCTATAATGTTTTTAAGTAATTGGATGGAATAGAACAAAAATTAGAATAATTCATCTTAATTTCTTTTTTGAACTTCAAAAAAGTTCAAATAACATTTTTCCCCAAATTTATCTTTTTTTCCATCACTGAAATTTGTCTAAGTGAATCTTACCTCTGCTTGGATTTAACAAACTCAGTGAGTGATGATGGTGTCAATGGCATTTGCATTAGCAAATAAAATGAAAAGTGTAATGGATTTGGAATACCAGAAACTGAGATGGGGATTCAAACAAAAAAGCAAATGTAGTTCCTACTTTGCATTTAAGAAGACCAAAAATGACAAATACACACTACAACAGAATTTCAAAGTAAGAAAGGAACCTTATCAATCATCTAGTTCAAAGGTTCTCATTCTTATTGTCTACTATGATAACTAAACTCCTTTTTAATGCCAAAAGACTTAATAGATCCTCTGTGTACTAGCAGTAATACTATAAATATCTGTTGATTAAAAAATATATAATGACAAAAATCAATCACAATTCAGGTGGGTTAGTATTCATTACAATAATCTCTCTGTACATTTGAAAAATAAAAATATATAAATGGACATCATACTTCAATATATCTGTGAACTCAAGAGATGTAGATACTCTTTCCAATCAGGTAGATGGCAACCTATCTATTACTATTAAGTCTGTGTGATTTTGGTCATCTTCCTGTAAATTTGCCATTGGAGAATCCACTAGCCTTTCTCAAGATCCCTTGATGCTGCATGGATGACAATGGAATATATGGTCAGTCCCATAGTTCTCCCCCTCACTCTTACTGTGTATGAGATATAAAATTTATTCACTCTACAGAATTTTTTATGTTTTCTTATTTATGAATTTATATGCTTTGTGTATGATGAAGTTCATATGGATCCTGCATTTGGAATTACTGATGTAGATTTCTCTTTTATTTAATAGGCTTTAAAAATAAGACTTGGAAAGACTGTGACTTTCCCAACACTACATAAATAATTAGTATTATAAATGGAATTAGAATATAGATCACCTATATGTATTTTGATGATCCCTTTTTTAGACTCAAGAGCTAATTCATGATATACCAACTTGAGCAAATTACTGTAGCATCCTTAGTAAGCCTGAGTACAACAAGGACATGGAATTAATGAGGAATTTATAATAGCAAAAAGCACACAAATTTGCCATCTTTAATCAACACCCCTCAGATCAATTCAGATGGAGCAGAATTGGAGTCTTCAAATAAGTGAGTATTACTCAATTCAATTCCAGATATATTAATTGGGCATCTACTATTAACCACTATCATTACATGTGCTACAAGAGTTTGCAGACTATTTCAGAGAAACAATATGAATTCAGAGAAGTCAATATAGAATACATACAAAGGAAAAAAAACATTGTATGGGGAGGGAGGATCTTTCATAACTGAATGGGAACAAACAGGGAGGAAAATAGCAAAAAAAATTAAATAAAGTCAATGAAGCATTTTTAGATGCATAAAGGGAAGCAGAAGGAAGGATTGAAAGAATTCTAGATACGGTAGTTAGTTTAAAAAGTTATATTTAAATTTATTACACATTATATATTTATTATATTCAATGTAATATTTATAATATTTTAAAAGAAATATACATATGTAAATAAAATAATGACAAACAGTTGAAGAGACAATGAATGAAGAGATGAATTTGAAGTTACTCTTCTTCATTCTACTGTTGATAAAATATCATGTGAGAAATAGTATGTATCAGTGACTAAAGAACCAGATTTTAACTCGGAAAAACCTGGATTTAAGTTATACCTTTGACACTTACTACTAATGTAATTATAGGAAAGTCATTTAGTGTTTCAGCAGTCCCAAGCAACTCTATAGGATACTAAATTAATTATGAGTTGGGAGCCTATCTATGTGGACAAAGTTTCAATACCAGGAGTTAATTAAATGTATGAAATTTTTACAAAAGAAAGAAATATGAAGAAAAAGGAGAAAGAAAAAAGATCAGAAAATATTATGGAAAGAGTAAAAAAAGAAGGAAAGGGGGAATGAGTAAGAAGGAAGAGAAGGAGGAAAAGGAGAAGGAGGAGATGGGAAGTTGGTCTGTAAGGAACTCATCTGTCATTTGGTTATTGAAGCAAGGAAGTATACCATCTGCTCACTTTTTGGTTTTGCTTGTTATTGTTAAAGGAAAAAATGCTGTTTAAATATAAACACAATTTTAAATTGTGCAATCTCTGAAAATTACAATTTTACATGTTTCTGCCATCTATATATCAGTGTCCTTCTTCAAAGTTAAAAAAGTTGCACTACACTAATTGCAGCTCTACATTTTAGTCTTCCCAGTTTCCCAAAAGGTTCTACTCATTTATATGATCCATGTTTTTGCTTCTACATGGACATATATAGATACAATAATTTTGAAAGATAATATGAAGGAATAGAAAGAATATAAATCTTGGAGTTTGGACATCTGGATTTTAGTCTTACTCTTTTAACTCACTCTCTGTGTTGTTCTGCATAAATCAATTCCCCTTTTTGAGTTTCAATGTCCTCATCTCTGAAAATGACAGTAACAATATCTGTAATACCTCCTCACAGGGCTGTTGCAAAAAAGCTTTGTAAACCTCAAAGTACTATAGAAATATAAGCAATTAACATTTTCTCCATTTCCTCCAGCTGTTTTTTGTTCCCACTTTCCCCTGAGCCCCATGGTACTGCACTCATATCCACCATCATCAAGTTGTCGGCTTTATCATAGTCTTTTTCATTTGCTTTCGTTTCCCTTTAAGGCATAAGGCTGCAGATCTACCCAAGATCTCAATAGGAAAAACAGAACAGATATCCCTATAGGACACTGTCATCACCTCATAAGGTCTGCAGTCTGGAGTATTAAGGATTTCCGATTTCTCAGTTCCCTCTCAGTCTGAATGGATTACAAATAAATCACTTAAAATCAAAAGGCCAGGAGGGGGCCAAGCCATGACCTTGCTGAAGAAATAGAATCAAAGGTTGTGAACGAATTTTCATACCTGCCTTTAAACTCAGGGCATAAAATGGCTCTGTGAATCAAAACAATAATGTGCCCGTGGCACGCTAGACTTTGGGCACATTTATAAGGTAAAATTTTTAGAATGCTCTCTGAAGTGCACAGACAACTATGGACTCAATATTGAAATAAACCTCTTTTGTATTTGGTTATTAATTTATCCCCTATATAAAGATCTAAAATATAATTTCTTCTTTGGTCCTTTAATTTGTTTAAGAAAGCTTAAGTCTTCAAGAATACATATTATTCTTCTGCTGAATTGAAAAGCTATTCAGTTTTTAGTCGTCCATCAATAAACATTTATTGAGAGCTCACTATATGCCAGGCACTATGCTAAGGGCTAAAGGTACAAAGAAAGGCCAAAAAATGGTCCTTGCTCTCCATAAGCTCTCCATAAGGGGAAGACTATGTGAAAATAACCATGTACAAAGAGCTATATGTGGGAGGAAAAAAATATAGATAATCACAGAGGGAAGACACCCAGAATTAAGGGTGATTGGGAAAGGCTTCTTATAAAACTTAAGTTTTTGCATGAATTTGAAGGAATCCAGGGAAGCCAGGAAGCAGAGAAGAAGGAGAAAAATCAGACTAGGGGAACAGGCAGCCAAAGTATCTAGAATCAAGAGGTAGACTATCTTATTTGAGGAAAAGCCATGAGGCCGGTGTTACTTACTGAACCTCTAGGGGAAGGGAAAAGGGGAAAGAGACAGATATAAAGCATAAAAAGATTGGAAAGATGAGTAGGTTCTGAATAGCTTTGAATACTATATAGAGTTTATATTTGACCCTAGAGGTGATGGAGAATACTAGAGTTGATTGAATGGAGATGGAGGTAGAGGAAGGCAATATTTTCAGTCCTTTGCTTTCATAAGATTAATTTGACAGCTGAATGAAGGATAGACTGGAATGGGGAGAAACTTGAGGTGGGCAAACCAATCAACCCAACAAGGATTTATAGTTCAAGTATGAGATAATGAGGATTTTCATCAGATTGGTGGCAGTGTCAGAACCAAGAAGGAAGAGATACAATGTGAGCGATACGGTGAAGACAGAATTGAGTAAAATTTCTGATAAAGGTATCAAAGAAAAGCAATGAATCCTGGACACTTGTAACTCAGAGCTAAACTTAAAGTGATTAGCTTTGGAGAAAAGTCCTTGATCTGCCATTTAAAAGCTATGGGATCTAGGGAAAATCATTTAATCTTTCTGAGCTTCTTTGATAAAATGGAAATAATGATATTTACATTACCACCCTCAGAAGTCAGCTATTAGGAAAAGTGATTTGGAAATAATAAAACTTCACAATGTTAAATGTTATCATCATTATTATGGGGGTTGGAAAAAGAATGGCCAGGGACTCTGAATGATTGGCAATATGGGAAAGAGTGGGTGCTCCACAGGAAATTGAAAAATACAAATAAGATGATCTGGGGAGAACATAACAGCATACAGAGCTGTAACTAGACTGGGACAAACAGAGTTTTGATCCAAAGTATAAAATTTAGAAGATACTGAATCAAAAGGTTGCAATCTTAGCAAGAATAATTAAAATATTGATCTCTCTATACTACATACACACACACACACACACACACACACACACACACACACTCACACATTAACACTCTAAAATGACCTCCTTTAGAGAGTCCCAACTCTAGGGTCTCAAGGTCTTTGAGTCTGACTATTCTCTCAATTAAATTTCATGCTGCTCAACCCAAGCAGTATTTTGGATGCTTGCTCCGGGTGTAAAAGTTCCTAGTTAAATATCTGTTTTCATAGACTGTATAGGAATGCATGAGGAGAAGCATATTGCATCCTGCAGGTGAAGATTCATCTTCACTAATAATTTTCATGAACAAATCTATCTCCACTTCCTTATGACCATCATTATCAATACTATAATCAATAATGGAAGCCATAGCACAAATAAATGAGCTAGAGGAATATGGAATGCCATTCCTTACATCTCAGAAACTCTCAAGTCCTTTTCAAACACATACATATACACTTAGTTACTGTTCACTTCATTCTTCTGTGAACCATTTATTTAGGGAGAATCACCAAAGATCCTAAGGAGAGGGGGCTGCTCTCTTAGAAGTGAAAAATAATATTGGCTAATTTACAACTAATAATTAAACCGCCCTGTCACCAAGCCAAGTTCTTCCAGCATGTGTTTAACATTACTCCCAAAAGGTCATTTCCAACTTCTCCAGGAAGGGAGTTGCAGAATATACAAGGCTAAGTAAATGCAGGAATCTTAAGCTGGGGGGCTTGGGAGCAGACTTTTGCAGTCTTCAGGGATGCACAAACAATTCTGTCTCCACTCAGTGGAGACAATGCCCTGTATTCACGATACTCTTAGGCACTCCCATATTGTGCTTGGGAGAGGAAAAAAAATAGACCTGAAATGAGGATAAATTGGTATTCACTAAGTGCCACTTCTGAATTTACTGCAGGCTGTGCCTTTGGAAGGAATTGCCAAGGTGCTCATAAAAGAAGAAATGATGAATATTCAGGATGTCTTTTGAATCCATTAGGCAATCTGGGATGAGGTCTCCATCTGGAAGTCTCCAGTTCTTTCCCCAGGCTGGTAGGGAGAATGCCAAGATGGCCATCAGCAGGAAAGAACGGGCTCTGGGCTTGCCAATGAGAAGAAAGTCTCAACTCAAAAGGTCAAGTACCGGGAAATGAACTTGGTCCAGGACTTAGGGCAAAGGAAGTCTGGTGTTATTTTTGGATTCTCAGATGGTCTGAATGAGGGATGAGAGTTGTCCTTTCAAACAACTCAAGGATACCAATGGAAGTGCAGTAGAACCCCATGACAATATAACTGTTTATTACAAGTGATTTAGGTTCATTATATGTCTTATCCTGTTTAGTGAACTAAACATAAAATTGTTGGCCATTTGGCAGAAAATTGCCTTTTCCTAAGAACTGAAGTTTCAGCACAATTTCAATAGATCTAGAGGTACAAAGAAATTCTTGGATCATTTAGTGTCACTATTTTATATAATTAAAATGTATATAGCACATAAAGTAGGGATATGCTGGTAAATGTTTAACAAATTCTCCAGGAGGAAAAGTCCATATGACATATATTTAAATTTAATCTACAACATTAACAGTTTCTTCATCACTCTCTTAAGTCTAGACAATCAACAGAACAATAAATTAAGTCTTAATTTGAAGCATTTGCTGCAAATTTCTATGTGTAAATGCTCTTGCAGAAAACTTAACAATGAGCTCTTTAGCACAACCCTGGCTTTAAGGTTTGCAAAGTCACTAACAAAAATTATTTCATTTAATCCTCACAAAAAACTGGGACATTGGTGATATTGTTATTTCCATTTCATAGATGGAAAAATTGAAATAGACAGCAATTAAATGATTTTCTCATGTTTACCCAGTTAGTGTTCTGAGTTAAGATTTGAACTCAGGTCTTCCTAACTTCAAGTCCAGTACTAATTAGAGAGAAAAGAGAAGTAAAGAGAAATAATATACTTGCCCAAGGTCACACAGCAAGTAACTAACAGAATCGGGATTTCAACCAATGTCCTTTAAACCATAAAGCTAGTATTCTTTCCCATTCAGCATCTAGAAATTTGGGAGAGAACTATGTCTAGGGGTCACGAGGTGGTGCCTTAATGCAGAATGCTGAGTCAGGAAGACTCAACTTCAGGAGTTCAAATCTAACCTCAGACACTTACTTAATTGTGTGATCCTGGGCAAGTCACTTAACCTATTGTCTTAGTTTCCTCCTCAGTAAAATGAGCTGGAGAAGAAAATGGCAAGAAAACCCCAAATGGGATTACCAAGAGTTAGATATGACTGAAGCAACTGAGTAACAACATATCTAGGAAATTTTGCTCCCAGGATAAGAGAAGAGGGCAGGAGTTGCATATAGAGAGCCACAGATAGCAAATGAAAATAAGCCCAGGAATATCTCAAGTTTTCTGTGTTGTTTAAGAACTAGTCCCTATTAAGAAGATAGCAGGGGTAAAGGAGGGTATTGACTGCCATTGATTGGGAATCGTGCTAATAGGAGAGAAAGTATCCTTCAAAACAAGGCTTTCCATCAACAAGGGTAGAGTCAGGTGAGGAAGAGATCACTGAAAGAGTAGCTCATGGAAAAGGAGGGGAAGCATGCCTAGAAACAGTACTGTTAGCACCCTCTAAACTTCAGTACTCTAGTGCAAAGCCCCAATCACTCTACCCTAGTTATAGTTCTATTATGCCCTCCCTTGTCCTAACTTTACTTGATTTTATATTAAGAGAAAAGAAATAGGAAAACCCTAATGTTTTGAAGGGATCTTTAGAAATTATTCAATGTATTACCTTATGTCCAAATAATATTGAGCATACATCATTTAATACAAATGACTGTGTTTGTTTTGAAGATGCCTGAGGAGAGGAAATGAGAGAGTAGAGAGAACAAGTTGCAGAGGAGCCCTCCCTCCCATAAGCCCAGTTCCTCTCTGTTCCAAATTAGCAAGTATTACTGTTGGCTTGGTTTAATGTTCTATGTGTGCTTTTCACTTCTGCTTCCCAGATCTTCCCTCACATACAAACTGTCATGTCTTTAATGGATAATTCTGGGCTACCACCCAAAGATGCCACAAACAAGAATCAATAATATAATAACCAATAATAGAACTTTATGTGTGCTACCTTGGGCCCTGCCATTGTAATTTGACTTTTTCAATAAATCTTTTAATACCCCTCCCCTAAAGTTCTCTGCCAGTACTCTCATTGCTTCTTGATCATCCACCAAAAGCCATCAATTTAGGAGTAGAACTATTAATCTTTAAGTACAATTAATGCCATCCACATGGAGCACAAATATTAATGCAAAGTTAATGCAAATTCAGGATGGAATCTGTGAATACAAAAGTTTTTTAAGATTTTCAAATCATGCCATTGGAATAAAATAATTATTATGACACTTTCTAATTACATAGTATTTTATGCTTTAAAAGTATTTTCTCCTTCTGAATCTTATCCTATTTTCACAATAAAGTAGGCTAGGTGCAGGAAAAAATTTAAGGAAAATTTATTAAGTTAATCTTTGATCAATACAATCAACCTAGTAAGATTACAAGATTTGGGTTCCATTTGAAAACATCTGGAGAATAATTAACCTTACTGGCATCTTACTTTTAGACATAAAACATACAAAACCCAAGATGTTTGATTAACTGGAACTCAGAAAGATGGATTTTTGTAGGAAGGGCAAACAAACCATGTAACCAAGTTGGCCCTTTTTCACTCTCTAACACTTTTAAGCCTTTGAAAAGACAGACCCACACATAACATAGCCAACCTGCATTCTTTAAGGGAGAGAAAGAGAAAATATGTGTAAATATGCAGTTTCACACACAACATCCCTACCCCCAAGGAACAATTAATAGTGACTCGAAGCATAATGACCTAAAAGGAAACGAGCCCATTGTGATTTCCTCTCCATCTAGGAGTAAGTAATAAGGACTTTATTAAGAATTATTTCTTAAGAAATTTATTTATTAATAAATTCTTAATAAATAAATTTCTTAATAAATTCTTAAGAATTTATTAATGCCTACAAGTTGAAAAAAAACTGAGAAATTGGAATTGAGGAAATTGTGGGGATTAGGACAGTAAATAGTTAATAGTGGGAACTGAGTGAATCATATGGACTCTATTTTGCTCAATTTTGGAGCTAGCTTATAGCTCTGATACAATTCCTACCTTATAAGAAAACTTTAATTATTTGTGGAAATTGGGAGAAAAACCTTTTTGCATTACTTGAATCTAGCCCTATGTGACTGGGAAATTGACCACTCTCCCTGCTACTTAGAGAAACTTAACTAAAGATCTAGGTTATATTGACCAGAAATACAGTCAGAACCAAAGATTGTTCTCATTATCATACATTTTAAGTAATCTATTTGTCTTATTCGGAAATTGGCCACATACTAATCAATTCTTTACTCCTTCAATGTTCGTTTGATTGTTTATAGATACTTGAGTGGAGTGGGACAGTTCTTTTGAGGTAATTCAAGAAATTACAGCTTTTTATTCTGTCTCAACTTGGAAAGTCCCTAATCTTTCCTTCACTTAAAAATCAGATTGCTTAGTGTTGTGTTGTTTTCTTTTTAATTATTTGTACTTATTTGATTAATTATTCTTAATTAAAAGTCAGTTTCCCTCTGTATTCAAGATCCAGACCCAAGCTCTAGAGATCTGATCCTGCTTTGTTCGGCAACTGGCATACATTGTTTAATAAATTGCTATTCTCTGAAGAGCAAACCTTTGTTTTCTCAGTCATCTCATCTTTCACCATGCAAGCACAGTGCTAAGCATCTACAAAATTTGTCTCCCCTGACCCTCCTATCAGCACTGGGAAGTAGTTACTAATAGAACTAAGAGGATTGCCTACCAGCAGAATAGAACCAAGAGGACTGGCTACCAGCAGAATAATTTACTCAGGCAGAACAGATCTGGTGAAAAGGAAATTGCTTGTCAGTAGTCCCCAAAATATGTTTATCCCTCTAGTAGGAGTCTAAAACACAAGCCTATATGTCTTGGGTGGGGAAAAAGTTTTATATCACTCTGTAAAAAAAAGAAGGCTAATCAGAATGTTAGAGGATTGCCCAAATAATAAAACTGAGCCCTTAGAGAGAAACAGAAGAACTGGATTGCTCTGTCCATTTCTCTATCTGTTCACGAACTCCTTTGAATCTCTGTCATCCAATGCATTTTCTATGTGGTGAAAAAAAAAATCTGTACCTTGAATATTTAAGGGAATTTTTCTGTAGAAATTCCAGGTGGAGCAATAAGCCCAAATAGAGAAAAAGACTCCTTTTTGAGTAAAATTCCCAGGGGAAAGATTCTTGGATGATTGCAAAGTAGATCAGAGTAAAGTCCCCAAGAATGGACCCAAGAATCAGCCCATATCCTTTGCCAAGAATGGAGTTAGCTTGGACTATAGTTTAAATAAAGAATTTTTTAATGGTCTAGGCCTCAAAAAATTTATTATATAATTGGAAAGATGAGTATAAACACATGAAACATTTTATAGTCATATAACAATACACTCCAATATTCCAATGGATTTGTAAACTCATCCATGTAAGAATTCCTTTTAATGGCATAGATTGCAATCTATCTATTCATATATATCTAATACAACTCTTGTCTATGTCCTCCCATAATTTCATTCCAAGGGGTCCACCCAGGATGTGGAGTTCCATTTTTACTTTCTCTTGACTGCACAAGAATTGCAGTAAAACATATGTTTTTTCCATTGGTTATGTCTTATTCTTACCATGTGACCAGCCTATTTTATTCTCTCACATTTATCTTTGGTGACATCCCATTTAATCAAATTCTCCTTTATAATTCTTTGTTTCTAATGTCATCTAATGTTCATAACCTGTTTGTGTGCTTGCCCAGTGCACTCTGAGTAATACTCATTTTCAGTTTTTAAGATTAGTGTATTGTTACTAGCAAACATTCAACATTATTAGAATACTGATATTTAAAACATTGCATTGTTTGAAGGGAGTAACTTAGAATTATCAAAAGAACTGTGCAATTTCTCAGCCTATTATCCTATTTCTGTTCAATTCCAATTGCATTAACTACATCCAGTAAACAGTTTGTTTGCACTGCCATTAGATTATTATCTCCTTGAAGGCAGGGATTATTTTCTTCTGCTTCTTATAACCCTTGCACTTAGCACAATGCCTGGCAAATAATAAATGCTTAGTATTGATAGATTATTAGATTAATCTTTCCAAAACAGATATATAGATAGCCAAGTTCTATATATTGTTGTTGCTGTTCAGTTGTTTCTGTCATATCCAATTCTCCATTTCCCCATTTGGGGTTTCCTTGGCAAAGATGCTGGAATGGTTTGCCATTTCCTTCTCCAGTTCATTTTACAGATGAGTAAATTGAGGTTCACAGAGGTAAGTGACTTACTAGAGTCTAGTAAGTGTCTGAGGCCAGATTTGAATTCAGAAAGATGAGTCTTCCTGACCAGTCCCAGAATTCTTTGCATAATTCCATCTAGCTGCAACTGGAATTGTGAAATCCTTCTTCCCCTCTATTCTATACCTCAAAATCCCTCAACATTATCTCCCTTTCACTCTTTCTCTCCTTTTTTGCTTTATTCTCTGATGAAGAAGTGTCCCAATCCTCAATGAGACCAATCCCTCTTCCTGTTGCCTGTGGAAATTTACCTTTTAGTCATCACTCCCCTTACTCTTTACTCTTCAATTCTTTCTACTTATATTCCTCCTTGCCTTCTTCCCACAGACATGTTCAGCTTTTCCTTACTCATTAAATATACACACACACACACACACACACACACACACATGCAACTTATTTGATTCTACTTTCCTCTAAAGCTGTTGTTACCTATCAAACTCTGATGCCCTAGAGAAATTTACCAAATTGTGTTACTTCATCATTGTTGTTTGTCCTTAATTCTTGAAAAGGGCCAATGACATAACAAGGATGATACCTTGACTTGTGAGTGAATTGGGGTTAGATGAGATAGCTCTGCAAAGTCATCAGCCTCATTCTCTCCTCCAGAGTCATCAAAGTCGAGTGACAAGTTAAGATAACTAATGATAGCCCAAGTTGCACTGAATGACTCTGACCTGTCTAAATCAATGTCTTTCTCAGTTTGTCTGAAGTCACATTCACGCAATGACTATGAATTAGGTGAGACAAAAGATGGCACAATTTATCAACACCAAGATATCAATCTGGGTGAAGATCTTCTAGAACTTCTAATGTGAACCAAGGTTTGGGCCATTGAAATGAAAGCCAGAGTGATTTGAGTTTAAAGGCTAGTCTAAAACACACTGGGAATATCCTCCAATTGAAAAATAGTCAAAGGATATAAACAGACAATTTTCAGATGAAGAAATTAAAATCATTTCTAGTCATCTGAAAACGTCCTCTAAATCACTATTGATCAGAGAAATGCAAAGTAGGATAACTCTGAGATAACGCTACACACCTCTCAGATCGGCTAAGATGGGAGGAAAAGATAATGATAAATGTTGGAGGGGATGTGGGAAACTGGGACACTAATGCATTGTTGGTGGAGTTGTGAACGGATCCAGCCATTCTGGAGAGCAATTTGGAACTATGCTCAAACAGTTATCAAACTGTGCATACCCTTTGATCCAGCAGTGTTTCTATGGGCTTATATACCAAAAGAAATCTTAAAGGAGGGAAAGGGAACCACATGTGCAAAAATGTTTCTGGCAGCCCTTTGCATAGTGGCAAAACACTGGAAACTGAGTGGATGCCCATCAATTGGAGAATGGCTGAATAAATTGTGGTATATGAATATTATGGAACATTATTGTTCTATAAGAAATGACCAGGCAGAAAGACCTGGCAAGACTTACATGAACTGATGCTGAGTGAAATGAGCAGAACCAGGAGATCATTGAACATGGCAACAAGATTATACAATGATCAGTTCTGATGGACATGACTCTTTCCAACAATTAGATGATTCAGATCAGTTCCAATAGTCTTGTGATGAAAAGAGCCATTTTGCACCCAAAAAAAAAAAGACTGTGGAACATGAACATGGATCACAGCATATCATTTTCACTCTCTGTTGTTCTTTGCTTGCATTTTGTTTTCTTTCTCAGTTTTTTTTCCTTCTTGATCCAATTTTTATTGTACAGCAAGATAATTGTATAACTATGTATACATATTTTGGATTTAACATGTATTTTAACATATTTAACATATATTAAATTACCTGCCATCTAGGGGAAGAGGGGAAGGAGAGGAAAATTTTGAACAGAAGGTTTTGCAAGGGACAATGTTGAAAAATTATCCATGCATATGTTTTGTAAATAAAAAGCTTTAATTAAAAAAAATGAGAGGTAAAAAAATACACTGGGCTATTTTAAAGCCTGTTTTTCAGAGCTAGATTTCAAAGGGGTGGAGTGAAGATGGCAGAGTAAAAGTAAGGATTCACTCAAGCTCTACCCCAAACTTCTCCAAATTCCTCCAATAATGATGCTAAACAAATTTTAGAGCATCAGAACACATGAAAAGATAGAACATAATAATTTTCCAGCTGAACACAACTTAAAAGGTTAGGTGGAAGTCCAGCATGCAGTCACCACACAGGGCACACCAGTTCAGCCCCTTCCCCAATCTGGGACTAACAAAGCAGAACCGGGATTTGGGGCTTTTAAATCAGGGGCAGCCCTGAAAGTTTCCAGACCTCTCAACAACCTGGAAAGTGAGCAGAAAAGATTTGTCTCAATTAGAGTGAGAGGTTCTTGGGAAACCAGCAAACCAGGAGTGGACAGTATATAAGTTTCACATCCCTGACAATTCAGTTCCTATGATGTTTCCAGGTTTTCTAGACATGAGAAATGAAGTCCAAAATAGGTGAAAAGATAGAAAAAATAACTTCAAATGTGTATGTCAACAGATCTATATAAGGGTACTACAATTTGCAAGTATGATTCCTTCTTCTTATAATAATGAAGATGCAAGTACAAAAAGAAAGAGACTAGAGGTTAATAAAAAGTTTGTTGTTGTTGTTTTTTTTAATTTTTAAAGGGATGAAGACGAAAAGATAAGATGCTTGAAACTGCGGTTTTCTAAATTTGACTTTGGCCATTGACAAAACATTAGAAATTATTATAGAGATAATTTTAAAGAAACCTGAGATAATAAACTGATGCAGTGTAAAGTGAGCAGAACCAAGAGAGTGTGGGTGGTAGGAAACTGACAGCTATTAAAAAATTGTTGCTTTCAAATCCTCTCCTCCAAATAATTTCTCATCCACTAGCTATTTATCTTTTGACCTCATCATCAAGTGAGACTTATCTCTTTAAGTCTCTCAACCAGCAGAGCTGATGGTGTTATTTAAATCCTCATTCTATTTGACTCTCCATATTTAACAATGTTGACAACCTTCTCCCAAATAATTGTTTCCCCTATGACTTTTTAAGAAATTACTTTTAAAGAGATTTCTTCTGATTTTTCTAACTTTTCTTTCTCTATTTCCTTTGCTGGATCATCGATGTATGGTGGGCATATTGTTGCATTCAAAGATATAAGACTAAATGCAAATACCAGCTGTCATTTACTACTGTGACATAGGTAAATAGGTAATTCTTCTAGGTTTCAGATTTATTTCAGCAGTCTGGATTGCAGTAGATTATTTCTAAACTCACTTTCCCTTCTAAATTAATTATCCAATGGACTCTAAATCTATGCCCTGGATTTGATTCCCTCTCTTTAATCCCACATTCCAAGGAAAGCCAACCTGAATGGGAGTGAGACATATAATCTCATGAAATGCTGTCTGAGTCAAATGAACGATCCCTTGCCCTTACTACATACCTTCAGCTCATGGTTCCAATCATATACTTATAATATGCTGCTCCATTCTCCCTTCTATCTTATTGATCCTTTCACTGAAACTTTAGTGAGATTCTTATAGATAAGGTATTCAGGTAATTTGATTATACCATGATAAAAAGAGACTGCTGGTGCACAAAGGTACTGAAGATGTTGTTCAGTTGTTTCAGTCCTGACTCTTTGTGACCCCATCTGGGGTTTTCTTGGTAAAGATACTGGAGTGGTTTGCCATCTCCTTTTCTAGTGGACTAGGGTAAAGAGAGTTTAAGGATTTGCCCAGTGTCACATAGCTAGTGAATGTCTGAGACTGGATTTGAACTCATGTCTCTCTGACTCCAGGCTCAGCACCCTGTGTACTATGATTACCACCTAACTGCCGTATGACACTGAGGATACAAAAATAAAAAAACACAATTCCTGTAGTCAAGGAACTTAGGTGATCCTTTCCTTTTTTAAGACTCAATGCCTCAAGGATTTGTATGCTTCTCCCATGGATACTCGCCATATAATAGTCTGGGGAGAGGCTTTGCCCTATGTTTTCTATTTAAGGACTATGACTCTAAATTAGTGAAAAATCAACACACCCACCTGCCAAAGTTAGTGAGGCAAATTTACAGGACATGACTTTGCTTGTGTGCATTTTTCTCTTTGTTCAAAAGATGTATACAAGTGTAATTAGAATTGTGACAAGTGTAATTAGAATTGTGACTAGAATTGTGACAAATTTAACTAGAATTGTGACACCCTACCTCATTGATATTTTACCTTGTTGACATCCTACCTCATTAATATCCTACATCATTGGCATCCCTCTTTGGCATATTACCTCCTTGAATATGGCTTTATTGAATAGGTTGAACATTTGGCCACTGTTAAGCCTAGTTCTCATTGTCATACTTCTGTTTATTGTTTTGCTGCTTCTTATCTCCCTGGGCATAACACTCTGTCATCTTATGGATCAAGTGAACTATAGCTGATGCTAAAAGTTAGCTTGATGAGATGAGCAGTACCTGCATTACAAGAGAAGAGAATTGTAAGGGTCTTTTTACAATGGGTCAGCACAGTGCAAACAGGAAGTAAGAAGCCAGAAGTGCTTGAGCAGCCCCGAAGTAATTTCTTTGGACAGAAGACTGCCCCGTGGGCAGGACTCTGGTCATATTGAGATGGCTTTTTAATGGGAGATGTCTCCTTCTCTGATTGGCTGTGTGTGTGACCTCACAGACCTTTAAGCGCACTGCAGCAGGAGGTTGCTTTCCTTATCCTGGGGTAGCTGAACAAGTGGATGGATAGCTAAGAGAGGTAAGAAGCTTAATAATGAATGCATGAATAATGAACATGTGAATAGTGAACATCTCTCACAGAACTGGTATTAACTTGGGAATTAATAGGTCAGGGAAATATGTGAGCAAGTATAATACTTTAAGTTTGCACAAAAAAAAAAAAAAAGACTCAATGTCTCTCTACAAAGGGAAACTGGAAAAGAAGGGAGGGAAAGAGGTAATATATATTAAAAAGAAAGAGTAACCATAACAATTTGTTTAAGTTTTTAAGTCTATGAATTGTAGTTCTTTTTGGTTTCTTAGGTTCCTCACTACCCTGAATCTTGTGATCCTGCTCCAAAAGATGCTTTAGATCAATTTTCCCTGCATAATGCCTACCTCTCACCAGGGATAATAACTCTATATCCAGAAATTGTTCTTCCCTGGAAACCTTAAAGGTAGTAGTCAGGTATTTGAATAATGTGTGTTATTGGCAGGTTCAAGATATATGTAGAAATAAAATAGACATTTCATTCAGATTGAGAATAGAATAAAAGAGTCAAAGGAAGCACATATTTGTGATTTTAGTCCTGGCTCTGACACTAACTAGTTGTTGACATGGATGATTGCTCAATCATCCATTGCTTAGCCACAATTCACAAGCAGAATATTAATATTGGAAATTATTTTACGAGTTCCTTGACTGCATTTAGAGTTTCTTTGGCAAGTTAACTTCTCCCTCTAAGTCACAGACTCTTCACTTGTAAAATGGAGACACTGGACTAGGTGATCTTTAAGATTCTTTCAGCAATAAGATTACTTGACATTGAATGGTGGAAAATGAAGATAATGATAGAGAAGTAGAGACAAGGAGAAAGAGAAAGAGAGAGGGGAATAGAGAGAAAGAGAGCAGAGAGAGGTAGAGATAAAAAGATAGAGACAGTCAAGAGACAAAGAGACAAACACAGACAAAGATAGAGCCAGAAGTAGAGACAGATGAGATGATTAAGCAATATATAGTACAGGGGAAACTGTCAACATTAATGCTGATTATAAATACTAGATGAACTAACCAAATAGGAAGTGAAAAACTAAAATTTAGTTTGTCACTGTTTGACTGTGTGTGTGTGTGTATGTGTGTGTGTGTGTGTGTACATACTTCCTATTGGGGGAAGGAAGGAAGGAAGGAAACACTGGCTGGAATCAGAAGACCTGCATTCAAATCCTGTCTCTATTATTTCTTCTTCAATAAAATGATAGGGTTGGATTAAGTAACTTCCCAATTCCCTTCCAACTCTAAATTCGATGAATCTTTATTAATCATTAAATACTCATCAATTTAGGTATATTTTAAGTTTTATATGAGGGAAAAACAATATGCAACGCACATGTATATCTTGTCTTTGTTCAAGTACTTTTAAAAATAGAAGGAATATTGGCAGAAGGCCGTATTCACACACCCAGGAAATAACCCTATAGGAAATATCAGTTCTGAGCCTTTAAGACCACTATAAAACCTGTATACAATGTAATGACCTATACAGTTTCACCATCAATTTCTCCAGTCACCACTTTGGAATCTCCATGGATTGGCATAGAAAACTTTGTTCCTCCTCACCAAAGCATTGTAATCACTCCTATAAACTACTTTTAAAGATGATCTAAAATCCTTCCATCAGGTTTGGCAGCTCTAGGAAAATCCAGAGGGCAAATTATACTCACATAGACAAATAAAAAACAACTATGGCTATCAAAATACAGTTTAGATGAGAATTGTTTAAATCAAATTATAAACTTATGGATATAAAAACATACACATAAGTTTGTATACACATTCATACACAGATATATAGCAAATGTTCATATAGACACTTATAGGCTTTAGGGCCTATAACCTATCTATAAAATCTATCTATAGAGAGAAGGCCTTCAATTATTGACTGATCACAAAATGTGAAAATCTGATCTCTAAAACAGTACCAAATTTAAGGGAAATAAGAATAATTCCTTTACCCGAAATCTGCTGCACCAGTGTAAGAGCTTTATTTTAGTATGTTATACTTGTTAAGGTCTGTTATATTTTCCAGCTTCTGGGTGCTATAACTCCTCTGCTTACTGAGCAAATCCCCTAAGGTATGTGGTTCCTTGGACAAAATAAATAAACAAACAGATAGATAGATAGATAGATAGATAGATAGATAGATAGATAGATAGATAGATAGATAGGAAGATAAAAAATAAATAAAAATGAATGAATAAATTAGTAAATAAATAAATGAACAAATGAGTGAATGAATAAACAAATAAGCAAATAAATGATAAGTGAATAGATAAATAAATGAATAGATAGATAGATAAAGTACATTCCTCTTTCTTTAGTGAAAAGATCATGGAAATTATCCTATTATGCTATCCTTGCTTTCACCAATCTCATGGAAGTAAGGGTATCCCAAGATTGCTACTAGAAACTTCTTACTCCTTCAAAAAAGAATTATTTGAACACAAGATGTTTCTTGCCTCTACCTATCCATTTATTCCAGCCCTACTTAATCAGTCTAATTCCACAGGTCCTGTAAATAGCCACCACACACACATATACATACATACACACACACACACACACACACACACACACACACACACACACACACACCAAAAAAAAAAAAAAAAAAAAGGAAATGAGTAAAAGGGCAGCTGGGATGATGACTAATATATGCTAATAATGCAGCGATTGCTTTTTGTGTCCTGTCCACATATTTCAAAACCATTTCTGGAAGTGCATTAATGAGCCTCATTTCCCAGACAAAGACATTTTATTCATCTAGTCACATGAAGAGTATGTGGAACTGAAAGTTAGGGAGGAAAAAAATGCTTTTTTGGTCATTGAATTGTGTCTTTCTTTTTTAAAAATCCATAACATGGAAAAAAAAGAAAGAAAAGAATAGATGTAAACAAAGGAAAAGGGAGGGGAAAGGGATTTTGAAAAGATCCTTATACTGAACAGAAATAAGAAAATGAAACTTCCTTGCTCCAATCCTTGCCTTTCTGCATTCTATTTTTATAAGGTCTAGAATTGGGATGCCTAAATGAAATTAGGGTTTAATTGAGGTTTAGTGACAGTGCAAGAGTCCCCTGTAAAGGAATTTACAGACCTGAAAACCTAGATTGATAAAAGAAATTTATTATGGGGCTGGAAGTAAAATTAAAGTTTAGTTAGTAAAAGTTGAAGGTAGAGATAAGAGGGCTCCGGAAACAGTGTTCCAGTGGGCAGAGATCCTTATGTCTGGCCTGCCAAGGATCTCTTGCCTTGAACTGATAATGCATCAGCTAGGAGGGTTTAGGAATGAGAAAGGAATAAATCAATCTTAAAGGATTAGTTTCTTAAAGGGACCACAATTTGCATCAATTTTACTTTAATGATCCTTCTCTCAACATCAAATCCCAAAGCCATCTTTTTATGACCCTTATCATTTATATCAAAGCAGAAAAATTTTGATATATTATCCACAATTGAAGTGAGATCTATTTGGATGATTGTTAACTCTACTGTTGTATTTGTATTTTTTTTAATCTAAAGAGGTTATGAGGAGGTTATGCCTCCACTATATCCTCCACTGTTATCAACAGAGTTTCTTTTTTTTAATCATATTTTTGGTTTTTCCCAATTATAATTTTTTAATTGTAAGTTTAAAATTCTCTCCCTTCCTCTTTTCTCTATTCCCCCTCCCTGAGATGGCAAACAATTTGACATAGGTTATACTTGTACAATTGTGCAAAACATATTTTCACATTCATTATGTTGTGAAAGAGAGAGACCAAAAGAGAGAAAAATATTATGCTTTAATGTACATTCAGACTCCATCAATTCTTTATCTGGAAGTGGATAACACTTTTTATCATGAGTCCTTTGAAATTGTCTTGGATCATTATATTGCTGAGAATATCTAAGTCATTCAAAATTGATCATTCACAACCATCATATAGTTTTTATTGTATACAATGTTTTCTTGGTTCTGCTCATTTCACTCTGCATCAATTCATATGTGTCTTTCTAGCTTTTTCTGGAAGATTACTATGTCAGCACAACTTGAATGACTCTAGAAGAAGACACATGGGGTACACACACACACACACACACACACACACACACACACACACACACACACACAAATGAAAACATGAAGAAGAGTCACAAAAGAAGATAATATAAATGGGTAGTAACTTACATCATTAAATGGAACAGTACAATAGTGAAATTTAGCTGTGTGAAACGACCATTCCATTAACAAGCACTTTATTAAAAATCAGTAAAACTTATCTTCCCCGATTTCAAATCAGGCCTCTGATACTTATTAGCCATGTTACCTTAGGCAAGTTACTTAACCCTGTTTGCCTCAGTTTCCTCATCTACACCACTACAAAATCTATGCCAAGAAAACCCCAAATAAGATCACAGTGAGTGTGGCACAAGAGAAACAATTCAACAACAAAAGGAAACATTTCCCAATCCCTCATTATTCCTCTTTATATAATTATTTCCTATTTATTCTAAATATAGCTTGTTTATACATACATGTTTGCTTGTTTTCTCTCCCTTTAGATAGTGAGATCCATTAGGAATGTGAGCTTACCAATAAGAGAGGAAAAAGAAATTAAAAGAATTAAACTAGATAATGAGGAATGCAAATTAACACTCTTTGTAGATGATATGATGGTATACTTTGAGAAACCTAGAGAATCAACTGAAAAAACTACTAGAAACAAATAGCAACTTTAGTAACATTACAGGATACAAACTAAATTCATATAAATCATCAGCATTTGTATATATTACCAACAGAATCCAGCAGCAAGAGATACAAAGAAATATTCTATATAAAATAAGTATAGATAAAATAAAACATCTGGGAGTCTACCTGCCAAGGAAAAGTCAAGAACTGTATAAACAGAATTAAAAAACATTTTCCACACAAATAAAATCAGATCTAAGCAATTGAAAAAATATCAACTGTTCATGGGTAGGCCAAGCTAATATAATAAAATGACAGTGCTACCTAAAATTAATCTACTTATTCAGTGCCATACCAATCAAACTCCCAAGAAATTATTTTATAGAACTAGAAAAAAATAATAACAAAGTTCATCTGGAAGAACAAAAGGTCAAGAATTTCAAGGCAATTAATGAAAAAATGCAAATGAATTTGGCCTTACTGTATCAGACCTAAAATTATATTATAAAGTAGTGGTCATCAAAACCATCTGGTACTGGCTAAGAAATAGAGTAGTTGATCAGTGGAATCAGGTTAGGTTCATAAGACATAATAGTCAATAACTATTAATAATCTAGTGTTTGAAAACCCCAAACATCCCAGCTTTTGGGATAATGTTACAAGAGCAGCCTGCAAGTGGCTGCTGGGGATCTAATTCTGACCAGCAGAACAGATCCCTTCATGTGAGAGAATGATAAAAGAGAAGACTGAGAGGCAGTTGCATTCTCTGACTGCTCTCCTCTTCCCTCTTGCCTCCAATTTACTTTATTTCCAATTTACAAACAACAAAGGTGCCAGTAAAAAAGCTGATTTGCAATTCTTTCAAGGGTGTTATGATTCACAGCATTGGGGGCTTTCAGAGAATCAATCCACCCCTTAATGGTAAAGTCCTCCTTAACCCTTCACAGGCTTTCTGGGTTTTGCATTTGGGTATGGTCCTCAACAGGATAAGAACTCACTATTTGACAAAAAATTGCTGGGAAGATTGGAATTAGTGTGCAAGAAAATAGGCATGGGTATAGGTATCCTATACAAGATTAGGTCAAAATGAGTTCATTATTTAAACATAAAGAGTGCGATTACAAGCAAATTAGAAAAAACAAAGGATAGTTTACCACTTAGATCTGTGGAGAAGGAAGGAATCTGTGACCAAAGAACTGTAGTACATTATTGAATGCAAAAATGGATAATTTTGATTATATTAAATTAAAAAGATTTTGTACAAACAAAATCAATACAGACAAAATTAGAAAGGAAGTATTAAAATGGAAACTTTTTTTACAATCAAGAGTTCTAATAAAGGCCTTGTTTCTAAAATATAGAGAACTGACTCAAATTTATAAAAATTCAAGTCATTCTCCAATTGATAAATGATCAAAGGATATGAACAATTGTCAGATGAATAAATTGAAACCTTTTCTAGTTATATGAAAAGGTGCCCTGAATCACCACTGATCAGAGAAATGCAAATTAAGACAGCTCTGAGGTACCACAACATACCTCTCAGATTGCCTAAGATGACAGGAAAAGATAATGATGAATATTGGAGGGGATGTGGGAAAACTGGAATACCAATATATTGTTGGTGGAGTTGTGAACTGATTCAACTATTCTAGAAAGCAATTTGAAACTATGCCCAAAGGACTATCAAACTATGCATGCCCTTTGATCCAGCAGTGTCTCTACTGGGCCTGTATTCCAAAGAGATCATAAAGAAGGGAAAAGGACCCACATGTGCAAAAATGTTTGTGACAGTCCTTTTTGTAGTGGAAAGAAACTAGAAACTGAGTGGATTTCCATCAATTAGAGAATGGCTGAATAAGTTATGGTATATTAATATTATGGAATATTATTATTCTATAAGAAACAATCAGCAGGATGGTTTCAGAGAAGTCTGGAGAGACTTACATGAGCTGATGCTAAGTGAAGGAAACAACCAGGAGAGCATTGTACACAGCAACAATAAAATTATACAATGATCAATTCTGATGGACATGACTCTTTCCAGTAATGAGATGATTCAGACCAGTTCCAATGGTCTTGTAATGAAGAGAGCCATCTGCACCTGGAGATAGGACTGTAGTGTCTGAGTATGGATCACAACATAGTATTTTCTATTGTTGCTTGCAGTTTTTTCTTTCTCATTTTTTTCTCTTTGATCTGATTTTTCTTGTGCAGCATGATAATTGTGGAAATATGTATAGCAGAATTGCACATGTTTAACATATATTTCATTACTTGCCATCTAGAGGAGGAGGTGGGAGAAAAGGAGGGGAAAATTAGGAACACAAGTTTTTGCAAGGGTGAATGTTGAAAATTATCTATGCATGTTTTGAAAATGAAAAGCTTTAATAATAATTTAAAAATAAAAAAATAATAGATTGTGAGTTCCTTGAAGGCAAGGACTAACTTTTGCCTCTTTTTGTATTCCTGATACACCTGATACAGTACCTGGAACATAATAGAAATTTAATTATTGTCTAATTGAATGACTTTGTGAAACAATGTTATGATTCTTTGTTTCTGTCATTTGAACGCTGACTTGAAACATTGTGTAAACCAAATTTTTAAACCAAAAAAAAATTAACTATTAGAAGATAAAGATTTCATCTTAATCAAAGTAACTTAACTTTATCAAATTTCACTACTTTAGTGGATCCATAATATGACTGATATAGATATTCCCTCCAGTAGTACAGATGGTGATTTATCCATATCTTCTCATCCTATGCAGTTCTTATCTATGTTCTTCCATAAACCCTCCATTGAAGATCTCCCCAATATAATAAAAGCCTTCCTGAAGATCTTTTTTAGTAATATCTTCAGAATACCACTCTGTCTGTTTGAAATTTGCAAAAATGTTAGTGGAAAGAAACCCATCCTATGACTTTCTTTATGCCCTCTAAAAATAATCTTGCTTTTTGCATTCTTCTCTATCTTAGCCCAAGTTCCATGATTGCTTTTTTAAAAATATGTTTTATAACTCTACTTCAATATAATTGGTTTCTTGTAGTTATGTGCATTTTATTTTATTGATTCAAAAACATCATTCTGAGAAAGGATCCATAAGTTTCAGCATAAGTTTCAGCCTTCAGTCAAAGCCATTTGTGGTACAAAAAAAAAAATGTTTAAAAATCTCTGCTCTAGGGAAAGACCTCAAGAAATGATTAAGCAAAATAGACTTTAACACTAAGGGCCCAAAACTCTCAAGAAAAATTTCCAAAGATGTATCTTAACCTCTTAATAAATCCAAAATAATTGGATCCCCAAAGGAAGAGAATAGGTCTTTCTCTAATGGGCCCTCCATAGTGCAGAAGTTACTTAGACTTGATACATACATAGATTGTGAGAAAATGGGTATGATTTTACATTAGAGTTAGAAAAGAAGAGAATCAAAAAGTTGAAACTATCTTCTCACAGAATGACCAAAAAAAGCCCTTTCCTTGATGTCTATAGTATTTCACATCCCATTTTGATTTTATTTTATTATTGTTCTAAAATCCTTTAAGTGGCAAGACCAAAATAAAGGTTACAGGAACAATGAAAAAAAACAAAATATACACTGATAGACTCTCAGAAGTATAAGGATCATAAATTGTGTAGTCCATTTTAAAAATGGACTGAAACTTTCCAGAAAGAGCAACAGTAATTTGCCAAAGATTACATAATAAATTTGTGGCTTTCCTATGGGGAAGAAAATTCTCTCTGGACATTTTTAATCTTAACAAAGCCAGAAATAGATGATGAGATAACATTCTCTTGGAACTTGCAAAATTTCACAAAATTTTCCATCAAAACCTACTGATTTAATAAAATTTGAATTCAAAGGAATATCAGAGACCAGGGAGATAATACATGAACAGGAATCTCCTCTTATGATATTCCTGGTAAGTGATCATACCACCTTCACTTGGTCCTACTTCACTATGAAATAGCCATGATGAAAATATTTCAATATAATCTGAGTAGAAAAGAATTCAATTGTTTCCTAATACAATGTGCATTTTTATAGATGAGGAAACAGAGACAGGGAAGTTAAATGATTTGCTGATGGTCCCATAAGTAATCCAGATATGACTCCAGAGTCAGCACTCAATCCTTTTTACTATACCTTCTATCTAGAAAGAAAAAGAAGAAGAAGAAGAAGGGGAAAAATTAAAGAGGAATAAGAGGCAAAGGATGAGAAGGAAAATTAGAAAGAGGAAAAAAGGAAGAAAAAAATGGAGGGGAAAAGGGAGCCATTATTCTGGTTAAGGAAGGAAAAAAGGTAAAAGTCTTCTTTTACTAGGAGCATACAAAGACATCTACTATGTCATAAACAGTTTTTTCTCTTCAAATTGATAAATAAAATAAACAAGTTTTGTAATCTTCGCTGGATTTAACTTTGATTTTAATGTTTTGAGTTTAAAAGGTCTTGAATATATTAGAGAACATTTTAAATCAATTAAACAGATATTGCAGCAAGGATTGCAAATTTTTTCCTCCATGAGAATGCTAATATCTAATGGGGGTGGGGAGGGTGCAATGTATGATCTCTTCCCTCCTCCTTCTTAATACTCAGGAAGCATTTTTGCAAAATCTGAGTAACCCTAATCAATTACCTTGGGGACTTTACTGGATTGATGAAAATTTTAAAGAAAATACACTGCACCTTGAATCTCTAATGCCTGTGAGAAGAGTTCAGATCCAGATAGGAGGTGTATCATCAGGTTTTAAGGGAAACAGGACATGATGTGCAATAAACAACCAGGAGCCAACATAGACTAGGCACGAGTGTTCAACCCTTCTTGATCCCATTTGGAGATTTTTTAGCAAAGATATTGAAGTGGGTTGCTATTTCCTTTTTTGGCTTATTTCACTAAGGAGCTAAAGCAAACTAGGTTAAGTGACTTCCCCAAGATCGCATATGTAGCAAGTATCTGAAGCCAGATTTGAACTCAGGAAGATAAGTTTTCCTGACTATATACCTAGTTCTCTATCCACTCTGCTACCTAGCTGCCTGATTGCATTGTGCAAAAGAACAAGTTCCCTTTGGTCTTTGGCGTATCTTTTTGTGGGAGATCTAGGGCAATAGGAACTAAAATAGAAGAACCTGGAACACAAACAATTCAGAGAATTTAAAAACAGAAAGCTGGTCTCCCAAGAAATGGAATGGTTCTCTCTGCTTGCAGCTAAAGGTTCAGATAGAATAGAAATTTTGTTCAGTCATGAACAGTATGTTGACAGTATGGTGAAACCTATGGAATTCTTCTCAGAATAGTTTTTAAATGCATAAAGTATGTAAAATTATAAAGGAAAACAATTATGTTGAAATATAGTTATATTTGTTTGTTTGTTTCATCAACCCTGATGCAGACTAATACAAGATGACAAAAAGACCATTATGGGGAGAGGTAAATGATAAGATTTATAAGATAGGTCAGATGGATGAACTACAGAAGTAACAGTACCTTGTTAACAAGAAGATCCATGGAAACAGAGCCTGAGATGGAGATTCCTCTTCTGGTGTCTGGTTAGGTCACCTTTCCCATGGAGTAATGTACAGGATTGAAGTTAAAACAAGTCTTTAAGGGAGCAGTTGTTCCATGGAGTATATTATCATTTTATAGGCTTTAATTTAAATGGAGATCAGATAGTTTAGTAAGTAGAGCATCAGATTAGTCCAGGATTTAGGTAAGTGACTTTGGGCTAGCCATTTAAGTTTTCTCAGAGTCAGTTTTCTCATGTAAAAATCTACATCACTTGGCCATCCTTAGCCCTAAATGATAAAATATGTATAAAGGACTTTGCAAACTTTAAAATGATATATACATTGTAGGTGGTGGGAGTGGAGATGGGGGCTGTGGCAGTAGAAACAGTAACAGTAGAAGCAATAGCAGTAGCAGCAAAATCAGCAGCAGCAGTAGTAGCTTTAATAATATCAGTAGCAGCAGTAATAATAACCAAAACACTACTTATCACAGTAAGAGTAGCAATCTCAACAAGAATAACATTAAGAGTATCAGCAGCAGTGGTAGTAACAGTAATAGTAGCAGCAGTAGCAATAGTAACAGTAATAGTAGGAGAAGCAACAATAGTAATAATAATAAAAGTATCAGTAACAGTAGTAGTAAGAGTCTGAATATCAGTAGCAGTAGAAACAATAATAGAATCAGCAGCAGCAGTGGTGATAATAGTAATAGCAGTAGTAGCAGAAGCAGTAAAAAAAAAAGAAGAAGAAAAAAACAGCAGCAGTAATAACAGTAGGAGTAACACCAGTATTAGTAGCAGCAGCAGTAGTAGTAATAATAATATCAGCAGCAGTTGTAGAAACAATAGGCTTAGCGATAGCAGCAGTAGTAATAACAACAATAGTATTAAGAGCAGCAACAGCAGCAATAATAGCAGTAATAGTAACAATAATAGTACCTACAGGAACAGTAGTCATAACAGTAAGAGTAGCAGCAGCAATAGTAGTAACAGTAAAAGTAGCAGTAATCTAGTGAACATCTAGTTTAAGATATCTGAAAAGCAATTGGAGATGTGAGATTGGAGATCAGCAAAAATGGGAGGAGCAGAATAAGTAAATTTGAAAATCATCTACATGGAGTTGGTTATTAAATCCATGGGAGCTGGGACAGCTAAGAGGTGCAATGGTTAGAGCACCAGCCCTGAAGTCAGGAGGACCTGAGTTCAAATCTAGTCTGCCACTTAACACTCCCTAGCTGTGTGATCCTAGGCAAGTCACTTAACCCCAATTGTATCAGAAAAAAAAATCCATGAGAGTTAATAAGATCACCAAATGAAGTAGTAAGAGGGCCAAGGACAGAACTCTGACCTGGTTGAGGACCAATAAAGGAGACAGAAAATGAGTAGTTAAATGGGTAGGAGAAAATGTTGTCCCAAAAAATTGAGAGAGAAGAAAGTTTCAAGATGAGATTAATCAATAATGTTGAAGGTGCAGAGAGGTCAAAGAGAATGAAGATTAAGAAAAGTTCTTTGGATTTGGCAAGCAAAAGATCCTTAGTAATACTGAAGAGTATTTTGGTGGGACCATAAAGTAGGAAGCCAGATTATAAAGGATTATGAAGAGAGTAAGAAGAGAATAGTGTGTAGCACAGCAGCTAGAGTAGCCAGCCTAGAGTCAGGAAGATCTGAGTTCAAATTGGGATTCAGACATTTATTAGCCATATGACCCTGGGTGCATATTTAACTTCTGTTTGACTCAGTTTACTCCTTTATATAATAGCAATAATAATAGCACCTGCTTCCAAGGGTTGTTATGAGGATCAAATGAGATAATAACTGTAAAGCATTTAACATTGTGCCTATAGTAAGTACCATATTATAGTTATCCCTTCCACATCTCAGGAATTAGGGACCACCTGAGAACTGAAAAATCTATGTAAAATTTTTGGCTCTCCCTTTGTACCAGAGAAGAAGCCTAAATTATTGTGGTATTAAAAGATAATGTATGTTAATAAAACACAATACTATACATATATTTTATGTGTTTCTGAGTTTCTATAATTTTTCTGTATCACCTGATGTCCTTTGATGTTGTGTATGATTTCTGCAAGATTCTCTCAAAATCCCCCCTTTAATTTCTTATATTTACCCATGATTTATCAGAACCACAATGGGAAAAGTCTTGATATGGAAATGATAACTGTATAAATGTTGAAGAGGAGAAGAAAAAAGTGAATTGCCTGGGAGAAGTGAGAACCTAGTTGAGATTATAAGACACATATTTATTGCAGGTCCAGTCAAAATGATTGCCTGATTTTCTCCATCTTATCCAGCAGTACTTGTATAGTAGTGAAAGCAGCAAATGGTGTAAGTGATCTAATGCTGACTTGACTGGACATAATCAAATGATATCATAAGGGGTTAAGGGAGAAAGGCCCACATAAAGTTGAATTTGTTTAATTTGTTGACCGGGGGATCAAGATGGAAAGAAGAGAAAAGAGTAACTAGTGCAGGGGAGATAGCCTTCTAAGGATTTGAAGTATTAGAAGTCACACTGTAAACAAAGAATAAGATTTAACAATAACAAAAAAGGCAAAAAAAAAAAACCCACAGTCCCTACTATCAAGGAATTCACAATCTAATGGGGAATCAGCATACAAATAATTATATATAAATGGTGGTAGTCTCAGAAAGAAGACACTAAGATTAAGGACACAGAAAAGTTGGGACTTAACCTGAAACTGAAAGGAAACCAGGTAAGTCAGGAGACAGAGAAGAAGAAAGAGTTCCAAGCATAGGGGACAGGCAGTCAAAAGGCAGTTAAAAGATGGAATATCTTGTATAAGGAATAGCAAGAAGGTGAATGCAGCTGGAATACAGAATACAATCTCTAAATCCACAACTTTGATGTTTTATGCAGTTCATTATGAAGATAATTCAAAAGCAAAATCCAAGTAACGATTACAGAAGTAGCCCAGTGGGATGATCCCAGTGGTCAGTGACTCCTGGATGTTTTTCTCTGGGTGTATAACTGACCGACTTTTTGGAAATGTCAGCAAAATTTACAAATCATATGCATGATACCCCGATGCTGATCTAAGTACCTGATTAAGTCCTGTGTTGTTGCAGAGCCAAGACACAAAGATGACGAAATGACAATGACTTTCACACACTCAGCCAGAGAGCTTTACCTGCTTTCTTCCCCTATCCTTAGAAAGGAATGATGGTGGTGGGCATCAGGAGAGGAGAGCCTTCAAGATTTCTCACATCAGGGGAAAGCACAATGAAGCTGGAGGAGAGAACAGACAGGTTTGTGAGCCAACAGAGTTTCTTACCATTCAGCTTTGGATTATAGAAAATGGGGGGGGGAGAGAAATCAAGTCATGGGCCAAGAGCACCATGGGTGGAATTAAAAGGCTCCAAACACAATAACTTTAAATAATGGCAGAAGAAGATTTAAATAGCAGACCTCAGCAGAAAAGAATGGGGAAACCTCCAGTACACTGACTTCATTGATACCCCATTTATCAGCAATTACTGACTCCATTAAAGGCAGAGTTTACAGCAGACAAAGAAGCAAAGCCTAAAATATGTCCCAACAGATGGACTGAGAGTGTCAGTGATGCCGTATTTCAAAGGCATCTGCAAGTTTGTTATCATAGTACATGGAGTCAGAAAGACAGCAAAAAAGAAAAAAAAAGTGACCAGAGAGCCAGCAAATGATTTACTTGACCCTGGATGGATAGAACTGACAGCAAAAACCTCATTAATTCCTCGGGTCACTCTGGAAGACATTAATTTGGTTTGGACTCAGGACGAAGGGAGATTTTCCAGACATACACTAGAAGTTATGAAATCTCTATGGCCAGGGAAAGTATGCCCAAATCACTTTTTGCATAAATCAAGCTGACTTTCTGAAGAAGGATAATATGCTTAATCAAGGGAGTTATGGAACTTCTTGTACTTATTAGACAGAAAATATAACAGTATTTTATTTGGTTATCAGTTCTGGTAGAGAGACTTTTCCCCCCTTCTATAACTGCTGTCTTTTTCTGCCAACATAAGAAATCATCTGCAAGAAATGGGCCATGTAAATAATTTGTTAGCACCAGTCTACCCCTATATTTTTGCAAATGCACACGAATATCTTATGGTCATTTTATCCCCCTGAATTCCAGCAAAGCTGCCAGCTTGAGTCTTCTTTCTCTTTTTATCTGAAGCCTTCCCCCTGCTGAAAACATGCCTATAAATAATAGCCACAAGTTTTATTATGTATGCTTGATTGCCTGGACCCAAAGTAAAAAGTCTGGGATCAAGGCAACCTTGGATTGAATTATTGAGCATATAATCCCATCTAGAAAATGTACTCTACTCTTCTTCCAAACACACTTATCTGAACACATAAAAGTGGACATGGGCAATTCAGTGTCCCCTAGACAAGAACCTAAATATTCCTTGTAACTAAGAAGGAATCAGTTTCTAATTCTGTGTTGCTCAGTGACTCCTTTCCTCAAGACATGCATTGCTTATCTCAATGTTGCTGAGAATTATGATATGTCAAAAATCAAGCAATAGAAGACTAAAAAAAAATCATTTAGATGGATTATTTGGTGTTTTGTAACTAAAATGATTTTTATTTGTAACTAAACAGATGAATTCGGTCAAAATATTCAATCTGGCCTGAGACAGAGGCAAAGAAAGGGTGGGAGAAAGAATGTAAGAGAAGCAACAGAAGCAAATAGAGCAAGACAGAGACAAATACACAGGCAGAGAGAGGGAGAGACAGAGAGAAACACATGAACATTTGAATGAAATTCTACAAAGGCAGAGAGCCTAGACCTGTATCTCTGAAACAAGGAGCATACCCCAGTGTGCTTGATGATATCTTTGGTTGTAAATGTTACATTTATCATGTCTAGAAAGAGGTTATCTCTGGCTTCGTAGAACATGCATTAGTACTTTTTACTCATTCAACACAGGACACTCCCTATCAACAACAGTCTGCTTAAAGAGGGCGAGGGGAATGAAAATTAATCATAGGAAAAGACAATCTAAGGGAGTTAGACTACAAGGGAGTTCATTAGTAGGCCATAAAGTATTACTGCTTAACTAGCCAACTCTTGTATGTGAGCTCTCAATCCATAAGCTACCTTACTACCATTGATATCTTGTGCTCTCCTCTTGCTTACTAAGAATGCTTTGCAAAATATTATTAAATAATTTTAATTATAGAATAATGTCTTTAGCAGATAAAACTGGGCA
This sequence comes from Sminthopsis crassicaudata, assembly GCF_048593235.1. Lineage (NCBI taxonomy): Eukaryota > Metazoa > Chordata > Mammalia > Dasyuromorphia > Dasyuridae > Sminthopsis > Sminthopsis crassicaudata. The sequence goes on from NC_133620.1 coordinate 406,916,398, forward strand.
AATGCCCAGTTGAATTTTGGAACAAGCCAAAAGTGAGAAAATCATCTCTTCATGAGATGCCAAGTTTTCATTTCCCCCACCTGTTTACTTAATCTGTCTCCTATTCAGCAAACCACACACCTATCATTCCAATTTTCTCTAGACCCACAGCACTTCTGAAAGTGTTGGAATGGTATTGCTCATTAAGTGTTCCTCAAATTATTTCCATTATCTTTGTTTGATAGTTAACTTACTGAATGTCAAAGTCAAGATCAAGAAAGATCTTGACAACCTAGAACACTGAATATATTCTAATAAGATTGTGTTTAATGACAATAAATTTAAAGTCCTTCACTTGGGTTCAAAAAAATCAACAATTTTATGGACAAGATATGGCTAGATAATAATTCATTTGAAAAGTTCCTGAAAATTATGCTATACCACAAGCTCAATATGTGTCAAAAGGGTAACATAGAAGCCATAAAAGCTAATGAATGTGATCTTAAACTAAATTAACAGATTAGAGAGCTAATGGTTCAATCATGCTCTGCAATGATCAGAGCATTTCTGCAGAATTTTGTTCTGCTCTAGATGCCACATTTTAGGAAGAACATTGACAAATTGGAATATATGCCCAAAAAAAGAGGGGAGATCAGAATTGACTGTAGATTATACCATATCAATTAAAAAAAATAGTGATCATTAGCCTGGAGAAGAGAAGACTTAAGTCTATTTGATTGGTAACTATCCTTACCTATTAGGCCTATCAGATAAGAGATAGATTTGTTTTTCTTGACTTTGAAGAGAAAAATTAGATACAATTAAAAAAAATTACATTTAGTCATCCCAGTTGTAGCCAACTCTTCCTGACCCCATTTGGAGTTTTCTTGGCAAAGATACTGAAATACTTGCTATTTCCTTCTCCAACTCATTTTACAGGTGAGGAAACTGAGGCAAACAAGGTTAAGGAACTTGCCTAGGGTAACATAGCTAGTAAGTGTCTGAGGCCTAATTTGAATTTTAGAAGATGAGTCTTCCTCATTCCAAACCTAGTGTTCTATGCACTGTGCCACCTAGCTGCTTTAGACTTAGGTTTGACATTAAGAGAAAAAAAACACTAACAGAGTCCTTCAATCATGTAATATGTCATTGCTGAAGGTAGTGTGTTTACTGTTAATGAAGGACATCAGATGAAATATGGATAATCATTCATCGGGGAGATTATAAAAAGGGTTCATGTTCAGATGTGAGTCATGCTATAAAGTCTCAAACATCCCTTCCATTTTTGGATTCTGTAGTTCATCAGGGAAAAGTTGTTAGTTTCTATAAATTTTGTACCCTAGAAGTTCTATCTGGAAACTCGGTTTGATAACTAATTTGCTTCATGTCAGAATCTGAATCTCTGTTTTTCTTTCACCCCATCAGGAGCACCAATGCCAGTATGGGGCTTTAGATTTGTTAATTAATCAATCCTATTTCATGCCAGGCACTGGAAATAAAGACAAAAATAAAATAAGTCCTTATCCTCAAGGATCTTACATTCTATTAATTAACTAAAGGTCTTTCTATGGTAGGAAATTTAAAGGTACTAAGTATTTCCATCCTTTTCATACCATATTTCTCCCTTCAACTTATGTTTCTATCGAGTCTGAGCTGATATTCTGTCATGGGAGAATGGGTATGGAATTGCTTCCTGATAAATTCTGTTCTAATACTCAAGCTTTGAATCTCAGAGTTGTTTTCTCAAACTCTCTTTAAAACTGAAAAAAAAAACATCTTTTTGCTCCTCCTTGATAAAAATTAAAATATTCTTTGTAAAAATTGTATGCCAAGATTCTAAGAAGTTCACTACCACCATCACCACCACCACCCTCCCTTCAACCCCAAAAAGGAAGGAATAGAATTAGGCAAAAGTACTCACCTTTCTCTTCCCTCCTCAAAATAAAAAGAGCATTTTTAATATTTAAGAGCCTTATTCTATCTACCTCTGATGAAACCATGCAACTGCTGATAGTGATTTCCCAGATACACACTGGAAAAGAACGGAAACAAAGTAGGAGCAATGGGATGTTAGCTAGCTATATTCCAGTCAGTCAATAAATGTTTACTAAATGCCTACTGTGTGCCAGGCACTGATAAGTACTGGGGATTTAAATTTTAAAATCCCACTCTCAAGGAATTTATGATCTAATATTTGAAAAAACAAAGTACAAAAAAAAAGATGAAAAGGAGGAGGAGGGGAAGATGGAAGAATGCAAAGAAATCAATAAGCAGCATAATGAGATAGGAAGAAGATTATGTGAAGCCTCCTCCTCAAATACAGGCCATGGAGTCCATGATCATGTCCTCTGGTGAGAAGATTTTTCTCTTTGTAATAGACCAATTGGCAGTAGGTGAGACATTAAACACATAATTGGAGAAGTTTTTCTTCATTGAATTAACTGTTTTTTTTCTAATTGCAATGTAAAATAAAAGATTGCCTCCCACATATGAGTTTCCTATATCTTCCACCTACACAGCAGAAGCTGTGGTGGCTAATACAGATCTATTTCACTAAGGGCTATATTCATATCTATAATATTTGATGATATTCATGTGGATCATATTTTGGCAATCTCCCATGTAATAGTGGTGACACATGGTCAGATATTGGCATCTCAAACACAATAATGTTTTTAAAATATATCTTTTCTTGATAATATTATTACTCTATTCCCATTGTTTGTTAATGGCAGTTACTGATCCTTAAAACTTCTCAAAGTATTCAATGCTACTTTGATTCCAATTATATGGATGTTTGGGAGTAGGGCAAGTTGAAAGGAAGAAGAAAGAGTAAGAGAAGAAAGGATAGAAGGCTTTGTTCAGTAAGATTATAAGAAAAAATCCAAATTTTAAAATAGCAAATTGAATTTTCATGAGAAGTTCAGCTTGCTTCACCTTGAGTAAAACTGAGTTGTTATAAACTCAATCTTCCCGCATTAGTATTTTTATTTATCTCATTATTTTTTTAGGAATTTGAGCCTACAGGCAGTTCTAAGATCAAAATAGCATCACAATCTATAAGACAGACCAACAGCAGTCCCAACAAGTTCTACATTACACAGTAAGTATCTATGTTACAATCATCTTGGGATCAGGGTTGAAAGAAACCTCAGAAAGGATTTAGACTGATGCAGAATCTACTTTTCAGTCTTGATAAAGTGATCATCCAAACTCTGCATCTCCAGTGAGGAGAAAAATGTACCTAACAGGGCAGATTATGCTAGTTTTAAGTAGCTTTTGTTCTTGTTCTGTTGTGTCTGACTCTTCATGATCCCATTTAAGGTTTTCTTGTCAAAGGTACCAGAGTGGTTTGTCATTTCCTGCTCCAGTTCATTTTATAGATGAGGAAATGGAGACAAATAGGGTTAAATTACTTGCCCGGGATCACACAGCTAGGAAATAGCTGAGGCCACATTTGAACTCAGAAAGAAGACGACTCCAAACTCAATACTCTAACCACTGTGCCACTTAGCTGTCCTTTTTGTAGCTTGAATCATTAGGAATTTTTCATTCATTAAGCCTAAATTTGCTTCTTTGCATCTTCCACCATTGTTCCTAGTTCTGCTTTCTATAGTCAAGCAAAACAACTTCATCAGCTGCTCTCTTTCCCATCTTTCCCATTTTCTTACATCTTCATAATCTTCTTATCAAGTACTCTGAAATCCAGTAACCCTGACTTCCCTGCTATTTCTCCAACAGGACACTATCTCTAGCTCTGAGAATTTTAACTAGTTGTTGACAATGGGAGCCATTAACAACAGCTTCAACAAAAAACTGGTGAGAAGGTACCACTTCCCTTCTGAAATCTTCCTGCAAGTATAGTAGATAACAAAGTTTCCTTAGACTTTATTAGGAAACTTTTTCTGAAGTGTTGTGTGTACCATCCCAGGCCATGGAAGTCCAGCCTCTTTAAGAGGCTCTTTCACAAAGATCCTCTATCTCTCAATTTCAGGCATTTTCTCTAGCTATTTCCCATATCTAGAATTCTCTCCCCACTCATCTCTGCCTGCTCTTTTTCCTGCTTTCCATCAAGTCCTAAATAAAATCTCATCTTTTATAAGAATTCTTTCACAACCTTGCTTAATTCTAGTGCCTTGCCTTCCCTCTTTTAATTATTTTTTAGTTATCTTTTAAATAACTTCTTTGTACTTTTTTGGTTGCTTATTGTCTCCACAGCAAACTCATAAGATTGTAAGATCTTGAAGGGCAGAGATCCTTTTTGCCTCAATTTGTAACCCCAGAGTTTAGCATGATACTTGGCACACAGTAGGCATTTAATAAAGGTTCAATGAATAACCAATCATCTCCAATTTATCCTATCTACAACTTGCTTGTACATAGTTGTTTACAAGTTGTCTCCCTCATTAGAAGGTGACCTCCTAAGACCAGGAACTATCTTTTGCCCTTCTTTGTATCCCCAGAGGTTAGCATAGTACCTGGCATAAAGCATGTGCTCAATAACTATTTATTGACTGAGTATTATGTCTTACACAACCCTTAAAACACTCGATGACAATTATTCTTTCAATCCCCGAATCTCTTTTCCAGGCTAATCATCCTCATTTCTTTCAAATGAATTGATACTTATATGGCACAATCTCAGAACTAATGCCCATCTTTGTAATCTTTACCTGAATACTTGTTAGCTCATCAGTATCTTTACAGAATTTCAGAGCTGTAAATTGGAAACCATCTAGTCCATTATCTTCATTTTTCAGCTCTCAAGGCTCATTCAATCCTCGTCTCTAACTTTCATCATCTACAAAATAAGGGGATTTGATGATCATAGAGGTTGTATATAGACTATTAGAACTAGATAATGTAGATGTAAGATAATTTGCTCAAGGACAAATGGTGGCAGAGCAATATAAGACTGAACCCAAGTCAATTGAGTTAGCAAAAATGATAGAAAATCTGGGCCAAGCTGTGACCTGGACAGCTTAGATAAGATATCAAAAATGTCAATCTACTTCCAGGAATTGTACCCAGAAAGAACTAAACTTTGGGGCATCTGAAACTGATAGAAGAGCCCAGGCCATTTTGCAAAGAGGGTTGATAGGACTCAAATCCCACCTAAGGACCACAAAAACTACTTTTCCTTTCTATATAAACTTCCCACATTTACAAGCCTAGATCCAGTAGCTATTTTCTTCTTCTCAAGCCTCTGTCCCTCTTCCCATACTGCACTGTAGTCTTTTAAATACAAGGTCTATAAAGTGCATCTACAAAGTAAGAGAAGATGCAGGAATCTGGAGACTGCAGAAGGAAATGAACATGGGCAATTAGAAATGCTTTATTTTTGGAGGGATTGGGACTGGGAATCATTTTTCCAGATGGCAGCAGCATGTGCATATTAATGGAAATTATTAATGAAAAGCCATTATGACTGAGGAACGATTGTCCTGTGTTAAGTTTGCTAGGACCGGACAACAGATTTTTCTATCAGACTTTGTTCTCTGCATACTTTTGTAGCTACTCTCAAAGCATTTTGTCCTCAATTCTCCTCCTGGAATAGCTGTTTTTGTAATGTGAATCCTGGGGGGATGACTCATTGAGGCTACATAAACTTTTATCTTCATCTGTTTTTACAGTAATTAGAGAGCCATTTTTTTTTTTGTGGCAGTACATGAGTCAAACTTGCAATCACTCTCTGCTCATTATTACTGTCCTTTCACAATTCAATGGATCATATGAACTTTGAATTTGGCTGTTTAAGTTATCTGGTCAAGTAATTATGAATAAGTTGCTCTGGCTTCTTTTTTTAAAATGTAATTTGGCTCAGATCAAAACTGGCCTAAATCCAACTTTTAAGCCCATTTCATATCAGAACTATCGATGTTGCTTTGCAGATAATTAAAGAAAAGCAGAAAAGTCAACCACTCAGAAATGCCTACTCCTACTGTTGCTCACTTTTTAAGTGTTTCTGTTGTACATTTGGAGGACACGCAGGGCTTGAGGAGAGTTTGCTTTTTCAGAGACAGAAAGGATATGCAAACTATTAATTTTTTAATTATTGTAATTGAGTGGGACAGTTCCAGATTGCAAGTTCCTACTCTAGAGGGACACACCCTTGTTTTGGGCAAAATATCCACCATATTTCTTTCTCTCTCTCCAAATACTCAGTGGAGTTGAGAGGCCTCTTGCATCTTTCCCACTAGGATCCTACTTTATGACCTTCAAATGTTGCTATTTACTGGATGTTACAATTTCCAATCAAACAGTCTCTCTTGTTCTCCAGAATTTTATTATTCTACTATACATTCAGGCTCTTCAGAAACGCCCTTTGCTCTGTCCCAAGACTCTGCATTTTTAGATGGTGACAAGCTTATTTTTTAACTCAACCCCTAAGGCTTGTCCAGTAGTGGTGCTGAAAAAAGAAATTAGATAGCTATAGTCCTGGTGTCTTCCATTGTACAACTAGCAACTGAATGAAATCAAATGGGGATAGACATTTTACAGAGAAGAAATGTTGTTGGGGTGGGGGAGGCAGCTAGGTGGAGCAGTGGATAGAGCACCAGCCCTGACTTCAGGAGGATCCAAGTTCAAATCTGGTCTCAGACACTTAACATTTCCTAGCTGTGTGACCCTGGACAAGTCACTTAACCCCTGGCGGGGGGGGGAGGGGGAGAAGTGGTGCAGGGGTCCATTTGCCTTGCCACCCAGGATGGGAAGAAATGTTGTCAATTCCAAAAAGAAGTGAAGGGAGAACAGAAGATAGTTGTCAGTTGCGGAAAAGTATAATAATATATAAATAATATATAGTAAAATATATATCATTTATTAAATGATTGTGTGCTAGCCATTGTGCTATGCTCTGGAGAAGCAAATACAAAAACTGAGATAAAAATTAGGAGCTTATGCCCTAATGGGAGATATTACATATAAAAGATGCTACGATGGCCAAGGAAAGGGATTGTGATTGTTCTGGGAAATCACAGTGATGGTAAATTTGGTTCAAGCCAAATTGAAAAAGGACTAATCCCAATTCTCTCAGCCAAGTGAATTCTTCATATTCTGCCATAGAACTGTCTCTGGGTAGCCTCTAATCTTTCCCCTTTCTCTGAACCTGTCCCTTCATTCATTCATTTGGATCTCTAACAATATGCACTCTGCCTCCTTTTTGAAATCCCTCCATAAAGTTCACTTCCATAGTCAACATTTAACACTGTAAGCATCTTCCCTCAAAATAAAAATGAAATCAGTGGCCAAAGGAAAAGATGAAAACCCAAAAGGAGTAAGAGTGGGAGAATGCTCTGGTTTACTCAGTGAGCCACTAGACTTAGAATCCCAAGTTCTGTCTCTGATCAAGTCAAATGGTAGCTCCATCACTTTCCTAACCTTTCCAAACTGCACTTTTCCTAACCTTAGGAAAGTCACTTAAACTCTACCCCCACCTCAGTTTCTATATTTATAAAATGAGGTGGCACTATATATATATATATAAACCTACTTTCAAGATTTTGTGAGAATCAAATAAGATGATTTCAAAGCATTCCTGGAATTGGCAAGACCTGGATTCAAATCTAACCTCAGACATTTAATAACTATGTGAATATAAGCCATGTAACCTCTCTAAGCCTCAGTTTCCTCATCTATAAAAGGATAGAGTTATACTTCTTGGCTGCTAAAATCCTTTCCAGCTCTAAATCTATTATCCTACTAGCTAGTAAGCTAATTAGATAGATGGATATATATATGTAAGTATATATATATAAATATGCAGATATTTATATACATACATATATATGAAGTTACAATCTCTTAATTATTATGTAAATGCTAACAAGTTTTATTATTATTATTATTATTATTATTGCTGAGGCAATTGGAGTTAAGTGACGTGCCAGCCAGGAAGTGTTAAGTTTCTGAGGTCATATTTGAACTCAGGTCCTTCTGATTCAGGGCTGGTGCTCTATCCACTGCACCACTTAGCTGCCCCAACAGGTTTATTATAAGGTTGCTTTTAAGGTTTTAAAATCTTCTCTTCCCTTCCCATTTACTCCTTTTCTCTCTTTTTTTTTAACCAGACAACCACTATCTATTACTAAATCTAAAGAGAGAAATAGTGTGTCGTAGAAGGAATGGTAGTTGAGATGGTCCAAGGATTACTGAGAAGGAACCATTGCAGTTTTTTTTTTTAATCCCAAGCTTTAAATGGGACCAGGGTAGTAACCTCTCTCCCTCAATATTGATCATCTGAAGCTTTCATCTCTGGATTAAGTTAAACTTAGACAAAAACAACTACCCCCATAATTTCCACAAATGTACATCCCAATAATGGCCAGGCCTCACAAGCTTAGCTACTTTTCTTACATTAACATTATTTCATGATATCAGTTCCAAAAATCTTTGCAATTCATTCATTTCCCAGCTACCTCCACAATTCATAACTCAAAAGAGATGGATTTGATTTGGGAGAAATTAAGACCAGTCTGAATTCTAAGACAGGGACTGGGTCTATTTAACTATCCTTGTAAGGGGCCGCCCACATTGCCTTATTTAAGTGAACATTTTACTCTACATGATTTGGACAAATGTTGGTGAAAGAGCAGAAAAAAATATTGAAAAAGGTCTCAAACAATGAACTCTCCTAGCCTTCGTTTCCAAGTTTTTAACTAAGCCTCCAAAACATCCTCCCTGCATCATCTGAGCAAATCAATACTTCAGATATCCAGATGGTTCTTTCAGATCACCTCCAGACTTCATAATCCCATCTCTTCCTAAAAGCATGAATAAAAAATAAAACATGGGCCATTACATGTGCATCAGGATGCTTCTGCAGTCTCTTAACTATGAACAAAAAGCCAAGACTGTGAAAATTGAGCTAATGAGGCTTCCCAGATTGCCCTGTCGAAAGAGAGATTGTCTATGTTCTTTCTCCACTTTAGTCATTCCTGTTGTCCTATCTGGGCCTCACACTAAGCAAGAGATAACCACCATGCTCCCCATTTGTAGGCCCATGGCATGAAAGATGGTGAACCAATGGCTCCTGTGATTAAGATAAATGTCACAGTGTAAATCGGACTCATTATCAAGCCTGTCTATCACTTACCACTTGATTAGTTATAACAAGCACAGGATGAAACTCCATGGAGCACACCCACCCAACCCTTAAGAGTTGATAGAGGCAGGAATTAATTAACTGGCTGCCTACAGTTTGGCAGGTGACCCAGGCAAATGAATGGTGAAGGCCTTACAATAACAATTCAGGAAATGGAGAGAAAGGCCAGAGACTTAGGAGGAAGGGGGACAGAAATAGCAGAACAGAGCAGGTCAGAGAAAATATGAAGAAATCACAGAATCCTATGAGAGATGGACAGGATCATGTTTGTCACAGTTTTAGTATCACTTACTTTTAGAATAACCTCATCAGTAATTTGTCACTGGTTTTGAATTTTGTAACAATTTCACTTTTCCTGGAGTTGCCATCATTTTTGTCTTTGCCTTCTCCAAAGTCCAAAGACAGGTCTATAATATCCCTAGATTGACTATTCTGACTGAACCAATTGATCCACTCAATTTTTTAAAGTTTGATCAATTTTAACTTCTAATTAGCCAGTTGTTTCACTAGAATACTACAAGGAAAGCTGTTTTATGTATGTGCTTCAAAGGTTCCTTTAAACTCAAGTTCAGAAAAAATTCAGTATATGAAACTAAATTCAAAAATATCCAATCAGTTCATTCATTGACAATATTTATATGATTTATGAATCATATACTGTGTGTAGAGAACAGCTAAAATAGCAGGACAAGGAGTTTAGATAAAGGCACAATCAAGGAGCCTATAATCTTGGAGGAAGAGAGAGGAGGGTGAGGAAATAAGACATATAGTATTACACAAGTGCATTTAAGAGCTACAAAACAATGCTGTGTCAGGGCTGAGGAGGAAGGCCATTGATGATTAGAGACATCAAGGAAGGCTTTACAGAGGACATACCATTTCAGTTATCCGTGAATGAATGGCTAGGAATTCAATAGAATAAGCACAAATAGGGAAGAGGAATCAGGGAAAACATTTCAGGAGTAGTGGTGTAGAAAACTTTAAGGGCATCTTCCAAAGCAGAGAGAAATCAATTCAGCTGGAGAACAGAGTAGCTAGGAAGCAGTGATCTAAGTTAAAGCTTTCAAATTAGGGTTTCATCAGATTGTGGAGGGCCTTGAAAGTCAAAATGGTCAAAATTAACTTTTTCTAAGTAGATCAATTTCCAAAGAAAAATGTGATCAAATGAAAAGACTACTGGATTTTGGACAAAAGAACCCCTTCCTCATCCCTAAAACCCTTTCAAGGGATTCACAAGGTCAGACTTATTTTCATAATAATGCCAAAATATATTAATTTCTAAAATAGTAAATATAAATAGATATCATCTATATTTTTAAAATTATGGGGAAGAGGAGGAGAAGAAGAGGGAAAAGGGGGCCTCAATAATTTTTAAGAATATAAAAAGGTCTTGAAGCCAAAGAGTTTGAGAATCTCTGGGCTAGATGATCTGGAAATCCTGAAATGATTTTTCTCTCCTCATGAAGAAAGGGCAAAACTCCAGAACTAGCACAAAAATCAAATTGTTTCCATATTGGTTCCTGGCAAAAAAAAAAAAAAAAATCTTTCTTCAACCTCTTTCCTTGTCTCCCACAACAACTTACCTAGTCATTCCCTGAGCTTATCTGTTAGGTAACAATGATTGATATTCATTTTAATTCAATAAACTCATCCCTGTTCTCTCTCCAGCCTAAGAAGGCAGTTTAATTACAATGTATGTATTTCTAGAAGACCTTAAGAGATGATGAATAATATTGGCCTTTCTAACATGATTATAGGATATTTAAGGATAAGTGGGACTTTATGTTCATCACTACAAATTATCTCACATAGGCATTCACCCATGAGACTAATTCAGATTGTTTTCATGGAAAAAAACACTATGGATATGACATTGAAAAGCAATCCCCATCAGCCTGTTAGGAGATATTTTTAGTCATTTAACACCAGTATTTTTAATTCTTTTGATTCTGAACTCTCATTGTGACTTCTGTTTTGACATAGAATAAAAAAAATTCCTTCCAATTCCTTCCCATTCAAATATGACCTCTGAAAACTACCACCAAAGTAGCTTCAATTAGCAAGGCCAAACTGAACAAGAACCAAAATCCCTACTCTGCCTATATAGGGCAAAACTTGATAAATTCAAAAGAGGCCCAATCAATATGAAAGTATATAAGAAATATGAAGGAGAAAATCAGGGAAGGCTTTATATCAGAGATGGAAGGTCTTGAATAAAGAGAATTCCAAAGACTGGAAATGTGAGAGGAAAGAATTCCAAGCAGACAAAGGGGAGAGGGGAGGAGGGATTGGAGAATGGGAAGAAATTACAGGAAAAGATTAAAGAAAAAATATTGGTCCGGGTGATGTGGACCATAGATTATATACTATCAAAAAATTGCCTTAAAAAAGCTATTAAAAGTCAAATTCTGGAAGGACTTAAATGATAATTTAAGGAATCTTAAATTATGTGACTAATTAAACAGTTAAGTAGGAATCAGTTTATTAAAAGAAAAGCATACAAATGAAGTGGGGAAGGCAGGAAGCTCTTGTTATTCAATAAATCAATTTCCACTACAACTTACATGCAGATGTCATCTCTGTGCTAAACAATTTTACTGATAATCAGCATCAAAATGATCAAATATTTAATACAAAAGGGATCTTAAGTATGTATACACATATACACATACCCCCCCACACACATTCACATATACTTCCTGTAATTGAAAAGGATTAATCATACAACAATCAATTAAAGAAAACTTTGAAAGAGTAAATAAAACATTTGGTTCCCAAGCAGAAGAAATATTAAAAATGTACAATGCAAACAATAAAATGATGGCATTAAGTGTATTTGTGGCACTTTAACATTCAGTTGGGATAATAATCATATCAATTGGCATTTATGTGGCAGTTTTAAAGTTTGTAAATCACTTCACATAAAGATGAATTTCATTCATGGGGGCAGGGGAAAGATTCAAAAGCAAAAGTAGAGTGGTGATGTTAAAATCACATTTGTGTCATTCCTCAAAGCTTCCCTGGATAGCATCACAAGCTCCCATGATCACCTGGAAGGAGATGGGAAAAGAGTAATTTATATTTGTATTTTCTATTGTTCCTAAATCACAAGATGTAAGGGTTGCCCTTATGTCAAGCCAGATTGGAATGGGCAACTGGCCAGTGAAATCATTAACTTTTTGATAGCATAAAACCTCAGTCTTGTTAGTTGTTTGTTTTTCTTAAAATCAGAGCTATTCATTCAAAGAAAAAAAAAGATGCCTTTATATAAAAAAGGAAATGATTAATCTGCTCTTACCAAAACATGTTATTATGATATTACCCCATCTTTTCCAAAATGTTCCTCTTGCACTTTTGTGTTTACAAATTACTTTGTTGTTAATAGTTATTGTTCTATCAACCACCTGCTGCTTAAGAAATGAAGGAACTGGCCCAGGTGGTTTCCATTTCCTTCAGTTTTTAAGAATAAGTCATCAGATCTACAGATTTCTAGCTGCAGGAAATTTTAGAGATCACCTTAGAGCAGAGGTTATTAAGTTGGGATATATGAATTTGATATTTTTCACTGAATAACCTATATTTCAAATTAATTGGTTTTCTTTGGAATCGTTTGGATTTTATTTTAAGCATTTGAAAATGTAATTTGAGAATTCATCAGAATGACAAAGAGTCCAAAGCATAAAAAAAAAGACAAAGAATCCCTGACCCAAAGGATCAAATGGGATGATATATGAATCTTTCCCTTTTCATGCTTTAAAGCACTGTCTACAATATTAGCTCTCATTATATTGCCCAACTTCTTCATTTTCCAGACAAAAAAACAGAAGCCTGGAGAAGGGAAGTAGTTTGCCTGAGATTTCCCAAATAATAAGTATCAAGGCACTTGAACCCAAAGCCAGTTTTTTTTTTCCTCCAGGGCACAAGCTTTGGTTCCTCCATTTAGTTAGGTTTAAATTTCAATGTTATCATTTTCATAAAAGAGAAGTTCAAAACTTTGTGAACCCTTCTCTTTCACATACACTCACAAAGGTAGAAAGTGCAGTCATTTCTATTCTCCCATTGCCATACATGGAATGCCTCTGTGTTCAACATGCCCATCCCAAAACTACTTTACCTACCTCCAAAGGCAGAAGCAATACACCTCTGCTTCAGGAGATAATCCTTTAAAAGGCAATAGGAAAGTCTACTCTATTCTCACCCTCCATTTCTTCTCCTCTTCCATCAATCAATAAATATTTATTAAATGCCCATTACATGCCATATCATGCCAGATACTGTACTACAAGAAGAGGATACAAAAAGAGGTGAAAAACAGCACCTGCCCTCAAGTGCTTACATTCTAACATGCAGACAAATATAAACAAAGTTGTATATAAGATGAATAGACACTAATTAACAGAAGAGGCATAGAATTAAGAGGAATTAGGCTCCCTATAGAAAATAGTATTTTAGTTGGGACTTTTATTAAAATAAAGAGATCTGTAGATGGAGCACAGGAGAAAGAGCATTCCAGGTCTAAAGCCTTAAATTATCCTTGTTAAATCCAAGCAGTATTTGGCATAAAGGAACAAGGACTGGATGGGCATCAAAAAGACTGGATACTAATCCCAATTAGGAAGTTGATTTACCAAGTGGCCCTACTTTAAGAAGAAGAAACCATAGAAACCATTTGGTATGGGGGAAAGAAGTGTTTTTGGACTATGTCACCTAGGCATCCCGGTCGGGGAGGGGGGAGATGGAGCATTGAACTTAGAAGAAAGAACTGAATTCAAATCTGACCTCATTAAAGTTTTGTAGACATATTTAAATATCTATGCAGATGTGTACATTAATGTCCTTAATAAGGAGAAGAAAAAATTAAAGATATTTTCATTCACTTCTAAAGTAGGTATCTCAAGAAATTATTTTGAAGATTGATACATAAATATTATATGGAATATATATGTGTGAAATTTAATTTATGGGAATTAGAAACAATCATTGCAATTGATGTTGGCAGCTAGGTATTGTAATAGGTAAAGCAATGGACCCAGAGTCAGGAAAACCCGAGTTCAGATTCAGCCTCAGACACATATTGGCTATGTGTGCCTGGGCAAGTCACTTAATCACTGTCTCACTTTTCTCATCTGTAAAATGAGGATAACAGTAACATCCACCACTCAGGATTCTTGTGAGACTCAAATGAGATAAACTGTAGTCCAAATCTTAAAGAATATTTTAAATGCTCATTAGTATTGTTGTTGATTTTGATTATTAGCACTGGCTAGTTTTTCTGTCTTAAATTAAAAGATGTGATTGCACAGAAGTCAGTCAACAATCAAACAATATGTATTTATTAAGTGCTCAGTATGTTCCATGCACTGTGCCTTATAAGCTCTGGGAACACAGCCAAGCACCAACTGATAGCTTTACTTTCATTTTATTGTTTTCAAAACAATTTCTTCCTAAAATTCCTCACTCTGCTACTTCTTACCCGTGTGATTTTAGGTAAACACTTCCTATCTCAGAACTTCCTTCAGTTTCTATATCTGTAAAATGAGGGAATTGGAATAGATGACTAACATCCCTTCCTATGATCCTACAGGTAAGTCAAAAAGCTCAATTAACCATGAAAAGCTCACAAATGATTTTTCAACAACTAAATATTTTTTTAAAAACCTAAACATCTCATTTCAGAAGGTTAATACTTGAAAAGAAACTGATTCATTTGTTATGCAATTCAAGACTTTTTAAACTTTTTCTACTTGTGACCCCTTTCTTGCCCAACAAATTTTTATTTTTTTGTATATAGATATGAAAATCAAACATTTGCTGCTAATAAATCATAATTTTGACTCCCACATTCAACTACATGACCCCACATAGGGTCAAAGTCCACAGTTTAAGAAGCTTTGTTCTAATTATGAATGTTTTGTTTTTGAACATTAGGGGGGGGGAAAGGATCCTTCTTATTTTTGTGGACAAAACATCTCCACACATTGAAGTCTTGGCAAACTTTCCTCTGACCCAAGATAAAAAGTTTACTCACTTTTAAAATAATTAAGACAGAAATTGATCTTTTCTTCCTTTTCAGTTTGGCTTTGCATTATTATCAGGTTTAAAAAAATCTAAAGTATTTGATTTACCCTTTTTAAAGGGTATTTTAAAGCATGGTTTGTATTTTTCCACAAAACGTTAATTTCCTTTACATTTTATTAATGTAACAAATGGTTGTTTAATTGTGCTGATGTATTTATATCAATCAATAGAATACATCAAATAAATCTTTAAACACAAAGCTACAATAATTAAAATAATTTCATGATCACTAAAATAATGAATAGCTCCCACCACCTGCTGGTTGGTGACAGATTGTAAGCAGACTTTAGAGTCATGTCTCACAGACAGACACAACAAGTGACCCCTCCCACCTAATGGGTAACTGGGACCTTCCATTTATGCTATGAATTGAGAGTTGCAACTTTTTCTCATATTAGGTCAGATGTTCTAAGTTTATAGGTTTGAATCATTGGTAATAAAAGTTTTATAAATGGATAGCAACATGTTGTTGATTTGTGCCAGTTCACAGACCAACTGCTAGGACACCACAGATTAGATTATCTGCTCCCTTTTTAAAGCAAAAGAGACTTATCAATCATTTATAACTTAAGGTGAAGGACTTTATCAGACCCTTTCCTGTATAGATTTTAATGAAGGAGGGAACATGGGACACTGGCTCTAAGAATAGTTGATGAGAATAGGACAGCCTTCAAAAAAGAAAGAGAAAGAAAAAAGAAAGAAAGAAAGAAAGAAAGAAAGAAAGAAAGAAAGAAAGAAAGAAAGAAAGAAAGAAAGAAAGAAAGAAAGAAAGAAAGAAAGAAAGAAAGAAAGAAAGAAAGAAAGAAAGAAAGAAAGAAAGAAAGAAAGAAAGAAAGAAAGAAAGAAAGAAAGAAAGAAAGAAAGAAAGAAAGAAAGAAAGAAAGAAAGAAAGAAAGAAAGGAAGAAAGAAAGAAAGGAAGGAAGAAAGGAAGGAAGGAAGAAGGAAGGAAGGAAGGAAGGAAGGAAGGAAGGAAGGAAGGAAGGAAGGAAGGAAGGAAGGAAGGAAGGAAGGAAGGAAGGAAGGAAGGAAGGAAGGAAGGAAGGAAGGAAGGAAGGAAGGAAGGAAGGAAGGAAGGAAGGAAGGAAGGAAGGAAGGAAGGAAGAAAGAAAGAAAGAAAGAAAGAAAGAAAGAAAGAAAGAAAGAAAGAAAGAAAGAAAGAGAAAGAAAGAAAAGAAAAGAAGCTGGAGCCACTGAAGATGGTTTTATATGATCTGCAATTTTTTTTATTTAGAATTTTTTTCACAGTATATATGCATGAGTAATTTTTTTAATAATATTATCCCTTATATTCATTTTTCCAAATTATCCCCCACTCCTTTCACTCCCTCCCCCCAATGACAGGCAATCCCATACATTTTACATGTGTTACAATATAACCTAGATACAATATATGTGTATAAATACCATTTTCTTGTTGCACATTAGGTATTATGATCTGCAATTTTTAATGTGGCCAGGTCTGCCCATGGAGACTTCATTAGCTGAATATAAATGTAATATTCAACTTAATTTAATCAATAATTATGAAATACTGAATGTAGAGGAGATTCAAAGACAAAAGAGAAAATGGTATCTTGCCCTCAGGGAGCTTACATTCTACTAGAAACTATAGATGGCAGTACACCTTTGATGGACCCACGCCAAACATTAATTTTTCACATGGTAAATGATTCCTATCATTACCCCAAGGAATCACATAACAGCGTTGTTTCTGATTTCTTTTTTCTTTTCCTACAAATTCTTCTGCCCAGTTATTGTTCTTAGAACACCAGCTCCTAAAGGCAGGGTCTGTGTCCTTTTTATTTTCTTTGTTCAGTGCCTACCACATCATTATGCCCTCATAAGCAATAAAAAATTCAAATTCTAATTCTTCAACCCAAAGATTAAAAGTCGTTTACCCAAATAGGGAAGTCTTCTGAAATTATTCAGGAAAAATAAGTCATCAGCACCCTATCCCTTCCTGGAAGGGCCCACTGCAGTGACTTCCCAAGATGTCTCATCCCTTCCCCCATGCAAAGTCAAGAGTGGAGATTTTAACTGTGATCATAATGTCATTCCAATAATCAGCCAGAAGGGCTCAGTGGAGAGCAGGAGTAAGCAATGTAATATGAAAAGGGAATATCACTGTGGAGGGTGAGAATTGTTTATTTCACACAAGATCCACCCGTCCATTTCCATCAGCCCAAATTCCAAAGCTTGTAAAAGCATTAAAGGACCGTCCTGGGCTGGAGCCATTCTGGAGCTTCCTGACTTAAACAAGAAAGTGCTTCTCTTCTGCAGAGAGATAGAGCCTGGGCAGCCAGTATTTCAAAAGGCCCCTGCGACCTCTGAGTAAATAAATGTGTGGAACAGATACAATAAACATTTTTTGCTGTTCTGAAATCAGATCTGCAGATTCTCCAGTCCCTCTGTGTTGAGCAGACTATAATTACAGGATATGTTAAATTTTCTTTATAGCTAGTCCTGATGGTTGTTAAGTGACCGCACTGCCCTGAACAGCACCCCTCTCTGGTCTGCTACTATGTGTAATGAAAACCAGATGTTTGTCTAATGTTAATAATCAATACAGCACTCATCCTGAGTCAAGTAGGGCTCACCATTTGCTTAGAGAAGCTATGTAATGTGGTGATAAGCTAGGGGTGTTTGCAGTGGGCTACAGGGGCCATGGATCCACAATGAGATAAACTGTTCAAAGCTCCCAAAGACAACTGGGGAACAAAGTAGACATTTGACAGACAGCCTGAAAAGTTTTCTCTGGAACTAGAAAAATCAGTTTACTACTTAAAGATGGCTGAAGCCTTTTTCTGAGATATGATCCTAGGAAAAGGTAGGGGGGAGGTTTGTTCTCTATTTAGGAGACTTCCCTTGGAAATAGTCTGGAACCACCTGCCCTAATTTAAGCTTCTTGATTTTAACCCCTTGGGAAATATGAGCATTTAGAGTCATTTCCCACATTTGCTTTAGAAACATTCAATAAATACTTAGTGAATCATTGAACTTTTCTCTTTGGCAGTAATCCATAGGTCTTATGCTACAAAACCAGGTTTAGAATCATAGAATATTAGGGAATAGAAGGGACCATAGAAATTTTCTAGTCAAACCCCTTTAATTATTTCTCTACAGCTAGGAAAGCCAGAACCTCAGCCCAAGTCTTCTGATTCCAAATCCACCCTTTCTACTACACCATGCTATCTATTTAAAGATGGATTAAACATAAGCCCCCCTGGGCTCACATTATGAAGTGGCTCATGAAAGTTTTCTGACAGCTAACTTTAGGGTTCCAAATCTCACTGAATATGTCTTATTTCCTGATCATCTCTATATAACCCCCTACTCAGCTAGTCAGCAGTTTCTTAATAGTCCCAAAACTCTTCAGGCCAGAATAGGATTCCAGGATATTCAGAAGAAGAAGCTTTCTTTGATTGAAGCTGAAAAGTTCTTTGGAATAGTAGTGTCCCTACTTTTTATCTCATGCCCCCATCAATGAAAAGTTTTTGAGTGTTCATCCTCAACATTTGTATTTATTTTATATTTATTTGTATTTGTATATAAATTTGTGTTTATTACTTATAAATTATATACATGTACTTTTATGTGAAGTTATATGCAATAAAATACATATATAGGTATTTTAAATGATGGGATGATGTTTTTTCCAAGTCAAGATACTATCACTAATTGAATAGGAAAGTGATCGGTCAGACTTGTAGTTTAGGAAATTCATTTTGTCAGCTCTGTGGACAATGGATTAGAGGCAAAGACTTAGATAAGGCTACTAGTTAGGAGTCTATTGCAACAATTCAGGGGGAAAGGGATAAGAGGCTGAAATATGGTGATTGCTACATGAGTAGAGAGAAGGGGAAATAGGGACAAGATGCCTTGGGGATGTGAAAACAAGATTCGTCAATTGATCATATACATGAAGTAAGAGAAAGCAGAAAGCCAAATATGACACCAAAGATGGCACCTAAGGTGACATTCTTAATGACTAAAAAGATAGCAGCATTCTCAATAAGAATAAGGAAATTTGGGAAATGGGTGACTTTGGGGGGAAAGATAATGTAATTAGAGCTGTGATGAATGTTGCAACCCATCAATGTTTTATTATTCTGAGAAACTCATTCGGTCACACGTATATGAAAAGAAGGTCATAACTCACAGTTATGACCCAGAGCCAGAGCCCATCCTCCGATCACATTCTGACTCATGTAATGTGCCTATCACAATCATCAAATGATCTGGGGTAGCTGTTTATAATTGTCCCAGGTGCCCCTACAGTATCAGAAGGGAGGACAGGGAAATACTGGTTATTTGCACAGTACAGGAGAGGAAAGGAGTGATGAAATGTTGGAAAAAAGGATAGGTAAGACTGCAATGGAATCAAGTCCAGTGGATGACTCTTACAGAAATGCAACCCATATTCCCACCTTCTGGATGGTTTATCATACTTCTTAGGGAGCCCTGACCACAAAGGAGTCAGACCATTTTCCTCAAGGTGTGCAGCCTTCACTTCAGACTAATAGGTATCATGCTTTAGAAAACTGTTACACACTTCTCTTCATCATGAAATCCCATTCTCTAATTAAGCAAATTCCTCACTCACATTGATTTGTTGCCCATTTAATTGCCTTTGCTGGCTCTTCTACCCATGTTTCTCTCAAGGTGAAAGTGAAAAAGATGTTCCCTTTCCCTTCTTCCCCAGTGCTAAACCATCATTATCTCCAAGATCTGGTCCAAGTCTCATCACCTCCAAGAAGTCTTTCTTAGCTAATTTTGACCAGTTCTGATTACTCCTTTTTTATGGTTCTTCCAATACTTATCTGCTTTATCTTTAAAAATTCGATATTTATTTAAATTCCTAGTTGTTTCATGTATGAATGCCTTAGATCATTAAATAGTTCCCAAAGAAAGGGGCTATTTTTAGTAAATCCTTCCATATTTTTCCATGTAGAATCTATTAGAGAGATAGCATGATATGGAGCAATAAGCCTGGAGCAAGAAGGCCTGGGTTCAAGTCCCAGCTCCTGTAGACTAGCTGTGTGATCCAGACAAGTTACTCTAACCCTTAAATATTCAATTGCCTCATCTGGAAAATGATAATAAAAACATATGTACCTTACAAGCTTGCCTTAAGGAAAGTGTGAAATAGACCTGAAATAACCACATAAATGTGATTCATTTTTAGTAGTATAATGCTTCACATACGGGCAATAAGTTTGAATGATGGACTTCAGAAAGTGCTATTAAGTTCTCAGTCATGCCTTCCTTGATCTTCAAACCAATCTGTTAAAAGAGGAGAAACCCCAGCTTTGGGATCTATAACCTTAAATATGTTGTGAACCAGCTCTTTTTTGATCTTTAAGCTTTGAGCATGGACAACCTGAAAAGCTAAATCCTACAAAACAAAGGCATAATTTTGCTTTAGGGAGACGGAAAATACCAAGCATATGTACTCTTACGGGAAACAAAATATATAAAAAATGAATCCCCAAGAACATGGATTAACTCAATAATAAATATACAAAATTTTCAAATTGACTCCAATGTAATGAAAATAGTAATGATTCTAACCAAGAATTTAAGCACACAATTATTCCAATTGAGAGGATTATGATGGAATTCAATAAATACCTATTCTAAATTCAGAATAGGTTAAGCATATCTGGCTATACATGAAGCCATATGGAGCTTCTGGTACTTATGAAAGAGAGAGAGATAAAGTGATAGAGACAGATTTGGAGAGATAAAGGCACACAGAAAGAGACACAGAGAGAAAGACAGAGACAGGCAGAGAGACAGAAAAAAGAGAGAGAGAAAGAGAGAGAGAAAAAAGAGGGAGGTAGTGATGGAGGGAGAGAGGGAAGATGCAAAAAAAAAAGTAGCAAAGCAAATTCTGTTCATGGGCTCAATTATAAGTTGAAGCAGATTCAGGGCACTTAGCAAGATCAGGGTACTGTTACTTCTTATGATGGTCCCGAACGCAGGAGAGACCCAAAGAACTAGCCAGAAGAACTATTTGAAGAAGAATAGCACGCCATTAAATTAACAAAAATCCATCAAAGCTCATTGGTGATTTCAGTATTGAATCAGGAAGGAATCACCATATTATAGTGAAAAGTCACTGCCTCAAACCCCTGACCCATTTGAGGAATAATACTGTACTAGCCAGGGACTAACTCATAGATAAAATAGATTTAGAACTAGAAGAAACCTCAGAGGCCATTTAATTTAACTACCTAATTTTATATCTTAAGTATATAACTTAAAGCCTTTATCAGGCCCCAAGGTCACAAAGACAAAAAGCATCAACGGGTGAAGTTGAAAAATGTCCTCTGACTCCAAAGCCAGGGTATCAAGTTATCTTCCTTAGCCAACTAGTTAGATGATTCTAGTTTCTGCAGATGGCTAGGTGACACAATCCCAGCCCTGTAATTAGGAATACTCACCTTCCTGAGTTCAGATCTGGTCTTGAACACTTACTAGTTGTGTAACCTGGAGCAAGGAACTGTTTGTTTCAGTTTCCTCATCTGTAAAATGAGCTAGAGAAGGAAATAACGAATCACTCCAGTATCTGTGCTAAGAAAAACTCAAATGCAGTGGATATCTTCAACATAATTCAGTTCCAGTTGATCAATGATGGACAGAATCAACTACACCCAGAGAAGGAACACTGGGAATTGAGTGTAAACTGTTTGCTCTTTGAATTGTCTTTCTACCCAGGTTACTTTTACCTTCTGAATCCAACTCTTACCGTGCAACAAGAAACTCAGTTTTACACACATATGTTGTATCTAGGATATACTGTAACACATGTAACATATATGGGATTACCTGTCATCTAGGGGAAGCGGTAGAGGGAGGGAGGGGAAAATTCAGAAAATAAGTGAGTACAAGGGATAATGCTGTAAAAAAATTACCCATGCATATGTAATGTCAAAAAATTATAATTATAAAATTAATTTTAAAAAAGAATTAAGAATAGGCTTTCCTGAAGGAAAAAGAAGTCAAGAAACAGATAAATAAATAATGTCAGTGAGTTGCTATCAAAAAAAAAAAAAAAGCTGCCAGCTATGATACTACCAGGGAAGTAATTGGTCCTAACAGGTCAAAGAAACAAAACATTAGAAAATACATTAACCCTTTCCCTTTTACTCCTCACCTTAATAAAATGCCAAGGAAACTAAAGGACAATTGTATATTCCCCCAATATCAAAACTCTGAGGGCTTCCAAGAAGACCTAGTCCTCTATCTGCTCTGTCCACAAGCCACAGATATGTTTAAAGTTCCGCCTTCCTTACCCTGGTTAGCAAGATACCCTTTCCAGTCCTGTATGCTTGCATCAAGGCATATTTAAAATAAGGCAATTTTAAAATAAAACAAAAAGCTTCAGTCGTATTGTTAGATGATTCTACCCTAATCCATTCTTAACTCCCTGATGTTTCTGGTTTTCCAATTCAGACCCTTTTCTCTACCCATCATCTTAGGTTTACACTGAACACTTATGACCCTTGACTGAGCAATAAAGAGAATATTTTTCTGCCAGAATGAACCTCTGAATACTGACCATACCTGTATACTTCAACTCTACTGGTGTATCTGGCTTCCTGTCCATACATGATCTCTGATCCTGAATTACCTTTTCAGACTTTGTACTCTTCTAGTTGGCTTGACAACCTGGACTCTAATCTCAACTTTACCCTCTGGATTCAAAGAGCTAGATTTTTCTTCTACATTTATGAAATGACATTTTCTCTTACTGTGCTAGTCAATTTCATTATTTTTTGTTCGATTATTTACCATGGATTATTTTAGATTACATAAGAGAATAAAGGTTTAGATAAGACACAGTCCCTGCCCTCATCTTGCTCACAGTTTAATAGAGGGACAAGAATATACTCAAGGAAATAATATGAAATAAACCAGATGAGATAGGACCATAAGATTTATAATCAAAGGACAGTAGGGATTAACTTGTCTAACCCCCACATTTTATTGGTAAAGAAACCTAATTCCACGGACATAAAACAACTTGACCAAGCTCATACAATGATACAACTGGTATTTGAATGCATCTCTTCCAAAAATAGAACATGTTCCATTCTATCATGAGTACTGTCAGTTTGTGAGGAGTCTTGAATGCTTGGGAAAATGTTTCAATAGTCTGCCCCAGTTTCAGGCCTCTCCTGACTTTGCCCCACTCCACTACTGATCATGACTTAGTGACAACAATCAATTTTCCCAAAATATAATTGCATATTTTCCTAGAGGCACTCTGGGGCAATGAGACTACTTGAGGGGAAGAGTAGAAATAGAAATGACCAAAAAGAACTAGAAATTATTATTGATCACAAAATAGAAAACTTTGATTATATCAAATTGAAAAGTTTTTGTACAAACAAAACTAATGCAGATAAGATTAGAAGGAAAACAATAAACTGGGAAAACATTTTTATAGTCAAATGTTCTGAAAAAGGCCTCATTTCCAAAATATATAGAGAATTGACTCTAATTTATAAGAAATCAAGCCATTCTCCAATTGATAAATGGTCAAAGGATAAGAACAGACAATTCTCAGATGAAGAAATTGAAACTATTTCTAGCCATATGAAAAGATGTTCCAAATCATTATTAATCAGAGAAATGCAAATTAAGACAACTCTGAAATACCACTACATACCTGTCAGATTGGCTAGAATGACAGGGAAAGATAACGTGCAATGTTGGAGGGGATGTGGGAAAACAGGGACACTGATACATTGTTGGTGGAATTGTGAATACATCCAGCCATTTTGGAGAGTAATTTGGAACTATGCTCAAAAAGTTATCAAACTGTGCATACCCTTTGACCCAGCAGTATTACTACTGGTCTTATATCCCAAAGAGATCTTTAAAAAGGGAAAGGGACTTGTATGTGCAAGAATATTTGTGGCAGCCCTCTTTGTAGTGGCCAGAAACTGGAAACTAAGTGGATGCCCATCAATTGGAGATTGGCTAAATAAATTGTGGTATATGAATATTATGGAATATTATTTTTCTGAAGAAATGACCAACAGGATGATTTCAAAAAGGCCTGGAGAGACTTACATGAACTGATGCTAAGTGAAATGAGCAGGACCAAGAGATCATTATATACTTCAACAACAATACTATATGATGATCAATTCTGATGGATATGGCCATTTTCAACAATGAAATGAACCAAATCAATTCCAATAGAGCAGTAATGAACCAGCTACACCCACCGAAAGAACCACTACACAGAATTCCCAATCCCTCTATTTTTGTCCACCTGCATTTTGGATTTCCTTCACAGGCTAATTGTGCACTATTTCAAAGTCTGATTCTTTTTGTACAGAAAAACGACTGTTTGGGTACGTATACATATATTGTATTTAATTTATACGTTAACATATTTAACATATATTGGTCAACCTGCCGTGGGGGTGGGGGGAAGGAGTGGAAAAATTAGAACAAAAGATTTGGCAATCGTCAATGCTGTAAAATTACCCATGCATATATCTGGTAAATAAAAACTATAAATAAAAAAAAATAGAAATGACCTCCCAACCCCTAAAAACTCTGGTATTCTGGAAATTAATTTATTTGGTAAGGGACAGGGTGTGGAAATAATATATAATGCCTTCTACTTTAGCTAGAACTAATTTTTAATTCTACCTCCTTCTCACATCAGTCCTAGTCCCTTCACTTCCGCAACCAATCTGGTTCAGTCTTTCATCATACAATCACCTACACAATCAATAAATTCCCTATCTGCCAAAGGAAAGTCAGGAACTATATGAACAAAACTACAAAACACTTTCCACACAACAATTGGAAAAATATCAAGTGCTCTTGGAGAGATCAAGCTGATATAAAAAAGATGACAATGCTATCTAAACTAATCTATTTATTTAGTGCTATACCAATAAAACTCCCAAGAAACTATTTTACTGACCTAGAAAAAATTATAGAGGGCTAGGACTCTGAAAAGGTATTTGAATCTAAGACAGCAGAACACTTAAGGCTAATTACCTACTCAAGGTATGATAATGGTTCTATGAACATATAGTCATGTGATGGCTCTCCTCACAATTGATGCTTGCTAAATGTATTGTGATGAGGTAATTAGAGGCAAGGATTAGAGGGCTGAGGGAAAGGGTCAGAGCCTCTCTGACACAGCACGCTGAGGAGAGAGGACTTCAGGCTCCACACTCCAGAGTCCAGGATTAATCTTTGGCAAGCCATGTGGCAGCTTGCCTGCCTCCTTTACTTCTCCTCCTAAAGAATAAGGACTTTGACTGATCCTGGCTCTGACTGATCCTGAGGCCCTCCAGAGAGCTAACCTGGACATTATAAAAAATAACAACAAAATTCATCTGGAAGAACAAAAGGTCAAGAATTTTAAGGGAATTAATGAAAAGAAAAGCAAATGAAGGTGGCTTAAATGTACCACATCTAAAACTATATTATAAAGCAGCAGTCATCAAAACGTTTTGGTACTGGCTAAGAAATAGAGCAGTTGATCAGTGGAATAGGTTAGCTTCACAGAACAAAATAGTCAATAACTATAGCAATCTAGTGTCTGACAAATCCAAAGACCTCAGCTTTGGGAATAAGAATTCATTATTTGACAGAAACTACTGGGAAAATTGAAAACTAGTATGGCAGAAAAAGGCATTGATGCACACCTAACACTGTAGATAAGGTTGAAATGGGTTCGTGATCTAGATATAAAGAATGATATTATAAACACATTAGGAGAATATAGGATAGTTTACCTCTAAGATCTGTGGAGGAGGAAGGAATTTGTGATCAAAGAAGAACTAGAAATCATTATTGATCACAAAATAGATAATTTTGATTATATTAAGTTTAAAAGTTTTTATACAAACAAAACTAATGCAGACAAGATTAGAAGGGAAGCAATAAACTGGGAAACATTTTTACATTCAAAGTTTCTGATAAAAACTTAATTTCTAAAATATATAGAGAATTGACTCAAATTTATAATAATTCAAGCCATTCTCCAATTGATAAATGGTCAAAGGATATGAACAGACAATTTTCAGATGATGAAATTGAAATTATTTCCACTCATATGAAAGAGTGTTCCAAATCACTATTGATCAGAGAAATGCAAATTAAGACAATTCTGAAATACCACTACACATCTGTCAGGAAAAGATAATGATGAATGTTGAAGGGGATGTGGGAAAGCTGGATCACTGATACATTCTTGGTGAAACTGTGAACAGAACCAGCCATTGTGGAGAGCAATTTGGAACTATGCTCAAAAAGCCATCAAACTGTGCATACCCTTTGATCCAACAGGATTTCTATTGGGATTATATTCCAAAGAAATCTTAAAAGAGGGAAAG
The DNA here is from genome assembly GCF_048593235.1 of Sminthopsis crassicaudata. Lineage (NCBI taxonomy): Eukaryota > Metazoa > Chordata > Mammalia > Dasyuromorphia > Dasyuridae > Sminthopsis > Sminthopsis crassicaudata. The sequence goes on from NC_133620.1 coordinate 406,942,937, forward strand.
GAACTCACATGTGCAAAAATGTTTATGGCAACCCTTTTTGTAGTGGCTAGAAACTGGAAACTGAATGGATGCCCAGCAATTGGAGAATGGCTGACTAAGTTATGGTATGTGAATGTTATGGAATATTATTGTTCTGTAAGAAACTACCAGCAGGATGATTTTAGAGACGCCTGGGGAGACTTACCTGAAGTGATACTAAGTGAAATGAGCAGAATCAAGAGATCATTATACATGACAACAAAAAGACTATATGAAGATCAATTCTAGTGGACGTGGCTCTCTTTAACAATGAGATGTTTCAAACCAGTTTCACTTGCTCAGTGATGAAGAGAACTATCTACACCCAGAGAGAGGACAGTGGGATCTGAGTGTGGACCACAACATAGCATTCTCATTCTTTCTGTTTGCTTGCATTTTGTTTTCTTTCACAGTTTTTTTCTTCTTTCTTCATTTTTCTTGTGCAGCAAGATAACTATATAAATATGTATACACATATTGGATTTAACATATATTTTAACATATTTAATGTATTGGACTACCTGCCATCTAGGGGAGAGGGTTGGGGAAAAAAGGGGAAAATTTGGAACAGAAGGTTTTGCAAGGGTCAGTGGTGAAAAATTACCCATACATATGTTTTATAAATTAAAAGCTTTAATAAATTTTTTTAAATCAATAGATATCCTCTTGAGCTCCCTACATCCATTCTCTCCTTCCTCACATCTACCAAAGTAATATTCCCAAGTCACAATCTTCACTATGTCACTTCTCAGCTCAAAAAACAGTTGAGGGTCAACTCCCTTTATCTCTAGAATAAAACATAATCTTCTCTTTTTGTTATCCAAAGCATTCACAATATGGTTCCAACACTCTTCCAGGCTTATTGACATTATCTTCACATGCTCCATGTGCCAGTCAAAGTGGTCTACCTTCAATTTCCCCCTTCATGACATTCTAGCTCTCATCCCTATGTCTAACATGCTTTGAATGTTTTCTCTTCCTCATTTAAACCTAATAGAATCTCTCATTTCTTCAAGATTCATCTCAGATATAATCTCTTACACAAGACTTATGCTTAGTCCCTCTACTAGCTAATGCTCTCCGTCACCCTAGATATTACTTTATATTTATTTTGTAGATATTTTATATTTAAAGAATTTATCTATGCAAGTGTTGGATCCCTCCACAGAATATAAGCTCCTTGAGGGAAAGGCTATTTTTTTTATAATCATCTCTGTATCCTACCACAATATCTAGCACAAAGAATATGGTTAATACTTACTGAGTAAACTATGGAATGAATGAAGTCCCTTTATACAAATAAACTCTTAACTAGAAATAAATTTCCCTCCATGACCATCTCTCCAGCTATTCTGCCACTTTTCTTAGTCTATTCTGTACTTTTGCTGTTTATGGCCTACTTCCTCCCATTCTGTGTAACAAATACTTAAATCCTGTTGTGTGACAAAACACTGTGCTGGAGAAGATAAGAAGCTGAGATAAGATAGGTATGGTCCCTGCTTCCATGGAGGTCATAGTCTAATGGAGTCCATGGCATGTATACAGATAACTATATTACAAAATAGTATGGGATGGTTGGGGAATGAGGGAGTATAGTTATTGCCAAATGAGGGATCAACAAAGAATTTTAATTGGACTCTAAAATCCCCTAAGTCCATCTGATCTGGACCAAAAACAGGCAGGCAGAGGAAACTTCATTATCCTTAACAAAAATTCAAAGCTTCTCATGTCTTTGCAAGTGATGTAACCACTGAGCCAAATAAGCAACTTACATATCTTCTACATGAAACTTTTAGCCCTGAACCAATAGTTTTTAGGAGTTTTCACATTCTCTATGTTGCCATGGGGATGGAAAGATGAGGAGAAAATGTACATAAGATGAAATGTCCCATAGCCAAGAGACAATTCCAACACACAGGAACAAATCCAGATTGACCATTCATGGACAGTGACTATACCACCTGACTGAAATCCTTCCCTTGACATGAAACAAGTGAAACACAAGCTTCAGAGAGAGTACTTCACTACTTTTTCAATGAATTCAAGTCTCCAGGATCAAACAAAATTAATTCCAAGTTATTTAAATATCTAGGAGATATGATCACAAAGCTATTGCTGGTCATTTTTGATAACTCATGGAATGGTGGCAAAAGATGGGAAATGGGAAAATATTATCTCAATTTTTTGAAAAAGTAAAAAAGTGCAATACAGAAACTATAAATTAGTGAGCTTGGTATTTACTTTTAGCAAAATTCCATAGTCCTTATGAAAAACACTTAAGGAACTCTTAAAAAAGGAAGAAGCCATCATGATTTACTATGAACAGCCCATGAAATACAAATTTCATTTCCTTTTTTGACATAGTAATTCAAGATATTCAGTGAAATGCTATAGATCTAATGTTTCTGGATTTTAACAAAGCACACAACAAAACTTCTTGTTGTAACCTTGTGGACAAGTTGGAGAAGTGTAATCTAAGTGATTGTACAATTAGATAAACTAGTAAGTGAAATATAAGATGAAAGGAGGGTTGGTTAATGGATCAGTGTCATGTTATAATCCTAGTCCTGTTTAGCTTTTTTTCTTTGTCAATAACTTTTCTGAAGACATTTATGACATGCTCATCAAATGTGTGGATATCCTAAAGCTCAGTGAAGTGACTTACTGGATGAGAAAATCAGACTCCTAAAAGATCTTAAATAGTATCACAGACTATACCTAATAAGATGATTTTGAATAAAAAGACAAACTCTTCAATTCAAGGAAACATTTGGCAAGTCGAAAATGATATGGAGAGATAGTCATTCTTGGCAGCTTGTGTGAAAAGGATCCAAAAGTCTTATATTAAAAGTTTAATATTACTCAAATTTGAAGTATAATTGTCAAATATATATATATATATGTGTGTGTGTATACACTTCAGTATGTATATTATATGTATACTTATACATATAATGTCTGTTTCTGTATATGTATATTATGTATATGTGTCTTATAAAAATCTTATATAAAGTCTTAATGAAGTATAATATCCACCAAAACAAGGGAAATAATAGTCCAATTGTATTCTGTATTGTTCAAATCATAGTGGAACTGTATTCAATTCTAAAAAATCACAATTTGAGAGAGACACTGATGTATCCATAGGAGATCAGCTAGGTCAATGATTGATTTAGAAATAATGTCATTTGACAAACAATTGAAGGAACTAGGGGCATTTAGTCTAAAAAAGGAAATACTAAATAATATTGGCTTTAGTTTGAAATCATTCTTATGTATGGAAGTTCTTGAAATATTTGAAAGTAGCTATTATGGTCCCTAAAAACTAAAGCCAATTGACAAAATGTTATAGAGAGGAAAATTTCAGCTCAATATAACTGTAATAAGTCTTCAATGAAAAAAATTCAAGCCACTTATTGGGAACACCCTGTTCTACCTTCCTCATCATTCATACCATTTAGATGCCTTCTCCCAACAGTTCTTCCTTCACTCTCATTTCACATGAAGAGATGATCCTTCTCATTGCCAAAACAAATCCTTCAGCATACCTCCTTGATCCCTTCCCCTCCCATGTTCTCCAGCAGATTTTCTACTTGCCGCTCTTTAAGCAGAGCTATCCATCTCCTAACTTCAAATATTTATACATGCTAATTTCCACTACTGGAATGTTCTTTTTCCTCACCTCTAACTCCTAGCTTCTCTGGATTCTTTCAAAATTCATCTCAAATCTCAACTTCTGCAGAAGGTCTTTTCTGGTTTCCAAGCCTTCCCTATAAGATTTCCTTCCATTTACATTGTATATATCTAGTTATTGACATGTCTTCCCCATTAAAATTGAACTCCTCAAGAGTAGGAACCATAGAAGAAGGTAAGGGGTGTCCTTTCTTTGTATTTCCTATGCTGAGCACAGTACCTGGAACATAGTAACTACTCTGCTTGTTGACTGGTTGAATGATGGACATGTAGAGAAATTGCCCTTGGCAAGGAAAAAATTTACCTTTTATTTAAGAAACTAGAAGGCAGCGGAAGAGAGTGTAAAATTATATTGAAAGGTTTTTAAAGGAATAGAATAGGAGAAAATGAAGTTCACATCAGCCTCTATTTTACTCAGTACAATATGAACTAGTAAGAACCACACAGGGAAAAATTATATAATCCACCCAAAAAAGTAAACATCATAGTATTCTAAAACTCACAAAACCTTGCTTTGTTCTAGGAAGTTTGCCCAAGTAGGTAGGATCTTTAGGATCCCCATGCCAAGACCACCCCACTTTTTATTCTTTTCTTTTTACTATTAGGAGACACCCTGTTTTCCAGAACTAAGGCCCAGCAAGAAGCTATACTTTGAACTTAACATTACAACAATCATTTGCACTCACCCTCTAGATGCTCTAAAGTACAACAAAACCCTAGAACTGCTTCACTCTGAGTCTCTGGGACAAGTACCTACAATAACTGTACTCCAGTCATAAAGTCCTGATATGAATCAAACTTTTTTCACTGTTGTTTTTATCCCTCATTTTCAGGACTATTTCTCACTGAATAACTAGTATTATGACTAAGATCTACTAAAGGGAACCCTGGCACATATGTCTAGTTTCCCTCCTCCAATAGAATAAAGAAAGCTTTTTGTTTATAACAACTGTTAGCTCTTTGATTTTGTTTTATTTTATGTTATCTTTGGAATTAACTGTGGTTTTAATAACTTTGTGAGCTCTCTGATTTTTTTTTAGAGTTGACAGCAGTTGCAGAGCTGCTGCAGCTCTTCAGTCATTTGTTGTTAGACCTGACAGACCTTAGTCACAGATTATATAGAAAAAGGCCACTGGGTTCTTCCACTTGGTAGGCAAACATAGGGATGAGGTTCTCTGAAATTATTGTAAATAGATCATTCTTATGGAAAACATTTTTCTTCATGTTCTATAACCCCTTTCCCTCCTTCACAGAATGCTGGAGGGATAAATTATTTGAATGTTATTTATCCCAACCTATGTCTAATTTTATGCTCTGCAAACTAGAATATTACGTTCTATGACAGGGACAGACCATTAGCAAATTAATTTATGAAACACATTTGTATTTCTGTAAAACATGGATCTGTTGTTGGCTTAAGTGAGACATTATCTATTGTTAGTCATTGAATTCATTATTTTTCCCTGATAGTCATTTCCCCCCCCCCCAGGCAATTGGGGTTAAGTGACTTGCTCAGGGTCACACAGCTAGGCCATGTTAAGTGTCTGAGGTCAGATTTGAACTCCGGAACTCCTGACTTCAGGGCTGGTGCTTTATCCACTTCACCACCTAGCTGCCCAGATAGTCTTTCCTTAGCTGTGACATATATGTTTTAATTTCTACACAATTGACCTAATGATTTCCTTCATGTGCCTTTGCCTCTTTCCCTGCGTCCCGCACTCAGAATGGTTTCTCTAGAAGAGTCAGATATTTAATAACTCTGCTCCAAAATGCTTTCTTGATTTTTTGTTAGGAATACATCTTTGTTTTTCATGAAGATCATATCTCAGCTTGGTATTTAAGGAATCCTCAGATTGCAGAAGAGAGCACCATCCAGAACAATAGGAGCTCATCACAAATGAAAAGATTCCAGCTGAGTAAGTACTCACACATGTCCTATAAACTTTCGGAATCTTCTTCTCCAATGACATTAGAATTGCATTAGAGTTTTCTATTGGGCTCCCCTCCCTTGATTTCAACTGATTAAATAACTAGTATTTATTGAACACCTACCATGTACCCTCACACTGTGCAAGATGCTGATTTGAGATAACCTTCCATTTCTCCATTCTCCATATTTATTTTGGATATTGCCAAACCATTTTCTAACCAAAACCATGACTCCTTAAGAATGTCATATTTTCTTTCTTACTCTTATGCCCATCTTCCCCTAGATTTATTTGTAATGAATCTTACTGAAGTTCTTTTAGCGTAATTAAAGATGTCTTGCCAAGATGGCTGAAGGAACCAAAAGCAGGCCATCCATTAGTTATATACTTACTCTAGCAAAACCCTCAAATTTGCACCAGATTGAATAAGGATCAAGTAATCCAGTGAGAAATTATAGAAATGTCTTCAATCCCACAACTGCACTAAAAGTTGGACAGGACACTGTGAAAGCCAGAACAAGGGTTGGATAGTTTCCCAATGTGTACAGAGATGGCCAGGGACATATGTATTCTGAAAGGATACAGTTGTGTCTGGAGATAGCAAGAACAGAGAACCTTAAGAAATGTCTAGAGTGCGGACCTTGGAAACCCTGGGAATTAGCAGCAAGCAGTGCCTGCTATATGGTACAATATAATGTCACAGCATTGAAACTGGTCTGTCTCAGTTTAAATAGGACAGACCACATCCAAGGTATCCAAAGTCTCTAACACTTTTTTTTTTATCTTGACATGCTAGACAGAACACTGAAGATTCAGAACACTGAACTTAAAACATCCTAGAAGGGGTTAAATTCCAGGTGGTGAAAGTTAATGCAAAATCTAAGAAAATGTATATCAAAACTAAGTTGTGCTCACCAACAACTCAAAAGTATACTGAGGCAGCACCTTGTTGTCACAAGATGCCACAATTCATGACCTAAATAAATCTACAAAGATAAGTAATTTTTAAAAGACACTGTCATCAAAAATATTATGAAAAAATATAACTATGAAAAAATTCAAAGAAGAAAAATAGGTTTTCTACAAGAACTACTTGAATTCTAGAATAAATTTTATAGCTGTAAAAAAAATTTAATGCTCTTGAGAAAAGAATTGGAAGTAGAGTAATTAATTTAGAAAAGGTAAACCTTACCCAAGTAATGAAATCTCTTTTTTTAAAAGTAGCATAGACCAAACAGAAATAAATAAATTAATCTCCAAGAGTGTAACAAATGTGAAAACAAAATTAAAAGGTTAAAAATAGAAGAAAATGTAAATTATGTGATAACAAAAGTAATTAATTTGAAAAACAGGTCAACAAAGGATAATTTAGGAATCACTGGACTCTGAAAATCATGGTTATAAAAAATTCTCTGGACAACATATTTCAAAACAATAATATATGAAAACTACTTTTATCTGTTAGACTCCATCATCTCCTAAAAGATACTCTAAAAGAAAAAGTCCCAGGCGTATGAGAGCCAAAATCCAGAGCTACTGTCAAAAAAAAATAAATTTTAATCATCCAGAAAGAAGCAATAAAAGCAATTCAATACAGTTTGGATCATACAACACCTGGCAGAACTGATATGTTGGATTTTGCCAACATTTTCTTTCTTTTTAAATTTTTGTTAAAAGAGATGAGTCTCTAGGTAGGAAAAGGGAAAGAATATATTTGGAAATAAAATTGAATCAATAAGCATTTGAGTATTTCCTCAATGCCAGGCATAGTGTGAAGTAACCATTGCAGGAGTGTAGGAGGAGCGCAGAAATACTAATTTTTTTAATTATTAAACTATTTGTAAAAGCCTGGCTGATCTCTTTTATGTTTTATGATTACTTTGGAATCTGTAGATTATTCTTATAAACATTTTGTACGAAGGATTATAGAATCAAAAGAGCATAGCCAAAAAGCTGGAGGTATTCTAGAGTTCATCTAATACAACCTTATTATTTTATAAATAAAGAAACAGAACCATGTTTATCTGAAGTCATATGATTTGAACTCAGGTTTTCTCATTTTAAATCAAGTATTCTCTATTGATTTGTTTTCAGTGGCCTTGGGAGTATTAATAATCACCAAGATTTTTATGGTCTTCTCCTTTCTTTCTTTTATCTTGAGAATAAAGGCCTCAAAATTGTGTTATCTCTAACACAGACCTCTTATGTCTATACCTCATTTAGCCAATTTTTCCCATCTTATTTCCATTAGTGCCATTTCTAATTTCTTATGCCATACATGAGAAACTATAATGTTAGATTCCTAAAGTGATTGTTCCATTGTCACTGACAAAGAAAATACTGTATTATGATAGCAACAACAAGATTATGTGATGATCAGCTGTGATAAATAAGGCTCTTTTCAACAATGAGATGATTCAGGCTAATTCCAATAGATTTGTGATAGTGAGAGCCATTTGCATCCAGAGAGAGGCCTATGGTGACTGAATATGGATCACAACATAGTATTTTTATCTTTTTTATTGTTGTTGTTTGCTTGCTTGTTTTATTCTTTCTCATTTTTCCCCCTTTTGATCTGATTTTTCTTGTGCAGCATGATAAATGTGGAAACATGTTTAGAAGAATTGTATGTTTAACCTATATTGGATTATTTGCAGTCTAGGGGAGGGAAAAAAATTTGGAACACAAGATTTTGCAAGGGTGAATGTTGAAAACTATCTTTTCAAGTATTTTGAAAAATAAAAACTATTATTATAACAAAAAAGAAAATACCTTATCATATTGTAATCTTGATAATCTTTTTCAGATATCCTTTACTTGTTCTATCCTTAAATACTCTCATGATGATTCATAAATAAGAATAATAGCTAAAATGTAAATGGTATCTACCATGTGTCAAGTACTATGCTAATCTGTATGTGTATGTGTATATATATATGTATATACATGTCTATAAATAAGCATATATGTATATATAAAATGAACATGTGTTTATATAGAATGAGTATGTATCATATATTTATATGATACATGCATACTCATTTTGTCCTCCCAATAACCTTGGAAGGTAGGTACTATTATTATTTTCCCATTTTACAGATGAGGAAACTGAGGCAAACTGAAGTTAAGTAACTTGCCCAGAGCCACACAGTCAAATTTGAACTCAAGTCTTCCTTTTTCTTTTCTTTTATTATGTGAGGCAGTTGAGATGAAATCACTTGCCCAGAGTCACACAGCTAATAAATGTTAAGTGTATGAACTCAGGTCCTTGTGTCTGTATCATCTAGCTGCCCCTTGAAGTAAAATCTTCCAGATTACAAACCCAGTACTCTATCCACTGTGTCACCTAGCTTCCCTATTCTTTATAATAATCTTATTACTGTATCATTTTGTTGTTTACAAAAGACATTCCTCATAATAATCCTGAAATACATCGTACTTCAAGAACCACTTTGCCACAGATGAAATTCAGGTTCAGAGAGTTGGAGATTTATTGAAGTTTACAAGATAACCACATGGAACAGCTAAGACTTGAACCTCTTCTTCTCCTCTTCCATGGAAGATCTTCAATGGAAAGTTATTTTCCACTATTACATGCTGCCAACCATTTCATTAATTTCCTTAAATCCAGAAAGGTTTGAGCCACTGGAGCTACATTTGGGTAGGGCTTTCTGCAATAATAGAAAAGCTGACAAGAATAGTATATCATATTATAGGAAAAATTAATAACGATAACTAGCACTCATATAGTACTTTGCCAATACTTTACAAATTTCTTATTTCATTTTATCTTCACAAAAACCCCAGAAAATAGATGCCTATTATTATTATTCCTATTTTATAAATTAGGAAATTGAGACAAATAGAGATTAATTAATTTACTTAGAATTCCATAGCTAGTAAGTGCCTAGAATGAGAGTCTTCCTAACTCCCAGGTCCAGAGAATACTCCCCTATCCTCTGCACCACCTAGATTTCCAACTTTTCTTCTGGGTTGGCTCTGTTTAGCTGCTCAATTTTTTTCTAAAATATCGTGGAGCTCCAACACATTAAATACACATCAATGTTTTTTTGTTTTTGTTTTTGTTTTTTTAGTTGTCAATTTTTTTCCCTTCCTTTATCCCTTCTCACATTGAACAAGAAAAAGGAAAAAGAAAATCCCTGTGATAAAGAAATATAGCCAAGCAAAACAAATTCTCATATTGCCCATGCTCAAAAATGCATGTGTGTGCGGTGTGTGTCTGCGTTGTGAACCCCCATCACTCTGTCAGAAGGTGGGCAGCAGCACCCCAACATTGGTACTCTGAATTTGGCTGGCTCTTTGCTCAATGATTGTTTACTTAAGCACCTTCTTCTAGCGTGGAGCTGGAGATGCAAAAACAACGGTGAGAACTCCTGCCCTCAAGGAGTTTACCAAACCCAAAAAGAATCACAAACACCTCCCTTCCCCCAAATAGAAACGATTGAAGACCACCCACACCCGACCCCCTCTCACTTCATAGGAATAATCACGAATTGACTGGCAGCACTTTTTGCTGACGCTGATAGACAGGGACACGCTATGCAAGTTGGGGCACGGGGAAGGGGAGGGGAATCATCCCCTCTCTTCACCCACAAGACTGATATCATTGGACAGCACAAAATCGGGCTGATTACACTGCACTAATTTTAGCTAAGTCAGTGTCCTCTTGAAAAGCATTGCTCACTCCTTCCAGACCCTGCTGACTGAGCTAAAGTTCGCTGTTTTGGAAAGGGAGGGGGAAGAGTCAGCAACCTTCTATCCCTGAGAAAGAGCCGCTCTCCGGGGGCAGCTGATTCATCAGCATCCAAAGCAAACCTAAGGCTGATCCTTTTCCCTCTCCTGGCCCCCTCCCCCATCCCTCCCGTTACCCCACCCCGACCCATTTCGTCTGCGTCCTTCCAGCGGACGGAAAAAGGAGCTTCCCTTTTATGTCCACAGTTCGAGGGCCGCCCAGGCCACAGCTGGACAGTCAGGCTCGCCTCCCCCCACCCCCGTTCGCGCCATTCTCCAGCAGCAGAGTGGGTGTTGTTCCAGCTTCTCGATCTGCTTCGAATTACCTTTTCAGCCTGAAAAACTCGCTCTGATCTTGGGAGGGGGGTGGAAAAAGCTGACGGGGGTGGGGGGAGGTGGAGGCGGAGATGGGGGAGGTGGAGAGGGGAGAAGAGACGGTAGTCTCCGCGGCAGCCCTTTCTGCAGTTAAAGCGGGGTGGCGTTCTTCTCCAGCTGTTATTTGAGACCTACATAGAGTAGCTCCACATTGAATTCTAAACTAACTCATTTGGCACATTTCCACGTGCCCAGCCCACATTTATTTGCTGCCAAATTAGAATTCTCTTCACTTCCCCAGCGCCCTTACTATCTAGATCTTTAAGCAGTTTATAAACATCAATTAAGCCTCCCACCACCAAACGTCAGTAAATTATTCTGCAGACTGTCCCTGGGACTGGGAGGTGTGACAGTCAATCTCAAAACTCGGGACCTAAGCCGTGAACTTGGCCCTTCCCATCCCTTGATGGGAGCCACATTTCCTTTCCTCGGATAACGAAGCTGATGGAGGACAGCAGCAGCTCAGGGTAGTCTCAACTGTTCATTCTGATTCAAGTACTATGTTCACACACACACACACACACACACACACACACACACACACACACACACCAGTATTTCTGTTGCCACCATTCTAAAGAATTTGACTCCTAGCCCTTATTCAAGGTAAGCGAGGAGTTGGTATTACAAATACCAACTAATTCCAAATAGAGAAACTGAAGCTTGAAATTAATTTCTTAATAATTCAGCATCAAAGCTGTAGCCAAACTTTTCAATTAAATTGCTTCTAGGTAGTCTCTGAGTCAACCGGTACAAAAGAATTTATTAAGGACCAAATTTATACCCAGCTATTACTAAAATAAATGAAACAAGGGTAAGAAAAGGAAAGGAAGGAGACAAGTGAAACACTACCCTGGATAAATGATTAAATGAGATGTATATAAAGTGTTTTGAAAAACTCCAAGTGCTATAAAAGGTAAACCATTAAATTCTTATGTTCTTTTCTCAATTTTTTCATTGGAATTCAGAGACAAACATTAAGTGATTACTTTGTGTTTACCAGGCACTGAGCCTAAATTCTGGGAATACAAATTATTGTTGTTCATTCTTCATTCTCAAAGAAGAACAATAACATCAGAAGGGTGATGACTTAAATTTCAAGTGAATTGGATTTAAGTGAGGCAGGGCTATGCAAAGCCATCATCCTCACTTTTCTCCAGTCATCAGAGGCCAGAAGCAAGTCTGGATTGTTAATGGACCTGAATAAAGTGGAAGATCTGTCCTTTTAAAACCAAGGTCTTTCCCAGTCTCACTTTGTCTGAGAGAATACCCATTCAGTGATTAAGGCTAGGTAAGGATTGAGACAAAAGAGGGCCTAGTTTGACTTCCCCAAAAAAAATCACACTGGGAGGGGAAGAGGCTCAGAGTTTTTGGCCAGAACAGAAATCAGAAAGAAAAAGGATGTCTACCCTTAAGAAATTTATATTATAATAGGGAAGAGAACACATAAAAGAGAGTTGAAAGGAGGGAAAGAATTATAATGGGAAAACAAATCAATTCAGGAGCAGAGTGGACAAGAGGAATGCTACTCTCCCTTTATTCATGTGTGTGTGTGTGTGTGTGTGTGTGTGTGTGTGTGTGTGTGTGTGTGTGTGCATGAGTATACACAGGTACCCATGTATGCATGTGTACCTTAAAACATATTTGCTTGTTCCAAAATTATTTCAGCAGTTTTCATACCTTTTTATTATGTTCTCTGAGAATATCTAGCAATACCCTTCCTTTTGAAGTATAAGGAAATTATGATATTTTTATAACTATCTTAAGATAATGAACCTTGGGTTTCATTAACATTCTGGAGGGTTTTGTCATGATGCTTTCCATGTGGTTCATACATTTGCAAAGGTCTACATTGAAACTGGTATTATAGAGTTGGTAATAACTGTAAACATCTTATTCCCATTCATCTTTGATTTTTTGGATGCCAGTGACTGACTATAATTAATTATAGCTTTTTCCATAATATTTTTATATTCAGTGTGAATGAAGGACATCAAGGTATTTGTAGGGCTCATCTTCATCCATTGGTTCAATGTAACCTCTAACTTCATAGCTTTAATTACTGCCTTTCTTTGACTTTTATTAAATTATAATTTTTTTTTTACATTTTACATCAATGTGGACCAAGTGATATTTTATCTGTGAGAAAAATTCCATGAAATGAAAGAATCATTGGATTAGTTTTTGAGTGGAATCATAACTTGATGTTGTCAATGTAAGTGATATATTAAGTATATTATTGTATTAATTGTACTAAGTACTAAACGTATTAAGTATCAAACAAATTTTTAAGTTTTGACTTTTGTAATTTGGAAAAATTTGTCCTATTTGGGAAAAATCGTAGTAGTTTTAAAGCTAGGAAGAACCATAATGAGCTTAAACTCTACCTGAAACAATGCCATATTGTTTATGTTACATTTCATATGTTCTTGGCATTGCTGTATTGGTAACATTCTAAATGTAGAACAGTTTTTTTTTTTATGTGACTGTCAAACACATTTGGAACAAGCAAATATTATATAAAATAGATATATGTTTATAGGTACACATGTCTGTATACATGCACACATGGGTACCTATGTATACTCATGCATACACACACATGAATAATGGGAGAGTCACATTCCTCTTGTCCACTCTGCTTCTATGATGATATTCAAGTTTTCTCCTATATGTACTAGCTAAATATTGATATATTCTTCCAATGCCTTTTCACATCTTGAATTTTTTTCTCATGTCGATTCTGTGATGGTGGAAGTTACTTCTTCTAAAGGGTATTCTGTGATAACTTTCCCTTTATTATTTTTTTTCTTTTCAAATAGATTTTTGTATTCATCAATCTATGTTGCCTCACCCTGAATAGTCTAGTTCTAATCAACTACTCCTAATACTTCCTTACATTCTAGATAAATTCTTCTTATTACTTCTCACATTTTGCCATTACATTTACCACTTTTGTGTCTTTGCAAAATATGGTCCCCATGTCTGAAATGTATTCCTTTCTTTCTTTAACTTATTAAAATATTTAGATTTTTTCAAGAATCATGTCAACTCCCCAGATTATTTTTACCTTCTGAATCCAATTCTTCCTTTGCAACAACAATAACAAAATTCAGTTCTGCACATATATATTGTACCTAGGATATACTATAACATATTTAATATGTATGGGAATGCTTGCCATCTAAGGGAGAGGGTGGAGGGAAGGAAGGGAAAAATTCAGAATAAAAGGGAGTACAAAGGATAATGTTGTTAAAAAAAATTACCTATGCATATGTACTGTCAAAAAAAGTTACAATTATAAAATTAATAAAAAAAAGAAAAATCATTAAAAAAAAATTTTTAAATCATGTCAACTGCTGTCTCCTACAGTATTTCCTAATTTTCTTATTATAAATATTCTCTGTCTCTTCAAATTATCTTGTGTTTACTTATCTTTGAATGTATTGTGCAATATTGTGTCCCCAATAGAAAGGAAGCTTCTTAGTAGAAATTTTAGATGTTTTGGTATTAATATCCACCCAACCATTCCCAGTGCCTCGTACATAGTACAATATTAATAAATTTTCAATTGATTAAATTGGATTGAATGTATATTTCAAACACTGGCTCCCAGCACCTATTTAGAATCAGGGCATTTCCAGGATTTCCCTGAATGGAATAATGAACCAAAGAGATTTTTTTTGAGTAGCACCCTCAAAACTATAACCAGTTCCTCATATCAAGAGAGATGCTTTAACACCAGATTTAAAATTTCTTAAGCATTCTTAAATATATAACAAATGGACAAATATAACATGGACTACCTCAGGAGGTAGTTGGTTTCCCCTCACTACAAGTCTTCTTGGCCCTTCACTAATGATCTTCAAGCAAAATGTCTTCCTCCTGAAATTGAAAGACACATTTATCCATTTTTCCCAAAGCAAAGTTTATACCAATAAGCACATATTCTTTAAAATCCTATCACTTCATTTCTGTAATGATGCATTTGAACTATTACTGCAACAAAAATAATCGGACACCACTAGAATATTATTTGTATTAAACTATGAGTTAAAGGAGATGTTTTAGAAATGAAGTAGCAGTTTGATAAGACTTTAAGAGTAAGGAATACAGTTTGCAAACTGGAACCTCTCCTGGTCAGGAGACCCCTCTTGTTACAGTAAAGATAAAGACTTTAAACAAAAATCACAAGGCAGAGATTTTAAACAAAAATTCCCAGGGGGAAAGGAGATTACAGTACAATCATTTTCAGGGCCTGAATGGTTTCCTACAAACAAGTCCAAAAGTGCAGAATAATATGGATATTCTCCAATCTTAAGGGATTGATTGTTCCAAATCCTAGGGATCATTACTTGGTGGGAGTACAGAACCAGAGTTCTGTGATATGGAAACACAAGAAAATTGATTGATCAACTCAATCTGCATTTAAGACTCTGACTCTGGGAAAATGGTAACTCTGAAAAATCTAGTTTATTGTATATTCATTATACATATCATGTGGAAAATTATGAAAATCATAGTGGCTTTCTTCACAAAGTCAAGCTAGACAAGTGATCTTGGGATATACTCTCTTCGAACTTTGGGATTGTATGATTTTTATGAATCCTCTTGTTTTTTATTCCTCATATAATGGATGTAACAATCAGGATTTTTACCAGGGATGGACATTTGCTCCAATTTTATCCTTATTTTTGCCTGGAATGAACAGAGAAAGCTTTAAAAAGGAGGTAGCAATAAAGATACACCTCGAATAACAGGCAAGATTTTAGCTACAGAAGAAAATGGGGACTGGGGCATTCCTAGTGGAGGAAATGGCATGACCAAAGGAGTGGAATAAGACAAGTGTAACATGCCGTCAGAGAACATAGCAGTAATATTATATACACTTCCATGCAAGGATCACCATTTCTGGACTTATTATTCCCAACTTGATGAGTAAGATCTCACCAACTCTCCAATCAGACCAGTAAAGTTTTTTTGTTTGTTTGTTTTTAACAAAGCAATTCTTACTTCTTTATGGTTAAAATCCAAACCTTGGGACAAAGCTATAAGTGCAACAAATTCTGGCTGACTGACCAAACATTTTCTTTGAAACTAACAAATAACTACTCCATCATATCAGTACTTAATGGTGAAATTAAAAGATATTATAGAATGATTTCATTGAATAAAATAACTTTGGGATATTGCTCTTCAATAGAATATTTATATTACTACTACATCACAAAGGAGAAAAACTTCATCATAAGTCTCTTCATTTACAAACTAGTCAAATTGTTGTGTTTAACAATGAATTTAGAGGTTATTGAGCTTCCTGCTACATATTCTCTAAGTTAGAAGAGAATTTTTTGTAGCTCCACCTCAAGATAATTCACAATTTTCTTCACTTGCCTTAAGGATTATTTTGTTTTTCACTATGCCGAAAAAAAAAAGAAGAGATTGACTAGTGAAGTAGAAATAATAGTAATTTTGAGAGTAAGAAGTCATTCTATACTAGAATTCATATCACAGAAAAGGAAAGCTCATAATAGCTCTAAATCTGGGGAGATCCACTTTCAAGGTGTTCAGAAAAAATATGGATAATATCTCAAGGATTAAATTTCTGTAGGGAAAACCAACCTAAAAAGAATGCAAGGCTTTCAAGATGAAAATTCTGAAAATAAAATTTAACAATTCTGATAATGAAGGGGAAAAAACTATTTAAAGCAACTAAGGTGGATACAAAGGGAACTCATCAAATATCTTAGGGATTTGTTTAAGATGTATAGACTAAAAGATAGCAAGAGTAAATAATGAAAGATAACTTTAAAGATAGTAATATGATCCTACAAGAATATCTTCAAAGCTCTTAAAACTGAGAATAAGCTGAGGCTTCTTATGAACACTAAAGATGACATCGCAAGATAAGTAAATTCTGGAATATTCAATAGTGTAGATGCTGTAGAAGGTGCTGGGAGGTGATTAGATGCTGCTGGATCCAACAGTGCTTACCAGAGATAATTCATGAAGTGAAAAGGACATGAGTGAGCAGAAAATTAAGAATAATGGGGAAATTGGGAGGCGGGTATTGAGTTTGGCTTTGTACATGCTGAGTTTTTGGGGGTTTTTTTGTTTTGCTTTGTTTTTTGAGGCTGGGGTTAAGTGACTTGCCCAGGGTCACACAGCTAGGAAGTATTAAGTGTCTGAGACCAGATTTGAACTCGGGTCCTCCTGAATTCAAGGCTGGTATTCTATCCACTGCACCACCTAGCTGCTCCCATGCTGAGTTTAAAAAGACCATAGAACCTCCAGTTTAAGATGTCCAAAAGACATTTAGAAACAGAACTTTATAGGCTAAAAGAAGGGTGAGGGGTGGATAAGTAGATCTGAGAATCATTAATAGAGAAATATTTGAATCCATGACAGCTCATAAGACCAATTGAAATCATAGAAAGGAAAGAGAAGACCTTGGACAGAGTCCTTGGAGGTACCCATCATAATCAGAAATGCCTTGGATGAAGATTCAGCACAAGAAACTGAAGAATAATCAGAGAGGTAGGAGTAAAATCTGAGTTCAAATCCTGGTTAAGACACTTAACACTTAGCTGTGTGAGCCTGGGCAAGTTACTTAACCCTAATTATCTTGTAATAAATAAATATAAAGGGGAAACATGTAAAAGAGGGATTTGACTCCTGTTTAGCCCCAGAGAATACAACAAAGGAAAAGACATGAAAGTTGCATATAGTTTTCTATTCCATATGAAGAAAAATTTCCCATGAAGAAACAGAACCGGAACCAGCATAAGGCAGCCAGAGTTTTGCCCCACGTGCCAACATTCATTGGGGCATATTTCCTCCACCTGACAGATCATAGCTTCCTAGTAACCTGCTTCCTCACCCAGCTCTGGAGCTACCATTTCCCAAGGTTCCATTGCCATCACAGCCAGCTTCCATAATGTTCCTCACTTGAGACCATTTTCCACTGAAACAAATTGTCTCCAACGAACCACCTAGCCTGGAAATTCTTGAGGATGCTGGGGATTATGGATATCAGCACACCAAAAAGCTTACACCCTGTAAAACATAGTAAATTTAGCCCTAAACTATTCCATTCTCTGTTCTCTTCTGCCCTCCCAGACAGTACTAAGGAAGAATTGGAATTTCTAAATGTGTGCATGGATGTGTTTATGTATGTATGTATAAATGATCACTTCAACTAGATTTTAAGTTCCTCCTGGGAAAAGATTGTCTGATTCTTTATTAATTTCTCTACAGAATTATTATCCAATTAGCTATTATTAGTTAATTATTCAATAACTATTTGTTGATTGATCAATTGCCTTAAAATTTAGGCTCCTGCTATCTATTTTTTTGCATTCCCTTGAATATGGAAGACTATGAAGGGAAAAGACATCAGGACCTATGTTCATTCTTTTGAACTATCTTTATTCGCAAATAAACCATAAAGCTGTTCATCAGTGATGAAGAATTTTCTAATTCTCAGATGTATGTAATATGGAAGAAAAAATTGCAGAAAATAAAATACTAAGGACGTCAGAAGAAAAAAAATATGGTGAACAGATGCTAAGCCTTGTTTCTCTCCATGTTTTATCTTTTAAAAATACATAAAACATGAGTAGTTGAAGAGAAATAGTTCCAGCTTTTGGTGAATTTAGAAGAGGCCATTTTATAGTTTGGGCTAAATTCCTTGTGTTTTAGTTGTTTTCATTATTTGACAAAGAGAAAAATCATAAAATTATAAAGCAGGAAAGAAAAGCAAAATATTTCTTTTTCCAGACTACTGCCTTTAACTTGGAGAATAAATCAATCAGAACAAATAATTTTCTTTATTTTTTCCTCTTGAAGGTTTCTAAGACCAAGATTTCCCAAGCTACTAAGTGAACATCTAGGTGATACAGTGGATAGATTATTGGCGTTAGAATCAGAAAAACTTTAGAATCCTGCAATCAAACCATTTTGATGTTTGACTGTACAGATAATGAAGACGGCTTTCCTTAGGTCTGAATAGACTTAAATAATAGACTAGTAGTCTTAAAATTGATTTTGAAACACAAAAACATTTTAACCAATTGATCAACAAATAAATGGCATCTGTTATATTCAGGGTACTATGTTATAAGATGTGACTTCTGCCCTCAACAATGTCAGTCTACTTGAGGAAAAGAGTCAAAAAAAAAAAGGGGGGGCCTTTACAATATTTCAACTAGTGGTATAGGCAGTCAAAATTGTAGATCATGCTCATGGAAAGGAGAGTTCTCTAGGGACTGGGATGGTCAGTGAAAGTGGAAACTGAAGCAGTTGTTGAAGAATGAGTTTGAATTCAAAAGATGGAGACAGAAAAGCTGAGCAAGACGGGGAAAGAGCAGGCAAAACTTTTAAGTTTGTCTGGAGCCTTTCAAATTAAGTTCTCAACAATCTAATATCAATTATTATTATTGTCTTTCCAAATTCTTGCTTCAGTTACTACCTGGGGAAGGAGTCTATCCCTCAGTTCCTTTCTTCCCTGATTCCTTCCCAAAAAAAAAATTTCCCCTTACCCAAGTTCTTGCTGACATCTCCCTATACTCTATTCCTTTACTCTAAGCTTCCTTTGCACGTGTGGGAGCCCATCCTTTCTCCTTCTCATACTTCTGGTCATGAGCTGTCCTGATGACCCCATGGAACATAAACACTTTGAGTACTTCTAAAATTCTGGGAAGTACCTGATACAATGTCCTGATCAGGCCGACCCTATCTCCCCTGTCCCACAAATTTGTGACATAAAAGGTCTGAGTACAAGGAGATTTCATGAAGCACTCTCCCTTGTTTCCTGGCATTTCTAAGTCTGCTATTATTTATGACTTGGCTCTGCATTGGATTATTAGACAATATGAGGCCTACAAAGAACCCAGCTGTCATAGGACAGGCACGTGCATACATACGCATAGACACACAAACCCACACACAGATTAAGTAAAGAATGAAACATTTTAGTTATATTGCATAAAGGAGATGAAATTCTTAGTTCCCTTTGGAGCCTCCTGCAGGAGTCATCTTTGCTTCTCCATGCACCCAAACACCTGACTCAGTTTACCAACCTGTCAGGTAATCCCCACTGAAGAACCCCCAGTGTGGATAAGAGAAAAGGCATGAATTTAGGCTTAGAAAGATTTAATCCATGGGAGCTCATTGAAATTAATCATAGAGAGAAAAGAGAGGAGACCCAGCACAGAGCCCCATTATCAAGAATAACCTAGATAAAAATTCAACAAAGGAGATTGAAGAATGGTCATAAGAGTAAGAGTATAGTATCCTCATAGAGTACAATTGTGAAAATCTACAGAGACGAGATTATCAAGAAGAATGCCTTCGACTAAAATTCAAGAGAAATGGGTTTAGGGCTAAATTCTGCTATTAATTAACTGTGACCTAGGGCAAAGCATATTACTCCCTAATCCTCAGTTTCTCCTTCTGAAAAAAATGCTTCAGCTTCAACAGTTTCTTCTTCCATACCTTCTTATCTCTCAGAAAACAGTACATTAGGCTAAGGCTGCCCCATATTGCAAGAGTGATGAGAACACTTGACTTTTTTCAACTATGATAACAGTTGATCATCAAGGAATGGATCAGTTACCATTATTACTGTAAGGTGACAATTTCAATAATAAAAAAGTGTATACACTGGAAAGAGGCAGCTAAGTATATCAGTGGATAAAAGGCTGGATCCTAAGTTCAAATCTGGCCTCATAAACTTCTTAGCTAAGTGACCCTGGACAAGTCATTTAATCCTGTTTGTCTTAATTTGTCATCTGTAAAATGATCTAGAGAAAGAAATGACAAACCACTCCAGTGTCTGCCGGGAAAACTCCAAATAGGGTCAGGAAGAATCACACATGACAGAAATAACTTAACAATGAACAAGCTGCCATTCAACTAGAAACTAGAGATAGAAAGATCAAACTAGAGTAGACTTATTCTCAGAAAACTTGCATTCCATCCAGGCATCTGAAAGTGGAGCAAATAAAAACATGTACCCAGATAAATAAAAGATATACAAGGAAAATAAAATTAAATAAAAGTTTTAAATAAATAAATAATTAAATTTAAATTTAAATTAAAAATAATAAGATAAATAATAATTTAAAAGTATATACAAAATATTTGAGGGAATAAGTAAGAAGACTAACTCTTGGTAGGATTGGGGAAAGGCTTCCTGCAAAACATGGCACTTGAGCTGAGTTATAAGAAAATTAGGGACTCCAACAGCAGTGAGAAATTCTAGATAAAGGGAACCAACTATGCAGCAACACAATCTAGGTTGGGGTAGATCCTGAGGGAGAACCAAGCAGGTCAGTTTGATTGGGTCAAAGAGAATGGGAGGATTCAATTTGCAAAGATAATTTGGAGCTAAATTATAAAGACCTTTAAAGGCAGAAAGAGGGGGTTTTATTTCATCATAAAAGCAATAAACTTGAAGATTCTTGAGTCAGGGGAGTGATATGGTCAGGAATATCTTTTTTTTAAGTGGGAGGGGGGAAAATATCAATTTAACAGTTGTATGGAAGATAGTTTAGAATAAAAGAGAAGCTGTATGAATGGAGACCAATTAGAAGGTGATTGTCACAGTCCAGTTAAGAAATGATAAGGCCTAATGAGTACTAATGGACTATAAGAAATGATGAGCAAACAGATTTAAGAAAAACCTGGAAAGGTGTACATGATGCCAAGTGAAGTGAGCAGAACTAGGAAAACTTGTATACAGTAATAGCAAGATTGTGTGATAATCAACTAGACTTAGCTTATATCAGCAATACTAAAGGATTCGTGATAAAAAATATAATCTACATCCAGAGAAAGAACTATGGAGTCTGAATGCAGATGGAAGGATACTATTTTCACTCTCTTTGTTTTATTTCCCTCCATGTTTTTCCCCTTTTGTTCTTATTCTTTTTTTCCCAACATGACTAACGTATAACATGATTGTTTGCCATCTTAGAAAGGGGGAATGGAAGGAGGGAGAGAGAAAAAATTGGAACTCAAAATCTTATTTTAAAAAATGAATGTTGAAAACTAATTTTACATGTAATTGGGAAAAATAAAATACCATTTACATTTTTAAAAATATAAGAAAAGAAATGTACTATACTAGTGAGTCTAGAATGAAGAATGAATGAAATGAGGGGAATGAATGTGAGTGGAGATAAAGGGACAAATAAAACAGATGTTATGGATAGTATAGATGATATAAAACAAAAGATACCTATGAAAAAAGTAGTTTTTTTTTTTTAAATGAGACTATTTCAATAAAAAGTTTAGGATCATCAAAAGTATTATATAATTTCACAAAATCAGTCCAGTCTTCTCTCTTCTATTATTATTCTATTAAATTCTGGATCCAGTACAATATGTGATATCTGTCAAATATATATTTATTATTGAATCAAATGTATAGATTATCAACAGCATCTATAGTCTAGAATCTAGACTCTAGAAATTAAATTTCTTTTCCCCCTTGTGTTCCTCACAAGGATAATCAGATCAAAATCTTCTAAAGGCTTTTGAATCTTACAATATTCTCAGGCAGTTAGCTGGTGTAGTGGTTTAAGTGCTACACATAGAGTCAAGAGGAATCATGTTCCTGAGTGCAAAACTGGCCTCAGACATTTCCAAGTCATATGACCTTGGGCAAGTCATTTCACCCTGTTTGTCTCAGTTTCCTCTTCTATAAAATGAGTTGGAGAAAGAAATGGCAAACTACTCCAGTATCTTTGTCAAAAGGGGTGTCACAAAGAATCAGATGTGGCTGAAAAAATGATGGAATTTAATGTTCTGAGACTTGATGCAATTAACACAATGCCATTTGCAAGCATACACATGAAACACTTCCGCGTCTGTAGAAAATGTCTCTTCCTCTTGGATTCTATACTGTATATATTTTCCAAAACAAAGGATTTCCAAGTAATCTATTCTTTGGGGGAGAGCTATCAATTTCTTTTCCTAAACTATCTTTTCTCCTTCCATTTCTTTCCTCCAGCTTTTATTTTTTTAATGTATTGTTTCATTTCTTTTAATTGTTCATATATTATTTCTGCAAAGTCATTTATCTCTATGAGTCTTTGTCTCTGTGAGTCCATTTGTTTTGGAATCACTTTCCCTTTGACCATAATTTAGGACATCTCTAGATCTACAACACTTTTTATATTGGTTCCCCCACCTCCCTTTGTTTTACTCATCTTTTTAGCCTTAGTTCCTGGATTGAAGCTTTGTGCCATGGCGGTTCCAAACTTTGTTACACTTGAGGGGAAGAGTAAAGAGAAGGAAAAGATCAGCTCTACTAGATATTGCCTTGGATGTGCTGGTTCTTGCACTGACCCTTACCTCCCAGGGTCAGACTTCCTCTTCCCAACCTCCTCATCTCTAACTTTTGAGATTCAGAATACTGGATCTTCAGAGTTCTCTATGGCCTTTCTGGGTAGAGTGCAAGAAAACTTGGAGCCTTCAGGCACCTGCATTGTTCCAGTCTGAGCACTCACTAGGGTTTTCAATATCCCTATAAGTTTCTAACTCTCTTGGGACTTTGTCAAGGGGACTTTTCCATTCTAACTCAAAATCTGCAGGTAGTATCAATCTCTGCTCTGATTATATTTTGAGGCTACAAACTTGTTTGTTCATCCTGACAAAAGTTTTATTGGCAGCCCAATTTCCTCTCACATATGGGCTTCTAACTTTTTAATGCAGTTCCGGATTGGGAAAAAAATTCACTTATCATTGATCTTATTGAAATTCTGAATTATTATTCAGTCTGGCCAAATTTCAGGTTTGGACTAAGCCAGTTATGTGGAAACCAGGTGTTTTCTCTCCATTCAGACAACCATGTTCCCTCTATGATGATTGCAAACAATGTTAGTTAGCTTTATCACTTCCTTTTTATATATGATATTAATAACTAGATCAAAGAACAGTTTATTGTTCTAGCTTTCAAGAAATTTTGTATGATTTTTATGTATATTTTGGAGAAGAAACTGTAAGTCACCATTAGATTCATCAAATGAAATACAAATCACCAGAAATACAAGAACAACTAAGATCTTATTCTCTACACTTTTCCATTAAATTTGGGACAGTAAAAATGGAATGTGTTATAGAATATCATGGGTCAAAGCTTATCTGCTCCCTTGTATCTTCATGAAGGATATGTACACAGATTATATAATATAAAGAAATATAAAAATAAACATAAGAATCAGTTTTATTATGCCTATTTTATATCTTGTACATCTCACTATATTGAGAATATATATCTCAGTGCTCTCAAAATTGTGGTACTTATTTCATGGACCTCCTCAGTATTTATTTTATCTAATCTAGTTGCTCTTCTCATCTTTATTTCCTTCAGTGATATTTCTACTTACTCTTGCAGCACCCTGGAAACCACAGTGTTGGGATCCATGTATGGTAGGTGCCATTGACAGGCACAACAGTTTGTTTATCAAAATGGGACCAGTTGTTTTATTTCATCTGTTTGTTGTCTTCTTTCCAGTTTAAGCCTGAAATGCTAACAACAATAACTAGGCACCAAATTTGTAGGATACTAATAGCACTTTCATTCCTTTAGCAATTTAAAAAAGAAAAAGCTAAAAAAAAAAATTTTTTTTGAAATTTTAAAAAAATCTTAGTGCCTAATTAGCAAGATAATTAACTAAAATATAAATCTCTTTGATGGTACATTGAGGTAAGCTCCTCCCTTACCCTACTTTGCTTCACATTCTGCATATGGCCCTGGAACTCTTGTCTCACTCCACCAAAGTGTACTCTAGGCTCCTTCTTCAGAAAAATGTAATTGACTACTTCCCAGGTTGCAGTTTTGGGTACTGGACCTGGAAAAACACACAAAAAAGTCCAACTTATGATTCAAATGATCATAGGTTCATATTATGATATGATTTAATTGGGTCTTTCACCAAGCTTTCCATAAACTCATTGCATTACTTCTCACTGTTTTATATTTATACTCTAAACTGATGTTGCCCTTGTTTGCCATATTTTCCTACTCATCAAGGTGGTCAATAATTTTAAAATCCTAAGATAATAAATCTAAGAAATCATCTATTCCAACATTTTTATTATGCTGAGGTTATAAAAGCAGTAAATATCCATGACAGTTTCTAACCTAGTTTCCCTCCTTCTTGTGACTGACTTACATAAGTTTCCTAACTTTGTTATCCTAATTTTGATAGCTTATTTCAATATCTATTATTTTATTTTTTCTACTTTTCCTCATCAATAGTGTATTTAAATAACTCAGATTAGATCATTTTAGTTAAATCCATTTTCATCTTCTCATTTTAATCCTCTCTCATAAATGGATATCGATTTTGATCTTTGCTCTGAATAGTCATGATTTGCTAACTTGATATCACATCAGTACCTACTTTTTTCTGTTCATTACAACGTAGTTTATTTCATTTTGTGTGGTAGCATTTATGTATTCACAATGCTCCTGAATTTCTTCAAAAAAAAAACTATTAATGATATGTGGGCATGACTCTCATTTAATTGTTATCTCTGTATCTCCCTGCTTAGCACTATTTCTGACTCATAGCATTTATTAAGAACTTGCTTGTTGAATAGACAAGTAAATGAATGGAATATATGCACATTTTATAAGCTTTTGGCCCTTTGAATTTTTTAATCCTGAGTCATATGTTCCAACACATTTTTCACCATCCTCCTCTATGCCTTCTTTTGCAATTGAGTCATTAAGTACAGAGAAGGTACTAATCTGTATTGGTAAAGGAATTTTTTCACTAAGAATTTCTTTCACTGATGAATCACAGGTCCAGCCCAAAAATAAAGTATCAAAGCATATGTTGATTTAATTTGAAAGGTGTTATCAGGTTTTTATTAGGATATTCCTCCCTTATCATGCCCTCAACAGATGTTGTAACTATCTTCATGGATATCTTTTTGTAAATGCTCATCATGAGTATTGCAATGCCAGATGACCAAGTATCCCATGAAATTATTTCTTATTTTTGGATCCACAGCAAAACCAATTCCATCAGTTCCTCTTTTTTTGAGTCTCCAAAGAAAGCTTATATGTTGTCTTTCCATATGGCTTTTGTCTTATGTTTTCATTTATGATGAGAATGTCAAGATTGAAGTGATTAAGTTCCTCCAGTAATGTGACTACTTGCTGGGCACTGGGCAAGGATCTCACATTTAGTATGCCAACAATTAAGTTCAGATTTATAGATGGTCTTAAAACTGTGTTTCTTAGTACTCTTAGCTTTCTTTTCTGCCATTTTGTGACTATCACTTCAAAAGTGGAAGGAGGTAAAACAAAAAAAAATGTAAGGGGGTTTTGTTTTTGTTTTTCATTTTCCTTTATTGCAAGGTAGTTTGGGAAGGGAAGAAATACAACCACTTATTGTTCAGTACCCTGAGGATGAGAGTTCCTTTACTCTTAGTTAAGCTGGAACTATTAATAATAATAGTTTACACTAACACAGCATTTTGAGGTTTACATCTCCAAAGACATCCTACTCTAACATCTTATTGAGTCATGGAAATGACCCTAGTGCTAAGTGATGCAGTGTATAGAGCACTGGCCCTAGAATCAAGAATACTTAAGTTCAAATCTTGCCTGTGACATTTAATAGCTATGTGACCTTAAACAAATCACTTATGCTTTCTCTGCCTCAATTTCCTCACCTATAAATGAGGAGCATACTAGCATCTACCTCTCAAGGTTGTTGTGAGATAAAATGAGAACGTTTGCAAAGCATTTTGCAAACCTAAAAGTACTATGTAAGTGATTATTATTATCAAAAGCTATGTAAAGAGAGTTAAAATTCTTGTAGATCCCACCAAGCTAGAAAGGATTTATGAGGGTGGACCTGGTGATATAGTCTTTTTCTATTGTCCAGGAAGACACCAGTTAAGATAGAAGAGCCTCTTTACCATCAAGAGGATGAGCTGCAGAAACCCATGTTGTAACAAACAACACATATCTCTATAGCTTTCTGACATTTACTTACTGACATTTACTGACTTTCCTATTAACTATCCATGAGATGAGAAGTACAAATATCCTGCTCCTTATTTTACAAAATAAGGAATTGAAATACCATAGCAGAGGAATCATTTGCATTAATTTATGTACTCAAGCATGGGAGAGTATTTATCACAATTATTAGAAAGGATTTCCATACAGATGAAAGCATAATATTTAACAATAATAACAATTTTAAAAGCATACTGAATGGACAAATGAATGAAATATATGCACATTTTACAAACTTTTGACCCTTTGAATTTTTTAATATTGAGTCATGAGTTCTAGTACATTCTTCACTATGCTCCATAAAACAATATTCTGAAGTTAATAAGTTCAATAATTATTAACCTCTGCCCATTAATTGGGAAATGGCTAAACAAACTAGGTGATGGAATACTATTGTGCTATAAAAAATGACAACACTCTTTGCATATGATATGATGGTATATTTAGAAAACTCCAGAGATTCTAATAAAAAGTTATTAGAAATAATTCACAACTTTAGCAAAGTTTCAGGATACAAAATAAATCCACATAAATCCTCAGCATTTTTATACATTACCAATAAATTGCAACAGCAAGAGATACAAAGAGAAATTCCATTCCATTTAGAGAGGGGGAGAAACATTGTGTGAATCTTACTCTCATCAGAAGAGACTCAAAGAGTAAATAATTGACATATTTGTTTTTTAGAGAATTTTCTCTCACCTCATTAAAAGGGGGGAGAGGAAAAGGGAAAAGGAAAAGGGGAATAAGAGAAGGGACTTGGAAGGAGGGGGGAGGAATGCTAAAAAGGGAGGGCTGCACGTCACAAGTGGGGTCTATAAATTAAATATCAGGGAAGGGGTTCAGGGGGGTCAAGGGAAAAAGCATAATCTGGGGACAATATGATGACAGGAAATACAGAATTAGTAATTTTAACTGTAAATGTGAATGGGATGAACTCTCCCATCAAACGGAGATGAATAGCAGACTTGATCAAAAGTCAAAACCCTATAATATGTTGTTTACAGGAAACACACTTAAAGCAGGGAGATACATACAGAGTAAAGGTAAAAGGTTGGAGCAAAATCTATTATGCTTCAGGTAAAGCCAAAAAAGCAGGGGTAGCTATCCTTATCTCAGATCGAGCAAAAGCAGAAGTTGATCTAATTAAGAGATAAGGAAGGAACTATATCCTGCTAAAAGGTAGCATAAACAATGAAGCCATATCAGTACTAAACATATATGCACCAAGTGGTATAGCATCTAACTTTCTAAAGGAAAAGTTAAGAGAATTGCAAGAAGAAATAGACAATAAAACTATAATAGTGGGAGATCTCAACCTTGCACTCTCAGATTTAGACAAATCAAACCACAAAACAAATAAGAAAGAAATTTTAAAAGTAAATAGAACATTAGAAAAACTAGGTATGATAGACCTTTGGAGAAAACTGAATGGCAATAGAAAGGAATATACTTTGTTCTCAGCAGTTCATGGATCCTATACAAAAATTGACCATATATTAGGACATAAAGATCTCAAAATTAAATGTAGGAAGGCAGAAATAATAAACGCCTTCTTCTCAGATCACAATGCAATAAAAGCTACATTCAGTAAGAAGTTAGGGATAAATAGACCAAAAAATAATTGGAAACTGAATAATCTCATCTTAAAGAATGACTGGGAATAACAGCAAATTATAGAAACAATTAATAATTTCACCCAAGATAATGACAATGATGAGACATCATACCAAAATCTGTGGGATGCAGCTAAAGCGGTAATAAGGGGAAATTTTATATCTTTAGAGGCTTATTTGAACAAAATAGAGAAAGAGAAGATTAATGAATTGGGCCTGCAACTTAAAAAGCTAGAAAAAGACCAAATTAAAAACCCCCAACCAAAAATCAAACTTGAAATACAAAAATTAAAAGGAGAAATCAATAATATTGAAAGTAAAAAAAACTATTGAATTAATAAATAAAACCAAGAGTTGGTTTTATGAAAAAGCCAATAAAATAGATAAACCTATGGTAAATCTGATCAGAAAAAGGAAAGAGGAAAATCAAATTGTTAGTCTTACAAATGAAAAGGGGGATCTTTCCACCAATGAAGAGGAATTTAGAGAAATAAAAAGGAATTACTTTGCCCAACTTTATGCCAATAAATTTGATAACTTAAGTGAAATGGATGACTTTCTCCAAAAATATAGGCTTCCTAGATTAACAGAGGAGGAGATAAATTGCTTAAATAGTCCCATTTCAGAAAAAGAAATAGAACAAGCTATTAATCAACTCCCCAGGAAAAAAATCCCCAGGACCAGATGGATTTACATGTGAATTCTACCAAACATTTAAAGAACAATTAGCCCCAATGTTATATAAACTATTTGAAAAAATAGGGGATGAAGGAGTCCTACCAAATTCCTTTTATGACACAGACATGGTACTGATACCTAAACCAGGTAGATCGAAAACTGAGAAAGAAAATTATAGACCAATTTCCTTAATGAATATTGATGCTAAAATCTTAAATAAGATATTAGCAAAAAGACTTCAGAAAATCATCCCCAGGATAATACACTATGATCAAGTAGGATTTATACCAGGAATGCAGGGCTGGTTTAATATTAGGAAAACTATTAGTATAATTGACCATATTAATAATCAAATTAATAAAAACCATATGATCATCTCAATAGATGCAGAAAAAGCATTTGATAAAATCCAACATCCATTCCTACTAAAAACGCTTGAGAGTATAGGAATAAATGGACTATTCCTTAGAATAATCAGGAGCATATATTTACGACCGTCAGTAAGCATAATATGCAATAGAAATAAACCGGAACCTTTCCCAGTAAGATCAGGAGCGAAACAAGGTTGCCCACTATCACCATTACTATTCAATATAGTACTAGAAACGCTAGCCTCGGCAATAAGAGCCGAGAAAGAGATTCAAGGAATTAGAGTAGGAAATGAGGAAATCAAACTATCACTCTTTGCAGATGACATGATGGTATACTTAGAGAACCCCAAAGACTCTGCTAAAAAGCTATTAGAAATAATTCAGAATTTTAGCAAAGTCGCAGGATACAAAATAAATCCACATAAATCCTCAGCATTTTTATATATCACCAACAAAATGCAACAGCAAAAGATACAAAGAGAAATTCCATTCCAAACAAATGTTGAGAGTATAAAATATTTGGGAATCCATCTACCAAAGAATAGTCAGGAATTATATGAGCAAAATTACGAAACACTTGCCACAAAAATAAAGTCAGATTTAAATAATTGGAAAGACATTCAGTGCTCTTGGATAGGCCGAGCGAATATAATAAAGATGACAATACTCCCCAAACTAATCTATTTATTTAGTGCTATACCAATCAGACTCCCAAGAAACTATTTTAATGAACTAGAAAGAATAACAACAAAATTCATATGGAAGAATAAGAGGTCGAGAATTTCAAGGGAACTAATGAAAAAAAAGTCAGATGAAGGTGGTCTAGGTGTACCTGATCTAAAGCTATATTATATAGCAGCAGTCACCAAAAACATTTGGTATTGGCTAAGAAATAGACCAGTTGATCAGTGGAACAGATTAGATACAAAGGACAAAAAAGGGTACATCTATAGCAATCTAGTCTTTGACAAATGCAAAGATACCAAAATTAGGGATAAAAATTCATTATTTGGAAAAAACTGTTGGGAAAACTGGAAATTAGTATGGCAGAAATTAGATATGGATCCACACTTAACACCATATACCAAGATAAGATCAAAATGGGCCCATGATTTAGGCATAAAGAATGAGATCATAAATCGATTAGAGGAACAGAGAATAGTCTACCTCTCAGACCTTTGGGGGAGGAAGGAATTTATGACCAGAGGAGAACTAGAGATCATTATTGATCACAAAATAGAAGATTTTGATTACATCAAACTAAAAACTTTCTGTACAAACAATACTAATGCAAACAAGATTAGAAGGGAAGTAACAAATTGGGAAAATATTTTTACAGTTAAAGGTTCTGATAAAGGTCTCATTTCCAAAATATATAGAGAACTGACTCTAATTTATAAGAAACTGAACCATTCTCCAATTGGTAAATGGTCAAAGGATATGAACAGACAATTCTCAGATGATGAAATTGAAATTATATCCACTCATATGAAAGAGTGTTCTGAATCACTACTGATCAGAGAAATGCAAATTAAGACAGCTCTGAGATACTACTACACACCTGTCAGATTGGCTAAGATGACAGGAACAAATAATGATGAATGTTGGAGGGGATGTGGGAAAACTGGGACACTGATACATTGTTGGTGGAGTTGTGAAAGAATCCAACCATTCTGGAGAGTAATCTGGAACTATGCCCAAAAAGTTATCAAACTGTGCATACCCTTTGATCCAGCATTGCTGCTATTGGGCTTATATCCCAAAGAAATACTGAGGAGGGGAAAGGGACCTGTATGTGCCAAAATGTTTGTGGCAGCTTTTTTTGTAGTGGCTAGAAACTAGAAGACGAATGGGTGTCCATCAATTGGAGAATGATTGGGTAAATTATGGTATATGCAGGTTATGGAATATTATTGCTCTGTAAGAAATTGCCAGCAGGATGAATTTAGAAAGGCCTGGAGAGACTTGCATGAACTGATGCTGAGTGAAATGAGCAGAACCAGAAGATCATTATACGCTTCAACAAAATACTGTATGAAGATGTACTCTGATGGAAGTGGATATCTTCAACATAGAGAAGATCCAACTCACTTCCAGTTGATCAATGATGGACAGAAACAACTACACTCAGAGAAGGAACACTGGGAATTGAATGTAAACTGTTTGCACTACTGTCTATCTACCCAGGTTACTTATACCTTCGGAATCCAATACTTAACGTGCAACAATAAAATTGGATTTACACACATATATTATATCTAGGTTATACTGTAACACATGTAAAATGTATGAGACTGCCTGTCATCTAGGGGAGGGAGTAAAGGAAGGGAGGGAAAATCTGGAAAAAATGATTATAAGGGATAATGTTATAAAATAATTACTCATGCATATGTACTGTCAAAAAATTATAATTATAAAATTAATTTTAAAAAAAGAAATGACAAGGATGGTTTCAGAAAAATATGGAAAAACTTATATGAACAGATTCAAAGTGAAGTGAGCAGAACAGGGAGGACTTTGTACATAGTAATAGCAATGTTGTAACAGTGATCAACTGTAAAAAAAATTTAGCTACTTTAATTAATATAATGATTCACAACTTAGGAATCTTAGGGATCATGATGAAAAAATGCTCCTCCACCTCCAAAGAAAGAAATAATGAGCTCTAAGTACAGACTCAAGTATTTTTTCAATTTTTTTTCTTGCTTTTTTCACGCAACTGGCAAGATGGAAAAAATATTTTGCATGACTCCATATGTTTAATGGCATATAACTTGTCTTCTCAATTAGTGCGAGTGTGGCTAGATGGAGGAAGAAAACTTGGAACTCAAAATAAAAAAAGAATGTTTAAAAATAAATATAAAGCTTTTTGAAAGGATTATTATTCCCATTTTATGGGGGAGGGGGGAAACTGAGGCACTGTGAAATTGCAAACTTTCCCACAGTTGCACAGCTAATGATTGGAGAAGTAAGAAATCCTGGTTCATTGAAAAATTTGGATTACCTATCCAGTGTTCTGTCTACAATGCCCAGAATCTAGGTGCTAGTTATCTAGAAAGCTGCCTTCTCATCAAACAGCTTTAGAATACTAGTGTTTCAAGAGACTTGGGATCAGAGAATCACTGAATCAAACATTTAGATCTAGAAAGAACATCAAAAACAAGCCCAACATCCGTGTTTTACAAATGAG
Source organism: Sminthopsis crassicaudata (assembly GCF_048593235.1). NCBI lineage: Eukaryota > Metazoa > Chordata > Mammalia > Dasyuromorphia > Dasyuridae > Sminthopsis > Sminthopsis crassicaudata. Next base: position 406,975,606 of record NC_133620.1, read on the forward strand.
GAAACTAAGGCCTCAGGGATAGTAAGTGGTTTGTCAGAGTCAAAATTCAAAGTCAGGTCTCTGGATCCAAATCCAATACTCTTTCCAGTATATAATGTTTGTTCCATTTCTCTGGTCTACATGGTTATACAGTTTTGGTCAATAGTAAGAACAAGGACTGGAAACCAATCTGGTCTTTTCCCACTCAATATTTTTTCTTCTGTATACTGCCTTGTAAATCTCTCTGCCTATAAGACCACATTCATCAAAATTAGCATCCATAATTGCTGTTTCTGACCTAATCTTATTGTTCTATTATCTACATTGTTAATGTCATTAAACAAAGGCAGCATCATTAACCTCTCTATGGAATTTTAACAATTTGGCTGTTTGGTAAGGGAGAACTCCATACACAGCATCTCTCTGCCTTGAAAGACTGATGATCCCTTGGTAAACAACCATAAACAGCTTTGACTCTCATCATTAACAGCAAATCACCCTCCAAAAGTGCCAGCTGAAAGCTTTGTAATCCAGCACTGATGGGAAAGTAAACCCTGCCAGAAAGGAATAATTAGGAAAAATATGACTGGATTAGATGTCATCTGATGAGTTTACATTCTATAATAATTTAAACAGTCATTAGATCCCTAGAAACTGCCTTCCCAGGCTCCACAGTATTTCACATTTTATGGCTGCTGTTAGTCGTACACCCTTCCACCACCAGCAGAACCTGAGATTTGTTTGGATGAACTGAATTTCTTGGGAGTAATTTGAAATAAATTAACCTGTGGATAGTCCTCTTCCCACTGGCCACCCAGTGGGTCTTTTGCTGCAAATTGTTATCCCTTAGCATTTAGAAGCATTTTATGGCGGCAAACTCATACTGCCCCCTGCCCCAACCAAAAAAAAAAATCCACATCATAATCATTCATCAGTCTGAATTTGGAGAGATGAGGTGATTGCCAGATTGCACCAAGGGATCCATTTCTGCTGCAAACAAATAAATAGAATGCTGTTATCAAGTGTGTAAGAGCAGCTAGATCGATTATAAGGCTTAACTAAAGAGGATTTAAGCAGAGAATCCTGGTAACATGATTTCATTGGTACCTAAAGAATTTCCTGTAGCCTTTTTCAGCTTGGCAAAAAGAGTTCATGCAACATGGAATCATGGAATCTTTGTGCATTATCACAGATCTTAGATATATCAACATGATATTACTTTTAGATAATTGCTCCTTCCCTGGCACCAGCTCTTTTTCTACCTCACCCTTATATGATGAAGTCACATTAAGGAGAAAATAAAAAGGGGTCAACAAAATAAATTCCATTTGCTTTCTCAGAAATTAAGAGGAAGTGAAACAGAGATGGCATGTGAGTCTCAAAAAAATGCAACAGCAGCTGGAGAGTACCCATCCTACCAGTTTACATCCTGGATGTAAGCGCCATTGGTTTGTGTAGCGTGACTTTGATCAGTCTTTCATCTTATTTTTTGCAACAAGGTCCTCCTCTGAAAATGCAAGTCAAACCTATATTGTGTCAAATAGGGCTTTTGGACCCATACAAGGGAGGTTGTTTTATTTTCCTCTTTGTATTTATTTGGAATCAGTCAATTTTATACCTGAAAACAGGGATGCAACACATGACATCACTGATGTCATGATCATTTTCAAAAACAAAGGACAAGAAACATGCTTATTGAGAGCTGTCTTAAATTTTCAGTGTTTATGTTTTCAACTTGAAAACCTTCAAATACTATAAATCAGCATTTGATGTATTATTTTGTTGATTGTCTAGATTTAAGGATGTGATAAAGGAAATGTTAATAATTCGGAATAAATAGTGTAGTGGATAGAGCACCAGCCCTGAAGTTAGGAGGTCCTGAGTTCAAATCTAGTCTTAACATTTCCTAGCTTCATGATCTGGGCAAGTCACTTAACCCCAATTGCCTCAGCAAAAATAATAATAATAATGATTAAAAGTATAACACATGTTTATATATACATACATATGTGTATATATATGTACACACATATATGTTGCAATATTGTTATTAAGACCTTTTCAGTTTTGTCCGACTCTTCATGACCCCATTTGGGGTTGTTTTTTTTTTTACAAGATACTGAAGTAGTTTGTCATTTTCTTCTCCATTCATTTGACAGATGAGGAAATTGAGGCAAACTAGGTTAAGTGATTTGCCCAGGATCACAAGATTAGTAAGTATTTGAGGTCAAATTTGAACTCATTCTTGAACTCCAGCATTCTATCCACTGCCCCACTTACCTGCCCATGTATTACAATACATACTTATATACATATATGTGTACTGATATATACATATTTACATATGTAGTGCTTTCCCAGAATGCAGGCATTCTTAGTTACAGCTCTTAAGACCAAAAACATTCCAGCACTTAAAACCCAGATCATAGTTTATAAGAATCTAAGGGCTGGGAATCTGGAGGAACTCGTAGCTGCGGTAGGTGGACAAGAAGATAGTTCCCCATACAATTTTAGAAAAAGACAGAGCTGAAGACCTTTTAGTCTCTTGCTGGTGTTTACAGGTTCCTGGAGATGTCACCATATAAGACTAAAATTTAGGAACTTGGCAGGCACAGGAAGAATGCCATAAATCCCTCAGCAGGGATGCATCCTCTAACTTGGTATCAACTTGGTGACTTCAGGAAGTTATGAAATGAGTTGGAGCATTTGGCAGGAGTGGGGGGAGGGCACTTATCTTTCTGAACTCATTTCCCAGGGATCTTCAAAGAAAGAAAGCGAATTCAAGAACAAACAAACTAGAACTCTCAGGTCAGTCAATAGTTGACCTTCTGGTGCAGAAAATCAGGACTGTTCTGCCATGGTTTTGTAGTAATACACTCAGACTGCATCTACATTGTATAACATTTGGAGCAGAGTTTTGAGAATGAAGATCCTTGATCTGATTCATGGGAGACAAATAGAATCAGTGAATTATAAAACACTTTTTATATAAACAAAGTCATATATGAAAATATGCTCATGGGTAGGAAGAGCTAATATAATAAAAATGACAATTCTACTTAAATTAATTTGTTTATCCTGTGCCATACCAATCAAGCGACCCAAAAATTCTTTTTAGATTTAGAAAAAATAATAATAAAATTCATGCAGAAGAACAAAAAGTCAAGAATATCAAGGGAATAAATGAAAAATACAAAAGAAGGTTACCTAACCATACCTGCTCTAACACTATATTATAAAGTGGCAATCATCAAACTAGTTGGTATTGGCTAAAAAATAAAGTAGTAGATCAGTATAATAGGTTAGGTTCATAAGACACAGTAGTAAATAATTACAATAATCTACTGTAAATCTATCAAAGATTTCAGTTTCCTAAATAAGAACTCATTATTTGACACAAACTCTTGAAAAAACTGGAAAGTAGCATGGCAGAAACTAGGCATAATCCAGCATCTCATATGCTATACTAAGATAAAGTTGAAATGAGTACATGATTTAGACATAAACTGTAATGCCATGAGCAAATTAGGAGAGCAAGGAGTAGTTTACATACAGATCCATGAAGGAGGGAAGAATTTATAACCAAATGAGATAGAGATTATGAATGCCAAATGGATAATTTTGATTACATTAAATTAAAAAGGTTTTGCCCAAAACAAAACCAATGCAACCAAGATTGAAAGGAAAGCAGAAATCTAGGAAACAATTTTTGAAATCAGTGTTTCTAATAAAAGCCTTGTTTCTAAAATATATAGAGAATTGAGTCAAATTTATAAGAATACAAGTCATTCCCCCATTGATAAATGGTCAAAGGATATGAACAAACAATTTTCAGATGAAGAAATTAGTCATTTATAATTATATGAAAAAATCCCTAAATCACTGTTGAGTAGAGAAATGCAAATTAAAACAACTTTGAGGTGATTCAAAAATCACCAAGATTAGCACATAGTTAGCAAAAATAGTAAATTTTGGACTTGCTTGGTGTGACTAGTTTTACTGAGCTGATTTTTTTTCTTTTCTTTTTTATTCCATGTTTAAAAGGTTGACTCTCTGGGTAGAGGAAAAGAGAAGGGATATATTGGGAAATGAAGGTACTGTTAAAAAATGTTTTTGATATCAAAAACATGCTATAGAATAACTAATCCCATTGGAATATGCTAAAAGGCAGTGCATCCTAGTGACATGGCAGACAGAGGGCCAGTCTTAGAATCAAGATGGATATCTATCGATTGGCTAAGGTGATAAAAAAAAAAAAGTAATTGATAAATGGTGAAGGTAAAGTGGAAAAACTGGAACATTAATGCATTGTTGATGGAGCTGTGAATTTATCCAACCATTTTGGAGAATAATTTGGAACTATGTCCAAAGAGCTATAAAATTGTACATATCCACGGTGTGTCTGTATCCTAAAGAGATCATAAAATAGGGGGAAAGTCCCATATGTGCAAAAATGTTTATAGCAGATCCTTTTGTAGTGTCAAGGAATTGAAAATTTAGTGGATGCCCATCAGTTGGGAAATGGCTGAATAAGTTATAGTGTATGAATATAATGAAATATTAATGTTCTACAAGAAATGATAAGCAGAGTGATTTCATAAAAACCAGGAAAGACTTGTATGAACTGATGCCAAGTGAAGTGAAAAGAACAAGGAGAACATCTTACACAATAATAGCAATATTATGTAATACTCAACTATAATAAACTTAGTTCTTCTCAGCAATGGACTGATACAAGATAATTCCAATAGGCTTGGGATGGAAAATGCCATACACATCCAGAGGGAGAACTAGACTGAATGAAGATTAAAGCATTATATTTTCACTTTTTTGTTTGCTTTTTCTTTCTCATACTTTTTTCCCTTTTGTTCCCATTTTTTCTTTTACAACATAGCAAATATGGAAATGTTTTTAAATGATTGTGTGTGTGTGTGTATGCTCATACATACATGTATAAAACCTATGCCAGATTGCTTGCTCTCTTAGAGAGGGGGGAGGAAAGGAAAAAAAATTAGAATGAAAATCTTACAAAAATGAATATTAGAAACTATTTTTATATGTACTTGAAAAAATAAAATACTAGTGATGGTAAAAAAAAAAAAGGGTATAATCCTTTTTTCAAATGATAGTCATTCAAATACTTAACTTTCCCTCCCTTGATACCTATTAGTTTACCAAGATCTGTTCTTCAACCTAAAGATCCATAGTACCTTTCAATAATCTTTTCAAAAAAAAACTCATTGTCCAGTTTCTCTAGCATCAATATCCCTACCTCTCTTTATTTGAATATAAGAATATAAGAGCTGATCTGCACCCAGAGAGAAGACTGTGGGAACTGAGCATGGATCACAACATAGCATTTTCTCTCTTTTTGTTGTTGTTTGATTGCATTTTGTTTTCTTTCTCATTTTTTTTTCTTTTTGATCTGACTTTTTCTTGTGCAGCAAGATAACTGTGGAAAATAGAATTGCACATTTTAACATATATTGGATTAGTTGCCATCTAGGGAAGGTGGAGGGAAGAGTGGGAGAAAAAAAATTGGAACATAAGGTTTTTCAAAGATGAATGTTGAAAACTGCATATGTTTTGAAAATAAAAAGCTTTAAAAAATAATATAAGGGCTGTAAATCAGATGTATTTATATCTGGTGCTTAGCACACAGTAAATAGTAAATTTTTTTTCTATTTTTTTTAACCTACTTCTTTATCTCCTCCATTGCAGAGTATCCTACTATTAAACCAAAAAGAAATTTATTTACAAAGCCTTGTGGAAGTTGTGACTCCAATAAGACTTTATTTTTTCATCTCTAAGAGTTCTCTATATTTTTGGGAAAACAAGATATACAAATGAAACAACCACAATTCTAAAAAGCAGTTTAGAAATGACAAATAACGACAGACCAAAAGACCAGGTGTTATACAGTTTCCCATATTCAGTCAGGTGCCAAATCCTGACCATTCAATGCCTATAACATTTGTCTATCTCTATCTCTCTCACTCTGTATATATCTCTATCTCTGTGTTTTCTTTCTCTGTCTCTATTTCTTCATTTCTGTATCTCTATCTGTTTCTCCATCCCTTCATCTCTCTCTCTCCTCCCCCCTTTCTTTCCTCCCCCTTTGTCTCCTCCTTCCTCTCTCTCTTTCCCCCTCTTCCTATTTCCTTCTATTCCCTTCCCCTTCTCTCTCTTTCCTCCTCTCTTTTCTCCCTCCCACTTTCCCCTCTCTCTCTTTCCTCCCTCTCCTCTCCATCTCTCTCCTCTCTCTCTCTTTTTCCCTCTCTCCCTCCCTTCTTCCCTCTATCTCTCCCCTTCTCCTCCTCTCTGTCTGTCTCTCTGTCTCTGTCTCTCTCTTTCTTTCTGTCTCTCCCTCTCTCTCTCTCCATCTATCTCTTCCTCTCCCTCTCTCCTTCCTCTCTCTCTCTCTCTCACTCCTTACTTCTCTCCCTCCTTCTATCTTTCCCCCCTTTTCCTCCACTCTCTCTCTCCCTTTCCCTCCTTCCTCCCCTCCCTCCTCTCCTCTTCCCCTTTCTTACTCTCCCTCATACACAAACACTCTTCTAGGACTTTATTACCTGGTTTCCCTGCATCTCAAGCCTCTATCTTTTTCAATCTATCCTCCAAACAACTACCAAACTGTTATCTCTAAAGCTAAGGTCTGTTTTCTCATTCTCTGACTCAAGCTTTATTGACTTTAGGAAGAAATACAAATTCCTCTGGCATCTAAGGACAGCTAGGTAGCACAGTAGATAGAATTTCAGAACTAGAGTCAGGAAGACTCATCTTTGTGATGGGCTTTAAAGACCATCACAATCTGGTTCCAACCTCTTTCAAGATTGCTTTCACATTATTTGCCCCAACACATTCTACACCCTAGCTAAATTGGCCTAGATACTATCCCCCATAAATGGCATTCCATCTCTCAACTCCATATCTTTTTATAGGCTGTCCCTCACTCCTATAATGTTCACCTTCCTAATTTTGCCTCTTGGAACTCCTAACTTCCTTCAAGGCCCAATTCAATATCACTTCTTAGAAGCATTTTCTGATTCCCTCAGTTTTTAAGTGATCCCTCAAAAACTTTACTTTGTGTGTGTATGTATGTATGTGTATATATAAATTTCCATATATACATATATATATTAATATTTATACCATATACATACATATATAATACTTATCTCTGTACATGTCATATAATCAATCGAATAGACTCCCCAAGGGCAGGGACTATTTCATTTTTGTTCTTGTATCCTCAGCACCTAGAGTTTGGTACATTTAACAAATGCTTATGGAATTGAATTGAATTTTGAAGAAGTCAATTGAGTTTGGGATGGCCAAGTAGGTTCCACAAAGGAGCTAGGAATTTATGCTGACTGGCTTGAACTAAACCTTTTATCTAGAGAATGGTAGAGAACCTTTCAAGAGACATAGAGATTAGGGGAGCAGTATGAGCAAAGGCTCAGGGACAGGAAACACAGTGTTTATTGCAAGAACAGGGAGAAAACCAGACCAGCTAAAGTAAAGTTTTCATATATAAGAGTATTTGAAAGACTAGAAAGGTAAATTGGGACCATTTTATGAAAAGCCCTGAATGCCAAGTTATGAGATTTATCATATATAGTCAAAGACTTCTTAAACTTTTTCCACTCTCAATCCCTTTTCACCTATAAAGCTTTTATCCAACTTCAAATATAGAGTATACAAATCAAACATTTTTTGATAATAAATCATATATTTTCAACATAAAGAAGATCCAATTCACTTCCAGTTGATCAATGATGGACAGAAACAACTACACCCAGAGAAGGAACACTGGGAATTGAATTTAAACTGTTAGCACTACTGTCTTTCTACCCAGGTTACTTATACCTTCGGAATCCAATTCTTAACATGCAACAAGAAAATAGATTTACACACATATATTGTATTTAGGTTATACTATAACACATTTAATATATGTGGGATTTCCTGTCATCTAGGGGAGGAAGTAGAGGGAGGGAGGGGAAAATTTGGAAAAATAAATACAAAGGATAATGTAAAAAAATTACTCATGCATATGTACTGTCAAAAAAATTATAATTATAAAATTAATTTTTAAAAAAGATAATAAATCATAATTTCATGACTCTTACATTGTTATGTATGGCAAGAACCACAATTTAAGAAGCTACAATATAGGCAATGGGAAAAGAAGGGACTGGTAGTAAAGTTAAAAAAAAAAAAAACAACAACTTTGATATTAGAGATAATTCTATTCTGAAACTAGCAAATGAGAGCCTTTTTTTTTTTTTTTTTTTTACATTTATTTACTTTCAATTCAGGGAACAAATCAAGCATTTCTATAACACGGTATAACAAAAAAAAAGATGATTGCATGTGAAATTGCAAATAATTTTTGACCTGGGCCCAGAATTTAAACTTGCTGACTCCTGGGTCTGGAATCCCGTCTATGGATTGTAAAGTAGTGTTGCCACCAAAGAATACTTTCCCGGATGTAAAATGCCTCAGATGCAGTCTCCTAGGCCATGTGATAATGAAGTTTCACTGTCAACTGAAAAGGGCTAGCGGGGTGGGGGGGGGGGGGGTGGGGGGGGGGGGAAAGGAACAAGTCCCAATCGGTACAGGACTAAAATCCCTAGTAGAAGAGGGCAGTCCCCATGAATACAACCAGCTGGGTGTCTGGACGCTTCATAAAATTTTATTGTGAAATGCACAGATGATGAGACCAGCTGCAAAACATCAGGAGTGTTTATCATGCTCTCCCCTAGAGTTTTGGGTGTGTTCCCCTTTGACACTATTTATGTAGGCTTAGCCTAAGCTGATTTAGATGAAGATGTCAAAATTGCTTCAAGGTGCAGCCCATTGTGAGCCGAATCATCAAGTGGTCCCCTGATCCCATCTCTATGTGTCAAAATGGCATTCTTCTTTATAAGTGTAATGGGGGATTCAGATCTCTAATAATAAATGACTCCTATTTGACCTCATTTACCCATAATGAATGAGGGGAAAGAGCTAGTATTCGTTAAAAAGGGAAATCCCAATATGTCAGAATCCCAGGAGACTTTTGCCTAGACAGACATTGCATGAGAAGGTGTGAGTTTTGGAAAGACAGTCCACAGACAAGAAACTTTAGAGAGTCCTGAAGAGTTTTTGAGTTCAGGCAAAAAGCCGAACAGGAGCAAGCTGATGTTAAGCTTCTTCAGAGCAGAAAATGCAGTTGCAGCAGCCTCTACTTGGCTTCTGGCAAGTGCAGAATTTAGGAATCCGGGAGACTGACATGATATGGAAGGAGATGGCAGCCCAGAGCCAAAGTCAAGGTAAATACAGTTCTAGGTGATTGCAAAGACTTAGTTTTTGCCAACCATTGCAGGATTTTTTTTCAGGGAAACATTCTCCTGCTAATTTTTCCCCCAAGTGAATTGTGATTCTGCCAAATATTTTGTATTTAATTTGGTGGATCTTTCTTGGCCCATGAATAGAGTGTTATACTAGTAGGGGTTTGAGCTACTATTTGCCTAATTGCTTACTAATACTATCCACATTGAGCCTCAGAATTAGCACAGTATTCTTGAGATAAAATATTTCTGGGAATTACATTGTCAAGACCATTAAGCCAGAAAAAAGTACTAGGTAAAGTAGAGTCTCAAAGCATCACTTCATCCTTATTGTCCATACCTTTTCCTATTTTGCATAATGACAACAGAAAGCACAATGGATAAAGCACTGGACCTGGAGTCAAAAAGATTTGAGTTCAAATGCAACCTCAGATACTTACTAGCTCTGTTTTCTTAATGCTAAAATGGGATTCATAATAATATTTACCTTAAAATATTGCGACAATAAAATGAGATGATATTTGTAAAAAGGATCTGGCATATAGGGGATATTATATAAATGCTTCTTATAAGCACATATAACATATATATATATATATGTGTGTATATGTATGTGTATACTTATTTAAATAAGCATATATAATTAAAAGTAGAAACAATCTTCCCTAAATAGTGTATCTTCCCCAATCCTAGAACACTTAATCTGCATAGAGCAGGCACTTAATGTTTGTTTAACTGGCTAGCTACTATTCTACCCTTAGTAAATCATGTCTTTGGAGTAGATATTATCTCCATGAAATTGTAAAGGGAACAATGGAAGGCTTGGAGTGGGACCCTGCCCCTCCTCCTTCCCCCCTTAATATACCCCTTTCGCCCATGTGGATTCTGCTTTAGTTGGCTTGGGCACACAGGAAGGATTTATAGAATGTGTCTTCTTGGGGCCTCCAGGGTATTTTCCCAACTGTTACTGGGTCTGAAACAGCACAGCCCCAAACAGGTGCTCAGTAAAGCAATCAGGCATCATCAGTTGTTCTAGGGTTCCAAACAACCGAGCTGTTGGGTTATTTCCCTCCTGAATTAATGGGAGGAAGGTTTTGTTTCATTAAAAAAAAAAAGCAGCATGGTATAGTGAAAAAAGTCCTAAAGGTCAGAAAGACTTGGATTTGACTCTCCTACTTCCTTGCTATGTGACACAGGGCAAATCATTTCACTTCCAGTCTCAGTTTCTTAATCTATAGGATAGAGATAATACTAGTCATAGTATCCATCCCTAGGAGTTATTAGAAGAATCAAGCCATTAACTTATATAAAATTTTCTCTTACAAATACTATCAAAGTGAACTATTTTTTTTATCTTGGGGAAAAGAATGGCAATCTTACATGGGGAGGGAAAGAAGCAAACCTGAATCCTCCTTATACCCTAATACAAGGCTATAAAAAATTTTAAATCCTAATTTTAAACTAGAAGAGAACTCAAAGAAATCTAAGAATAATAATAAAATGGGAACACTTAATATTTAAGATTTGTAGGATGATTCACATGTTAATGTACTACACTATTCATTTTATGGATGAAAAAATTAAAGCACAGAGAGATACAGTGACAGGATCATAAATTTGTCCTCCAGCCTAATATCCTCATTTTACAGATGAGGAAACTGAGACCCAGAGAGAACAAATTACTTGCTCAAGATTTGAAACCAGGTACTCTGACTCCAAAGCAAGTACTCTTTCCACACTTCCATACCGGTGAATAAGTTATAATTCTTTCCTCCAGAAGTCTACAATCTAATTGGATAAATAGGGCCTATGTACATGAAAAATTAAATCAAGACAACAATAGAAAGGAAGTTGTTGAATGCTATGATATTGTTGGTGGATCATGGTAAGGAATGGAGGAAAAGGTCCATACCTGTGATTTATAGAGGGCTCACAATCTTTTAGATGAATTCCATTTTCCAATAGCGGTTATGCTTGGTTCACACTCCAAGAAACACAATTCTTCTTTCTCTCCCACACTAGGAAAAACATCCCTTCATCATGCAGCTCCACTCCAGTTTTGATAGTCAACACCTTCTCAACTCACCCTCAATTGTCCGTGCCCTCTGATCAGAAAAGTGGAGGGCAGAGCTTTAAACTCCTCCCAGAATCTTCTTCATAACTTTTGCAATTACTACATTTTCCATCAGCCTATCTGCTTGATTTCATTCCACAAGAGCACCATCTCCCCTGATGGCCCAAGCTCCATGCCAGGATGTGTGGGATGGAAGCCTCAAACTCAGCACTTCCTGGCTGATCCTCAAGTTGCTATGCCATATGGATTTTTACATATGATTATGTATAAATCAGAATAAGGGATATAGGCAAGAAGTTCTATTTGATTTAAAGGGAAAGGGAGATATCACAAAATCTAAGAACTCTCAGTAATCTCAGTAGCTATCTACTCTCACCCACACAGGAAAGAAATCTCCTTTATAACATAATCAGAGTACTTTGAGTTAGAGTGTTCCACTGAACTGAGAACAGGGAAATGCATATATTTTTAATACTAGAAAACTATGCTCTCTTTATTTTGATGGTAACTCAATCACAGGCATTTGGGAACAAAGGGAGACAATGAATTAAGAGGTGATGATGATGATGATGATGATGAAGATGATGATGATCACCACCACCACCACCACCACCACAGCTAATATTTATATAGCACTTGTAAAGTTAGTAAAGTTCTTTATATACCTTTTTTATTTGATCCTAATAACAACCCGGTGATATAGGGGTTCTTATTATCCCCATTTTACAGATGAACAAACTGAAGCTGAAATGTATCAAATTACTTACTTGGGGTCACATAGCTAGGAAGTATCTGAGACAGGATTTAATTTTTTGTCCCCAAGAAGACAGGTTCAATACTTTTATTTACTGATTCCATCTCTTCATGGTTCTTACTGTTTCAGAAACCATGAAACCAGAGACTGCCTACCCCTATCACCCTCACACTCTACATGCCCCATTCCACTTCTTTGCATTCACTCCCATCATCCACCATGTTTAGACTACACCTCCTGTTCATCTTTAGCTTTCAAAAACTTTCAACCTTTAAGGCTAAATCCAAATGCAATACATTATCTCTACAGAGCCCTTCCTGATTCTCCACAGATGAAAGATGCTTCCCCTTCTCAACTTTCCCTAAATAGTATTACCCAGCCTCCCCTTTGCCCCATTCCACTCTGGATAATCTTATCCTTTTCTATGTCATTTCTGCTACCACCACTACCACCACCCCACCTCCCTGCCAGAGACTTTCCTTGAAGTCAGGAGTGATGTCATTTATGTCCTTTTTATCTTCGTGTCCCTGGCACCTAGCATAATTCTTGGCAAAATGTTCCTTGAGGGCAGGGACCACCATGTATCTCTTTTGGATCCACAAATATAGAGTCTGAGATAGAGAAGGCACTTAATAGCTACTTGTGGAATGATTGATTGATATTGGTTCTAATAAATGTAGAATTCCACTGCCTATGGCCACACCACACACTTTCTCCAAAGGGCAGGAATGGAGCACAGCCTTTTGGAGAGCACTCTGTCTCTCTCTTCCGTGTGTGTGTGTGTGTGTGTGTGTGTGTGTGTGTGTGTGTGTCCCTTCCTCTCCCTCCCTCCTCTGCCCTCTCTTCCTTCCTCCTTCCTTCCCTCCTGAGTTTCTGTTTGTGTGTCTCTGTCTGTGTATATGTCTCTATCTCTCTGTGTATGTCTGTCTCTGTGTGTGTTTCTGTGTATATGTTTCTGTCTCTGTCTCTGTCTCTTTCTGTCTCCTCCCCGCGCTCTTCCTCTGTCTGTCTCCCCCTTGCTCATAGTGTTTTGTACATGGGAAGAAATGGAACTAAGCCTGAGATTTCCACAGGAAAAAAAAGAACTCCTGATGAGGAAATTCCATTTTCCTTTTAGAAATGTTCCTCCTCTGTTAGAATGTAAGCTCCTATTTTTTTGTAATTTTTTAAAAGAATGTAAGTTCTATATTTTAACAAAATTAACATGTATTGGACTACCTGCCATCTAGTGAAAGGGATGGGGGGAAGCAGGGGATAATTTGTATCAGAAGGCTTTGCAAGGATCAATGTTGAAAAATTACCCATGCATATGTTTGTAAATAAAAAGCTTTAATAAAAAAAAGGAAAAAAAAAGAATGTAAGTTCTTTTAATTGACTGTTTTTGTGCATATTCATAGCACAATGCTCAGAACAGAATATGTGCTTAATAAGTGTTTGTTGACTGACAATCAGTGCAGATTGGTATTCATTCTGCAATGTATAATTTTAGACAGAATAGACACTAAGGATAGTAAATTCTTTGTTGGTGCTATATCCATTATCATACACTGCTTTCTGTGAAGTAGAACTTTAATTGTTTGAATCTAAAAGGACCAAAGAAAAACTTTTCCCAGGGTCCAGAGCTGGATTGTGTACAAAAACAGAAAATGGCATCACTTCTTCAGAGAAAGATGGCAACCAGAAGTGAAGGGGTCGAACAAGGAAGATTTTCAATTTGCATTTTTAAATCAAATTCAACAAGTATTTATTAAATACCTACTATGTGTCATTCAAAATAGCAATGCTTTTCCCCAAAAAACTTCAGATGTTTTGTTGTTGTTGTTTTTACCCTCTCTCCCACATTTAGCCTCTGTCTCTCAGGAAAATTTACTCATTTCTCCCCTCATCTTTCACCACACTTTTTCTTCAAATCTCCTCCTAGCACATACCACATTCTAGGAACATGTCCTAGATCAATACATCAAGTCTATTGTTCAAACCGTTCTTGAAATCCTCTATTGGCCAGAAAGCCCATGAATTCAAAGAGGATGGCAAATCTGACCTCTCCAGCTATAATTCTTACAAAGGGCAGTGCATCAGCAGCAGCAGGTTCAACACTTACCAATTAAGCTCTCAAACATCTTTATCCTCCTCTAAATTTCTGAAGGATTAAATATGCTCATTTGCATACTTTTTATACTATACATCCTTCCTTAATATGGAAAAGAATGGAGACTAAGAACTGAGAATTAAGGGGCAACTCCCTCTACCAATACAAATTGGCACCATATTATCCTAGAGAATCACTTAAAGCATGTAAAATTTAGATTACTTGCCTCTGTCAAGATATTAAGAGATACCCTGTTTTCTAGAGCTAAAGTCCAGTAAGTATTTGAGTTTAGCATAACAATGATCCTTTGCACTCATTGTCTGGAAAATCTCACCTCCTGGCAAAATCACTATGAATCAAACTTGTCTCATTGTTTCCATCACCCCTCATTGTCAGGTATAAGTCATTGCATAGTCATAGAAATAAGTACAGAGACCTCTCACACTGCCTTGGGTTCCTCCTCCCACTAGAAGTTGGACCCTGCATATATGTCTAATCTGTCTCCTATCTTTGCAAGCCATTTCAAATTAAACTTCTGTTTGATTCCTGATACTCCTATCTCTAGCCTACCCTGTTTAGTTCCACCCAATCCATAGAGTAGAGGCCAGTTTAGTCCAACTGACAGGTTACAGAAACAGGATTTCAATCTATGTCTTCCTGACGTTGAGGACAGTTCTCTTTCCACTATATTATGCTGCCTCTCATGTCTTTAATATTACCCTAAAACAAAAGTTCTTAATTGGGATCCATGGATCCATAAGGATTTAGAGGGTGAATGATCTTAAAAGGAGAGGGAATTGTTTCCTTTGTAATTCTATGTATTTTATTTTATATATTCTCAGATTCACAGACTTCACCATATTGCCAAAATGGTTCATGCAGGACTGTGCTGGAGTCATCTATAAGAGATTCAATTGTTAAATTTCCAGTGAGAGCATTTATACCTTGGACATCAATAAATGCTATAAATGAGAGCTTGGTTTTATTATTTTATTTCTAGCTTTAAGAAAATGATAGAGATCATGTTAATAATGTAGATTAATCAATAAAGTATGTCTTGCATACGTCTTTTTTTAAACATCTGGTTGTTAAACATTTACCAGCATATTACTGGGTCCATATCACAAACATACACACACACACACACACACACACACACACACACACACACACACACTCATACACACACACACATATTAAGAGCTCCTGCTCTAAAATAATAGGAAGCTCAGTGAATTTGAAAGAACACTGAATTTGAAATCAGAAGACTGGGTTCAATCCCTCAATTCTCCTATATGACAACTATTGTGATCTTGGGCAATAAATTTAATCCTCTGAAACTTAGATTTTATAAAGGGCTGAAATTCTGAGCTGATGCACAGGAATCAGACAGCAGAGCACTTAAGGCTACTTACCAATTGGACAATACTCTATTAGCATATGCTTGGAAAATGGCCCTTCCCACTATTCTGTGCTGGTTCCATCTTTTTGGTGAATACAGAGAATTGTAGGAGGAACTAGGGAGTGTAATAAGACAAGCCAGAGTCACTTTTGCGGTGGATTAAGAGAAGGGAGGTCATGGAGATCCTCCATCCATCCAATTCACTTCTACTTCTAAAGACCAAGAATAAAGACTAAGGATTTTTGCTTATCCCGACTCTGGATGATTCTAAGGTATCCAGAGTGCTAACTCGGTCTTCACAAGATTCCTCATTTATAAGAGTTGAAATGTATTATTTATTCCAACTCAAAATCCTTTAATTCTATAATCCTAAACCATTATCTTCCATTATAAGCATTTAGAATACAGATATTGTTATTCTAAATCACTTTGTACAGGGTCTAGCAAAATGTTAATATTTAATGGTAACTTTGCTTGGTGTAAGTGATGATTACAGTCTCTTGCCCTCCACTTTTAGACTGTCCTTTCCTCCTTCCTCCCTGCAGAAGTCACTTCTACCCCAACTTTCTCCATTCTTTCCCATCCTTTAGTTGATCCCAAATAACTCAAGAGTCCCAACCCAACTCCAGAGGTGAAAATTCTCTTCTCAAACTGCCATTTGTCAGTGTGGGTTCACCCCATGGATACATTTCCATTAGACTCTGGAATGAAGTGTATAGCTCATCACTCTTGGCCCATCAAATAATTGTCAGAGATCAGACAAGATGGTAGATTTGAAAATGTGGCCACAAAAGTGAATAGTTTAATATCCTCTTCAACAAAGGCAAAGTCAAATTTTTCCTCCAAAAAACCTTACAGATTTGCCCCTCTGATAAATTCCCTTACCATGTTATTTCTGTGTCTTTGTCTAAATGGTTTGAATGTCCGTAACTAGCACTGGTTTATATGAAGTTTTTGTTATATTCACAAGTACTATATTCCCATCCAACTAATTTGAAAACTCACTGAGAGCAGGAGTCATGACTTCCACTAGTTGATATTTCTTCATTCCCTTCCCCATGATGACTCATGAAGGACTCCTCTCCTCAGTCAGTGTACCATGAATATTATTAACTAGCTGACTTTCCTCAAGCTACCAGTACCAACTCATCCAGGTCAAATTATTGATATTTGGTTTTTAAAATGTTTGACCTTCTATCCCTTTTATCTTGTAAGGAGAATCCTAAGCAGCAGGTGGCAGAGCTGTCAATCATGCCAACAGATGGCAAAGCACACTGCTAATTGCTCTTCAGGCTTCCAAAATCTAAATTGGTGTGGTAGCTCAGGGGCTAAATACTTCCCACCTCCCCACCCCCTTCTCCTAGCTCTGCTCCTGAGAATGCCACCAAAAAGCCCCCTGCTCCCTGGGGAGAGATCAGCAGTTTGAGCTGTTAAAAATAAGTTGTTTGGACCCTGACCTGATATCTGTGGAGAAACTAAAGAAACCATGTGTCTTTTTTTGATTCCCACACGTCCACTGTTATGAAAAAAAAAGGGAAATATCTAATCAAAGAAAACAACACTAATTTTAAGTTTACTTCTTATCATTAAAACTATCACCTTGATCATTTCTTGATTCAGAATGAGGTGAAGGAAAGACTTAAGAGGAGAAAGGAAAATGTTAAGAATATACAAAACACTGTTATTTACATGTGGAGCAAAAGTCTGTGTCAGCTCACTGTTATGAGTTAACAAGCCTTTTAAAAATAACTGGGTATATGTCTATATAAAAATGTGGTATATATTTTTTCAAATAAATAAACAACTCCATTTCCCAGTGGCTCCAGAAGCCATCTGGTTTCTGAGTTCTCCCTCTCACAGATGTCCTTCCTGAGTCTTAAACCACGATATTGGCCCGGGCTTCCTTTTAGGAAGTATTGGTAGGTAGCAATTCAAGGGAAATAACATCAGGGCATATTTTTAATTGCTGTTTTAAAAGCATGTGGCATGTGACACATGCCTCAAAATATCCACTTACAGGTTGACAAAGCTAAAGATTGTTCCACAACTTACTTCTTAGTGGCCCAAGAAAAAGGACCCCAGCTCTACCCATAATTCAAGAGAACTACTTAAGCCTACAATGTCATTCAAAAGTCATGGTGACAGGAATATAGCTACTGAAAATTGATGATTTCTTGGCTCACTTCAGTAGTCTGTCCAATCAAGTCAACAAGCATCTATTAATCGCTTACTATATGCCAGATACTGTTCTGGAAATACAAGAAAGACCTGTAAGTATATTGCTGCTGAAAGAATGTTACATGATAGTTGGTTTTATGATATACTTTAATATAAACATGTATAAGCTATGTCAAATTGCCTTCTCAATGAGACAGGGAAGGAAGGGAAAAGGGAGAGAACTTGGGACTCAAAGTTTTTAAAATGAATGTTAAATATTGTTTTTATATGTAACTGGGGGGAAATAAAATTCTAAATATTAGGGTTTTTTAAAGCTGCTTAAGTTCTACCTTCTATAGGTGTTTTATTTTTTGTTGTTTGTAGGTGCCTTGTTTTGGTTTGTTCAAGGGAGAGAAGGTTATAAGGAAAGAAAATAAATGTCTATTTGAAAATTCAATAAAAAATAAAATGAATGAAGTTTGAAGAAAAAAATATACCTTAATATACCATAGATTCAATTGTACTGAAGGTCCAGGTCATATCCCCTGAAGATATTATGTACCCAGTTGTAATCTACAAAAGTCAGAGTTCAAGATATAGGAAGCACCAAGATGTCAAGAATTACATGGTAGCATAAAGAACTTTTATTGAAGCTAGAAAGCTCACAAATCCAGCAGCAAAGGAAAACCCTGGTAATGGCTCTGTAAAATGGAAACCTACAAAGGAACATAAAAGCATCACTGGCTCAATTCAGATGGAGATTTCTATGAACCTAATTTAAGTGGTCCCTTTTAGTCCAACAGCCCCTCAATATGAAACCTAGAAAATCAAGTAGGCCCCTCTTCATGTTCAATCATTTTTTAGTTGTGTCTGACTCTTTGTGATCCCATTTGGGATTTTTTTGGCAAAGATTCACCATTTCCCTCTCCACTTCATTTTTATAGATAAGAAAACTGAGGCAAACAAAGTTAAATGACTTTTCCAGGAATACATGACTATTAAGAGTCTGAAGTAAGATTTAAATTCAGGAAGAAGAGTCTTTCTGTTTCCAAGCTTGGTGCTCTTTCCATTGTGCCACCTAGAAAAGCCATCTGGGCATTTATTAAATATGGGGAGTTAAGGGGGTCAACCGGATACAAGCTATTCTCTCTGACTGAAGAGCTACTGATAGTTTTGTTGCCTGGATCCAATCTGCAACTATTATTATATCTAAAACTGAGAGTCTCTTTAGTCCTTGTCTCTCTATATAAAGTCTCCTACAAAATCCCCATCTCTTATATGCATATTTAGGCACTTGATACATTTGTATGGCTTAAGTTGGTTTCCTGATACCAATATTATAATAGTAATAAAATTCTGAGGAGGAAGAAGAAAAGGAGGAAGGGAAGAAGACTACTACCACTATTACCAGTACCACTACCAAGAAAGATCACTAAAAGAAAGTACTTGAGGGAAGGAATTGTTTGATTTTTTTTTTGTCTTTGTATCTCAAGTCCCAGCATATAGTAAGCACTTAATAAATGTATGTTGATTTGTCATCTAATTTTGAAAAATTGTGAACTTATAAAATAAATAATTCACATTGAAAAACTAGTTTTTGTTCAACCAAAGGATACCTAATTAATTATCCCCATTGTCAAAATCTGAAGCTTATACATTCAGAATCTTAGAGATTATCTAAAAGTAACACATTTATTTGGCCCTCCTATTTCCAGTACTTGTAAGTATATGTTTTCATATTACTAAATACTTAACAAGAAGAAGGAAGTTACAATGAGGGGAAATATACAGTGCTGGAAACCTTGAGCCACGTAAGATTGATGAGAAATGAATAAAAAATACTTCGGGTATAATTGTGTAAATCAGTGAGATCATAGATTTTAGAGTTGAAAGGGATTTCTAAATTTAGCCTCATTTTTCAGATGGGGAAATTGAGTCTCAGAAATGTTAAGAGAGTCACCCTGCAAAACCAGAATTTGAATCTAAGTCATATGATCATAGAATAATGGATTTCAAACTGGACAGGAGCTCAATAGCCATTTAATAAACCCCTTCATTTTACTTATGAGGAAACTTAACCCTAGAAAAGTTTAATGGTGTGTCCATAATCACACAGGCAATAAGTAGCAGAGCTAGGATTTGAACTCTGTTGCTTTAACTCTAAAACCATTGCTCTTTCCACTATAATGTCCCCTGTATGGAAAGATTATTATAGAATCCATTCATCCACTGTTCAATGGCTTTAAGTAACTACTTTCTAAGGTTTCCATGATATTTCCTAAGGATCTTTTCATCACTAGGATTCTTTTATAGTATGACCAACTTTTTCTGAAATGCCTCAATGGATAAAAATGATGTTTGTTGGGATCTTATGACTGATAATCATCTTGGAGGCAGACTACAAACAGTTTAGTTTTTCTTTTCCTCTCCTCCCTAAGTCCTAGCCACACCCTTTTCTGAACCAAAGTCTATCCCAGATCTTTTGCAGTCCTCCCTCCAAGATCCTTTACAGTTAGCAAGCAAGAAGTATCAACCGGCTGCCACAAGAACACTCATTTTTTCCAGTGCCACAGGATGCCATCCAGGTATCAGTGGGCAAAACAGCACCTTAGAGAACACTCTGCTTCCTGACCCCTTCCTTAAACCTGGATCTTTCAAGAAAATATGATCACAGGACTGTCACCTGAGTGCCCTGCACTATCATAGAAAGAAAGATATTATCCTTCCCTATTCTTAGCACAAACAAGGTAAAATATTGTATTTTCCTTCAAGTGTAATGATTAAACCAATGACTCAACAGTAGCAGAAATTGTGAGTGTTTTTTCTAGCAATGGTGATATATTTGCACTAAGATCTTAACATATTTAATCTCTATTCCATTTAATCAATGGCATATACATACAAGATAGTTGACTGAGGTTAAGTAGATGGTATGATGATAAACTGGAACAAAGCTAACTGATCTACAGGAAGATTAGACTTCCATCTCCCAGAAAAAAAAAATAAATAAATAAATGACTTCCTATTCTAATTGACTGAATTAGATAGTCATAAGCGTAACTTTGGACAAATGCAGGGAACTAGAGGAGTCAATTAATCAACCCAAAGCATTTACTTGTTATTTACTATGAACCAGGTATTTATATTGCTCAGTGGTTAAAATGCTGGACCTAAAGTCAGGAAAACCAGAGCTCAAATCTGGCCAAAGACAATCGTTTTGTGTAACTGGCCAAGTCCTTTAACTTCTATTTGCATTTATCCACTGGAAAAGGAAATGACAAACCACTTCAGTATCTCTGCCAAGAAAACTTCATAAACAGTGTGTTCCACAGATTCACAGTCAGATACAGCTGAACAACATGAACCAGGTACTTTGCTAAGTACATAAGGTACAAAGATAAAAATAAAACAACCCTTGCCTTCAAGGAGCTTACAATGGAAGAGATGATATACGTACATAGATGTATATAGGTAGTATATATAAAGTGAATACAAGGTGATTCTAGGAAGGAGAGCATTAGCAGCAGAGGGGATCAGGAATGGCTTCACTTAATGTCCACCAGTTAAAACCAGCTTCTAACTTATGGGATTCTAGAGCCAATAGGATAGGAAGAATCAGGAATCAAACAGAAGTTTAATATCAAAATGAAGAGGTTCAGGAATTAAATAGTAATTTAATTTCAAAGTGAGTGAAATGGCTTACAAGCAAAAGATACATGTGCCAGGGCCCTACCCCAAATGGTGGGACCCACTTTAGAATAGACAGATCTCAATACTTATACCTATGACTATGCCGTGAGCTTTAGTCCTAAAGATGAGAAGTAACAACATCAAAGAGACAAATCTGATTCATAGCAAGACTTCACAATCAGAACATGCATGAGTACTTGTTCAGGCTTGTCTGGTGCTTGTCTGAGCTCAAAGAACACCTAGTACAGGTCAAAGCAATATAATAGTTATGTGATTTTGCCCAAGATCATTCAGAGGATAAGAATATAGCATTGGTGTTATGTCAAGTTCAGAGCACAGCACTGAAAAAAGAGTGTTTCCTAATATCTTAACAAAATAAATGATGCATCTTGAAATAATCCAATGATTCCAAGAAGATGTAGTAAATGTTTAGGATAAAGGACAGGCAATGCGAAAGAATAATAATAATAATAATAATAATAATTTGCATTTACATAGTGCTTTAAAGTTTACAAAGTACTTTACAAATATTATTTAATGCTCATAACAACTCTGGGAGGTAAGGGTTGTTAATATCCCCATTTTACAGATCAGGAAGATGAGGCAATGAGAGAATGAGTGAATTTGGAATCCTGTAGCAAATAAATATCAGAAGAAGCAGGATCTGAAGTAGGATTTAAACTCAAGTCCGTCCTGACTGGAATCCAGCTCTCTGGCTATTACCCAGCTGAATGGAGATGAAGTGTTGTATATGTAAAACTGAATAGGCCAATATGATTGGAAGTAATAAGTAAGAAAACTTAACAAGTGGGAAGATACCAGCTTTAAAGGTCAAATAGAGTGTATATGTGTTCCTACAATCAGTAGGGATCCACCAGAGTTTGTTAAGCAGAGGAGTCAGCTTCAATTTTACTTATTATATTTTTATTTTATTTTAGATTATAGTTATCTATGTTATTAATTAGTATCCCTCACTAAAATTCTACTCAGATTTCCTGGCATAGAAATAAATCTGGTCCCTGAATGTTATACCAGCAGAATACAAAGTTTGGTAGATACTAACTACTAAACAAAGACACCTTCCAACCTGGTCATAAACTGTATTTCTATTACTGAGATCTAGTGACATTGGACTCTTTGCTGTTCCTTACACAAAATATTCTGTCAAATTCCTAGCATTTCCATTGACTGTCCCCCATAACTGTAACCATTTTTTCCTCTTGGCTTCTCTGGATTCCTTCAATTCTCCCAAATAAAATCCCACCATCTACAGAAAGCTTTTCTTAATCCACCTTATTTCTACAGCCTTCCCTAAAGTTCTCTCCAAACAGAGGATCAGACCTGGGTTTTTCTTAAAAGAAACTCATTTTGGAAGGTATATGGGAAATGAATTTAAATGGAGAGAAACTTGAGATAGAGAGACTAAATAGGATACTAATGCAATAATCTAGGTAAAAGGAAAATTAGGGTCTAAACCAGGATAATTGTCATTTCTCCTTTGTTCTAGAAAAGGATCATGACATCAGGAAGATGATGACAAGACATGCAAGTAAATTGGATTGAGGGAGGGCTGGCAAAGTCACCAGCCTCACTTTCTCCTTCAGAATTATATGGGTCCAGTGGCAAGATATAGATAAGGATGACTGGAGAAGACCTTCAACTATGAGTCAACTGCAATAAATGTTGTAGAGATATAAATTAACTCCATTGCACTCTGTTACAAAATCCAAGATGAAAGGAAAAGATATTAGCATTTATTAAGCTCTTAATATTACTCAGGCTCTGCACTAAGCACTTCACAAATATTTCATTTGATGTTTATAATAACCTTGGAAGATAGGTATTATTATTATCCTCATTTTACAATTGAGAAAAATATGGCAGACAGAAGTTAAGTGACTTGGCTAGGACCATATAGTCAATAAATGTCTGAGGTCAGATTTGAAATCAGCTCTTCATGATTCCAGGCACAAGTCTCTATCACCTAGTTTTCTCTAAACCTCTGAATAAACCAGACAAAAATGTTAATACCTAAAAAGAAGAGCCTCCTCTAAGGACTGTCTGTGCACTGGATCTAGGCCCATATTAAGAACTGGGAAAGTTAAAAGAAGAGAGAAAATAGTTCCAGTTTTTTATTTAATTGGGCAAATACATTTGTGGGAAGAAAGAAAGGCTGTAGAAATAGAAGGAAGAAGCTATGATGGGGGAGACCAGAGGGGAATAAAGAAAAGGGGAATAAAGAAAAGGGGAATATAGTGGTTAGTGGTAGAGGGCTTCATTTAACTGAGTTATTTCAAGGGATAGAAAAAGAAATTAGAATGTGTAAAAAAGAAAATATCACCACCTCCGCAAGAAGTCATCTATGAATGAATAATCACAGAACTTCACAGATATGCTTCCTGTATCATGTTCTATTTTAGATTATAGTTATCTGTGTTATTAATTAGTATGCCTCACTAAAATTCTACTCATATCTCCTGGCATAGAAATAATTTTGGTCCCTGAATGTTATACCAGCAGAGTACAAAGTTTGGTAGATGCTATTGAGCTAGAACACCTTCCAGCCCATTCATGAACTATATTTCTATTAGTGAGAATGGCCTCCTTGCTGTTCCATACACAAAATACTCCATCTGCTAATTCCTAGCATTTTCACCGACTGTCCCCCATGCCTGGAACAATTTCTTCCTCCTGGCTTCTCTGTCTTCCTTCAACTCCTAGATAAAACCCCACCATCTACATTAAGATTTTCCCACTCTGACTTATTTCTAAGCCTTCCTTTAAGTTCTCTTCAATTTATCCCTTATAAATCTTATTTGTAAATGTTTTTTTCCTATATCTTCTTTTTCATTAGACTGTGAATGTCTTAAGAGGCTTTTTTGTGTTCCCAGACAGTAGATCTACTATGTGCTATGATGCTGCATTTTCACGTTTACTATACACAATAAATGTTTATCAACAAATTGGCTATTATCAAAGGACCAGACTGGACAATTCAGGGAGTTTCACTGTCAAGTTGGGCATAGTGTGATTAAAAATTTTGGCAATGTCAATTCATAATCATAGTCTACTAAGTTATAGAAGATATAATGAGCATTGATGAAGACATATTATTGAAACAGAGGGAAGCATTTAGTTAAGGGTGAAGAGAGAAACAGAGGTAGAGTAGGAAATAAAAATATATGTGTGGATAGTCATATACATATATATATACATAAATATATATGCATGTACTGTGTGTGTATTTGTATATATCCTAAAACTATTGAAGTTAATTATTCATGTGTGATTCCTACCTCCCCTATTTGGTTGTAAGTTCCTTGGGAACAATTATATCTTTGTATGTGAACATTCATTCAACAAACATTTGTTAATCTTAAAAGCCCTAGGGATATGGCAAAAAAATAAAAATTCATTCTGTCCTCAAGTTACACAGTGCACAAATAGCAAATAAAAAAAAATAATTGGAGGAATGGGAAATTGACAGCTAGAAAGATTCAAGGAATTTTTCACAGAAAAGATAACACCTGAATTGAATTCCAAAGGGAACTTAAGGAGCCTAAAAATTTCCTAACATAGCGTTTCATATTATGCAGTAAGTAGTTAGCAATTGCTTCTGAAATGTTGAGCGTGCAATGTTGAATGATGAGTGATAATTAAAAAGTACTATCTTTCCTTGTGTTGCCCAAAAGTGAAAAATTAGATCAGCCAATGATCAAAAGCAAGCTTTCAGATGGATTGTAATTAAAAGAAAGATCTGGCTGGCTTCTCTGAGATCTCACACTTTGTAAACCCAAGTGTTTTATCTAAAATAATAATCCCGCCCAGAGTGTAGTAAACGGTGGAATTTACCTTCACTGCCCCATGGCCACCCCCTCCAGAGGTCCCAATCAAGTGCTGTTTGTACTTCTCCATCGCCTTTATTTGTTTAACAGGCAAGACAAGGCAAACACTCCTGATGCTTTGTTTATCCTGTGGCTTTCACTAGAGCTTATTAAACTCATCGTTACTTCATATAAGCTACAGATATGTGGTTGAGCCCAGTTAGTGTTGACAGTAAGTAACAGACACCCTGCCACAAGGTAACATGTTTATATACTCCGTTGGATGCCTGGTGGATTTTGTCCCTGTAAAACCATCACAGATAATGAAGCTACTATCAGATAAGTGACTATAATAAATGACCATGATTAGGGTTCTGGCTGATGAAAACACTTGGTGGTCTCTCCAGATTGATTTGGACAAACCCCAGGCTGAGTTCACTTGGAACCAAAAAAAAAAAAAAAAAAAGGTGACTTGGAGGGGAGGGAAACATTTTAAAGTAAAATTATTATAAGAGTTCTTTTCATAAGGCGCTATTCAATTTCTCACTGGAGAAAAAAAACCTCTCTGCTTACTTTTCTAATCTTCCTCTCTACTGCCCAGAAAAATAAATTTACCTTCTAAATTCATAAGGAGCTATTTACTACATTCTGAAGGCATTAGCATATCACCTCTTCACAAACTTTCTCTCTACAGTTCCAGAGTCAGAGGCTCTAATTCCCTCAAGAAGAATGGGAGCAGAAATCTTTAAACTAGTGGAGCACCCTAGCTAGATATTTTAAAACAAACAAACAAACAAATAAATGAATGAATGAATAAAAGATCATTAAAAATGACCTTGAAGAAACTACTCCAGAAGGACTCACCCTATGTTTGAAGCAATTGTTCTTTTTTTAAGGGGGAGGGATGGAGAGGAGTGTCTTAATGTTTTAGCAATATCTTTTTTTTTTTACAATTATCATTCCCAAAGATCCAGCTTCACCCTAGCTCTGATAAAATCCTCCTCTGTAACAAAGTACATTAAAATAAATCAAACATATTGACCATCTGACAACGCATTCTGCAACGAGTCAACCAACTCTGTGCCAAGCAGTTATTTTCAACATTAGCCATCTGAAGTCAAAATTACTCAACACAGAATGAATTTCTGATGTCTTTCATTGTTGTTTTCCTTTACATTATAACAATCATTAAATAAATTTCCCCTTAGTTCTGCTTATTTCATTCTGTACTGGTTCTACAAACAAATATGTATAAATTCACATTTATGTATATACATGTATACTTGCAAATATAGTTGTATGTTTCCCACCAGACTACACCCCTCAGATTTCACCATCATGCCCTAGAAACCTCATCATCTCCAAAGAGGATGCCCTAGAGATTTCTTCAAGCTAGGAATCACCCTATTGAAGTATTCTCTACCAATAGGGCCCCTCTTTGGGACTGAAGGCTTCCTCCCTAAACATCCATTTAAGGAGGATAGCTAAACTATATATACATACATATATATCCATCTCCTTATTTTCCACCAGATTGTAATCCTTCAGACTTCAAAGTAAAGGACTATGATGGAAAACAACTTCTCATCAACTCCCCCCTCTCTCTACTGTTCCTTTTTACTCCATTAGAATGTAAGCTGCTTGAATATTGGAGGGGATGTGGGAAAACAGGGACACTGATACATTGTTGGTGGAATTGTGAATACAACCAGCCATTCTGGAGAATAATTTAGAACTATGCTCAAAAAAGTTATCAAACTGTGCATATACTCTTTGATCCAATAGTGTTACTATTGGGCTTATTAACCCATACAAGAATGTTTGTGGCAGCCCTCTTTGTAGTGGCCAGAAACTGGAAACTACATGGATGCCCATCAATTGGAGAATGGCTGAATAAATTGTGGTATATGAATATTATGGAATATTATTGTTCTGTAAGAAATGACCAACAGGAGGATTTCAGAAAGGCCTGCAGGGAGAGACTTACATGAACTGCTGCTTAGTGAAATGAGCGGGACTAGGAGATCATTATATACTTCAGCAACAATACTATATATTGATCAATTCTGATGGATATGGCCATCTTCAACAATGAGATGAACCAAATCAGTTCCAATAGAGCAGTAATGAACTGAACTAGTTATACCCAGGGAAAGAACTCTGGGAGATGATTATGAACCACTACATAGAATTCCCAATACCCCTATTTTTGTCTGCCTGCATTTTTTATTTCCTTCACAGGCTAATTGTACACTATTTCAAAGTCCAATTCTTTTTGTACAGCAAAATAACTGTTTGTACATGTATACATATATTGTATTTAATTTATACTTTAACATATTTAACATGTATTGGTCAACCTGCCATCTGGGGAGGAGGGTGGGAGGAAGGAGGGGGAAAATTGGAACAAAAGGCTTGGCAATTGTCAATGCTATAAAATTACCCATGAATATATCTTGTAAATAAAAAGCTATAATTAAAAAAAGAGAGAGAATGTAAGCTGCTTGAAGGTAGAAACTGTTTTCTTTTCACATATATTTGTATTTCCAGAGTTTAGCACAGTGCCTGGCACACAGTGAATGCTTAATATTTTTCAACTGACTGACAATTTACAATCTTATATATTTTATTTTACACACCTACAAGCATTAGTCTGAGAAGGACCTCATATACTTTTTCCGTCAGGCAACTGGAGTCAAGTGACTTGCCTAGGGTCACACAGTTAGGAAGTATTAAATGTCTGAGGTCACATTTGAACTCAGGTCCTCCTGACTTCAGAGCTGGTACTCTATCCACTGCACCATCTAGTTGCCCCCTGCCTCATTATACTTTCAAAGGAGTTCATGACACAAACTTGGCTAAGAACCTCTGATGTCTTCAGTTTCTCTGAATTCTTGATATTCACCATTTTTTATAATATAAGAGTGTTCCCATATATTTATATGCCACGGTTTGTTTGGTCATTCTCTCAAATGACAAGTGGCCACAAAGTAAAACAACTACTTATATAGAAAAGCAAGCTCCTTAACTCTTGGGACCTGTTTCCTCATCTGTGAAAAGACTAAAAGGTCCTTTCTAACTCTAAATTTTAAGGTTTCATTGTCTCTTAAAACCTGTTTCAATTTTGCCACACAATCAAGTCTGTCATCAAAGATTCAAATGGGCAGCTCACAAAGCATTTCCATAATCACTTTTGTTAAGGTTCTTTAAACCAGGCAAGTCCTCATTACACGATGGAGAAATAATAATATACCTTTCTAAATAAATAAATAAAGTCTTTAAAAGCCATTTATTTCTTTGCATAGTATAGTTGTTTATGGAATGACTTATAGATTTACAATGGGATATATATATATATATATATATACATATATACACACATATACATAACTTAAGAACGTGCTGAAAGGGAGATTGCATGGACTTTTTAGAGACTTTTAAAGATGATACTAGCAAAACCGAAAATGAGCAGCAGTAAAACATGTGCTGAGATGAATTATGTTTCATTTGTGACAATGATTTTGTTTAAGTCACGTCAGGATGGCATACTCCAGATAACTCCCCCTTTCTGTTCCTCAGTCACTGTTCCCTCCAAGGCTGTCTCCACTCCCATCCTACTTCCCCAGCTCACTAGGTTCCCCACCCCCTTTCCATTACACTTCCATTTTCAAAATTGTCTAGAGGGGAAATACTTTCCTGTAAAAGTATGTTGACTCTGGGGGTTTCCATTTTCATTTGATTTAATATTTCCTAATAATAGTTTTAGGGGAAATTACCCAGAATAGCAGAGTGATCCCCCCCTAGGAATAAATGTTTTGTGGTCCCAGGGTGATTGATGGGACTTCTCTGTATCACTGTTGCCAGAAGATCTCATAAACTTAAGAAAGCTGCCAGGAATCAGTCTGTTTACCTTTTCACGAGTTTAAAGGTGATT
The DNA here is from genome assembly GCF_048593235.1 of Sminthopsis crassicaudata. Classification (NCBI taxonomy): domain Eukaryota; kingdom Metazoa; phylum Chordata; class Mammalia; order Dasyuromorphia; family Dasyuridae; genus Sminthopsis; species Sminthopsis crassicaudata. The sequence goes on from NC_133620.1 coordinate 407,004,844, forward strand.
TATTTGACCTTTGAAAACTGGGATCATACTTCTTGTCGAAAGCAGCACTCATTTCAGCATTAAATAGAGACTGTCAAGATGTTGAAAGTTTGAGTTTGAGCTCCCTTTATCACTTCTCTACCTGTTCTAATCTGATTGAAGACTAGCCACTGAGTTCCAATTAAATATATGTTTGAGAAATAGCTTCTATGCTAAGGAAAATGTTATTTTATTTACTATATACATGTTAAACTTAAATATTTTTAAAAATATAATTTTAGTTTAGTCCCGATAAAATTCCCATCTTCTATAGGAAATGTATACAACCCCTCTAATGCTTTCTCTCTTTTAATTATTTCCTATTTATCCTATATATAACTTTTTATATATTTATTTGCTTGTTATATTCCATTATATTGTGATATCCTTGAGATGAGGATCTATCTTATGCCTCTTTTTGTATTTCTAACATTCAACACAGTATCTAGCATATAGGGTTTTTAATAAATATTTAACTGGCACATCTCTGAGTAGCAAATAAATATTATCAGATTAAATCCTATGAACACATCTATGAATAGTTCAAAAATTCATGAAACAATAATTGTATTTGCATTATTAGTCCCTTGCCAAATAATTAAGAATATTGACCCTTTGTATCTCTAAGTAATAACTTGCAATCAATAAATCAACTAAAGAAGCCCAACATAAATCAGAAATAATTTCCAGAACTACAGGGGTAGCATATCATTACTTTTATAGTTTTTATAGAAAGAACAGTAGTCTTTCAGAAGAAAGGGGAAAAAGGCTTTATATTCTTCTCTTCTCTTTTTAATCAAAGCTTATTGGAGGGGTAATTTAATGAATCTACAGTATTGACTAGGAGCATGATAAGAGTTGAAAAAATTCACTCATCTCAATTTAAGTAACATAATAAAATGCAGAAAGTTGTGACTAAGGAAGATTTTTTAAATTTCAAAGACAGACTGTCTAAGACTTGAGAGTTTGCTGATTGGCTAAGTATAGCTACGGGTATAACCCACAAAAGAACTTCAATAGTCATATTAAATCTATTAGATCTAAGAAATTATGGTGAGATTCCTTCCTCTACAAAGAACACATAACAATTGTAGTTCAGCAAACAATAGCATCATCAACCAATAACAGCAGGATAGAAGAAATAGCCCAGCAGTGGACGTTGCCAATAAAGTAAGTAATCAATGCAGCAGGTGGCACAATTAAATCATGAGAAATTCCAGATAGGAAAGAAAATTACTCTGAATATACATGTTCCCTATGTGAGTGCCTTCTTCCACAAGGGGCAAGAAAATTTAGGGGAAAGTCCATGTATTGGAGGAGAGAATTCCATATTATCAGTGTGGATCTTGCTATGCTATTTTATTAAATTCCTTTTACTTTGAGCTGTGTCCTATACTAAGTTTGGTAAAAGAGACTCAGAAGTAGGGGCTCATGAACCGTAGATATTAATATATGCTGAACAAAAAGAATGCCTGAGAAGTTTAAAAAAATCTAAATTCTAAAAAAATGTCTAGGATTGTACAAAATGACTTCTCAAAAATTATCTTAAAAACAAACAACTTTAAAAGCTGTAAGAACAATGATCAATACATTGACCATTCAAGATTCCAGAGGCCTAATGATGAAACATGCTATCAATTACAGAAGGGCATACCCTTTTAAAATAACATGGAGTACATTTCCACTGATGATTTTTGCTGGGTTTCTGGAATTACATGGTAAATAATACAATAATCTGGGGCTGGATACTTGATCTTCAGCAATTTTAAAGGGTTTTAGAGTTGGTTGAGAACTTAGAAATCAGCTTGTTTGGCACCCCCTCATTCAGAGAGGTAAGTTAACTTATTCTAGGATAGGGCTGGGATTCAGAGCCAGGGTATTTTAACTTGAAATACAGGCTTTCCCCACTATACCAGAAGAATTAAATATTTAAATAGCATCAGAAAAGCCAAAGTTACTCTACCAGACTCAATCTTCTTTTGATTCTAGTCCATAATCTTAATATCTACTACTAATTTTGGAAGATTTAATTCTTCCCATTATACATGGAATATGAAATTAAACCATCCTCTACTAGTTTGGTGAAACTAAGCACTGCATCCCTTTCTTTGCTTTCACAAAACCCTAAACTGTTTGCACACACACACACACACAAAAATTCAAAACATCATTAGAAGGTACCCTAAACAATTTTTGTCCTGATATAGAGCACTACCTTTTTCAGAGCTTAACTTTCCAGACTAATGGCCATGTATACATTCAAGGTACTACTGAGTCTCATTTTTCCTTTCAAGTTTAATAGGGCTATACTTTCAATTTAGATGAGTCCAGAGAGGATATCAGTCTTACTTTTCCTCAACATCTATACTGTCCTTTCCAGATTTGAAACCAAAACAAAAAGGAAACAAAAGGGAAACTAGCCAGCTGTGCAGCTTCTGAGAAGTAAAGAGTAGCCAATGGACAACTACTAGAAATTTAGTCACTAAGATGGCCACAGCTTCATTCCTTAAGTCAGTAGTTTGTTTGTTTTTTTGGTTTTTGGTGTTTTTTTTTTTAACTGTTCTGATCACCTGGGAAACCTCATCCAATCCAGTCTAATCAATGAATAAAGAAGTCCAGAGAATTTAAATGCTTATCTCAAGTTCACATAAGTAGTAAAAAGAGTCTATGTTCAAACCAAGATCCTCTGCAACTGTACCCAATGATCTTTTTACTCCACTAAAAGAAAGTGAAATACGTCCCTATCTATGTGGTGACTATGAGATGCTTGGGGATGTTATCATCTAATTAATGGCATCAGCCTGTAGACTCCAGACTCAATGACCTTCCTGAATTTCTTTCTCTGAAAACTGTATAACCTTTTCACAGAAAATCTCAAAGCAAACTCAAAGACCATCTAGCCCTATTCCCTTATTTTACAGTTGAGGAGAATGTAGCCCATGGATCACCAAGATCTCAAGTAGCAGACATCTGAGGTCTGATTTGAACCCTGTTCCATTGACTCCATTCAAAAGTCTTTCTACGAAGAATGGGAATTTAATATAAATGCATATATTCTCTATTGGATCTTAAGTCAAATTTTATAAGTACTTGGCCATCCTGCTATAGGTAAGTTACTCTCTCAATTCAAGATTTGAATCTCGGTCATAGCCTTCGGAACACTAGATCATCATGAAATTGTGAAAATTTGTCCTAAGATGACAGAATAGATAAAGGAAGCTATTCCTAGCTGCTGAATATTTGTCAGACCGTGGACAAAGTGTTTTCAATCGTGACAAGAAAATAAGGACAGAAAAAACAAATCCACTTTGTCCCAAAGTTTTCCATTGAGGCATCTGTGATCTGAATGGAACCATCTGTGCAAAGGAGAGGGATATGCTATAATACTGGGAGAACTTGTATTTTCCAGAGCTAGAGAAGATGGGGGCTATTAGAGCTATCAATAATAATCTGTTTGGCTCCCACATCACAGCTAATTATCCTGGCTGAGGAACATTGGGTTATTTATGTACTTGAAGAAGAAGAATTGAATAAAATTGACCCAAACATGAAAGATTTCAGTCAAATGGTATTTCAGTGTTCTACAAAGTTTTATGAGGAACTAGAAGCAAAGAGTGAAGAAAAATAACAGGGAACCCAAATACCAGACATCAAGGAATTTGTTAATTATGAATCAAATTAATTAAATGAATTGTTACATCTTATTTTCCAATGTTTCTAGTAAGAACTGATTTAAAATGGAAATTGTTATTCTAAAATTTGAAAAATTTTATAGCTACTTTGAAAGATCTAACAGGTCATAGACAAGGACATGGGCCTATAATTCATAACATCGTGATGGCTGTGACTGATCATGAAGCCAATTCTCCCATTTAACTCTCAGCCACATCTTTCACATAAAATGTTACCAGAAGTTACCAGTATGCCTAGAATTTATAATGATCTCATCATAAATGAAGATTGCAAGTATTCTGGTAAATGCTTAACAACCAGCTCTTGGGGATGGGAGGCAATATAGCCAACAAAATTTTAGTTAAAATGAATTATTAACATTTTCTCTATCATTTTCCTAAATCTAGATAATCAACAAAACAATAAATCTACCCCTGGTTGGTAGAATTTTCTTATTTTCTTTTTTTTTTCCTGAAGCTGGGGTTAAGTGACTTGCCCAGGGTCACACAGCTAGGAAGTGTTAAGTGTCTGAGACCAGATTTGAACTCCAGGTCCTCCTGAATTCAGGGCTGGTGCTCCATCCACTGCACCACCTAGCTGCCCCGAATTTTCTTATTTTCAATATATAAAAGTTCATCATTGAAAATTTAACAAACAGCTCTTCTAAGCCCATTGCTAAGACTCTTTAGAAGACCCAATAAAATAGGTAACTTCCCTAAGAGCATGCAAGGTAATTAGTAAGTACAATAAATGTAGTACTGAAGTTTGAATTAGAAAAACTTGCCTAATAAAGGACTCAGAAAACTTGATCTTTAACTTTTTCCACCTCTTCCGCCTTCCCATACTAAATCCTATTGTTGATCCATGTCATAACTTCCCTTCTCTAGATGCCTCAGTTCTTTTCCTGGCCATCATCCCTATACTAGCCATTCTCCCCTCTTTTCCCCATCTAGACCCATTGGTGAAGTAATTCAAGTCTACACTGTCCTCTTCTCTGGAGTACTTGATCCACTTATCATATTATTAAATTCACACTGCCAAACTTCAGTCTTGGATTCACTCCCACATACACTGTATTCATTTCTACATGAATTTCTAAATGAAGATAGAGAGAAACATACAGCCATTCTGACTAGGTCCACTATAAATACATGTTATACAACCTTAACTTGGTCCTCATTGCTGCTTTATTACCTGACTTTCCCACTCTCCAGGGTTTATCAGGCATTCAAAAAACACTACTATTTCTGGTCTCAGGGCTGCTCATCCATCTTTGTTGTTCACTTAAACCCAATTCTCACCTGTGGCTCCAAGAAGCTGCAGCATGCACAGCAGCCAAATCCCAGTAAAAAGTGTCTTATTAGTTGAGTTAAATCAGGTTGAAGATCATCAACAGGCTTCCAATCCCTTGGTGAGGTAAGGGAATGTTTATTCCAAGTAGGTGAAGATTTCCCCCAACTCAATGGAAGGATGAAAATAGTTTGTTTTGATGGCCATACTGGCAGCTAAAACATGCACAATGGGGCACTATGGAGCACTTAGAACTTGGTCAGACATCAAAGATACCAAGGTCACCCACTGCATCTTGGACCACCACCAGTCATTCTGACTTTTCTCAGGATAACTCCTCTGAGGTTAAATTCCTAGAGAAACTCATCTATAACAGGTGCCTCCACTTTCTCTCCTCAAACTATCCTCTTAACTCTTTATGATCTGGCTTTTAATCTCATCATTTAAAGGAACTGCTTCTCTAAAATTACCAGTAATCTTTTGTCTTTAATTTAATTTTAAAGTATTACTATTTCACTTGATAATCAGCTCTATGAATTTAATTACCATGACAATGCTGACATTCACAAACCCATCAATCCTACCCTAATCTTTCTGCTGATTTCCAATCTTACAATTCCAAGTACCTTTCAAATATCTGGAATTTGATGTTAATTGATAGCTTTAATTCAACATTTTCAAAAGTAAACTCTAAAATCACCCCCATTCCTTGAACTTTTCTATAAAAGTTTGAGCGACCACATCGCCCAAATACTTAAAAAACTCCAGTGGCTCTCTATCACTAACCAGATCAAATCCAAAATCCAAAATCCTCTATTCAAAGGGCATTCAAAGCCCTTCATAATCTCACTACCTTTTCAGACTTCTTACATCTTAAATATTTCTCACACACATACACACACACACACACACACACACACACGAATCCACTTTAATCCAGAGTCACCAATCTGGCCCCCTATTTAAAAAGTTTGAGGACCACTGGGATAGAGCTTAGTACAATGTCTGACACATAGTAGATATTTTTAAAATGCTTATTGATCGAATGACTGCCTGATTCCAGGAGGCCAGTGATGAATCATGCTATCTTATTATAGAAATGTAATAAGACATGATCAAGTTAAGGTATAAAATTATATATAAATATATATGTGTATAAATGTATATATCTAAAAACACATATACAGAATGTTGCATTTCTTTCAGTTGAGGTTACTATATAATTAGTTTTACATAACTTTTACTTTTGTTACATAAGACCCCTCATGAAGTGAGAGCAATCTGTAGATGTTCATAATGTAAAAACAAAATATATCAATAAAAAAAATTTTAAATATAGTTACCAAACTATTTTTAGAAACAAAAACAAAAAATTTACAACCCCAAGATTAAGTACCCCTGCTCTAAAGATTATATCCAATATGACTAGAGTAATAAGGGTATCTGGAGACTATTGATGTGTTTGATCCTTGGGAAAGGCACACCTTTTTTTTTACTGGGGACAGAGAAGTCTGCAACAATTGCCAGAATAATGGATAGAACATTGGAATGAGACTGAGGAAGAGTTGAGCTCAAATCCAATCTCAGACAGTTATGTGACCTTGAGCAAATCATTTAACTTTTTATCTACCTCTGTTTTCTCATCTGTAAAATGGGAGTGATAACAACACCTATCTTCCAGGGTTTTTGTGAAGATCAAATAAGATGTGTGTGTGAGTGTGTGTGTGTGTGTGTGTGTGTGTGTGTGTGTGTGTGTGAGAGAGAGAGAGAGACAGACAGACAGACAGACAGACAGACAGAGATAGAGAAACAGACAGAGACAGAAAGAAACAGAGAATGATTTTTTGCAAACTTTAAATTGCTATTTAAATGCTGATTATTGTTATTATGGTTATTTTTAGAAGTTGCTGTTCAGTCATCTCAATTGTGCCGACTCTTCATGACCCCATTTGGAGTTTTCTTGGCAAAGATATTAGAGTCGTTTGCCATTTCCTTCTCCAGCTCATTAGAAGCTATACTGTTGGCTATATTCTCAGTTGGCATTATGGAGAATATCACAGTCTGTTTCTTACTCTCCAAAAAATTCTCCAATAGAAGAAAACCACAAACTTGAGAAGAATGAAAGAGAAACATCTTTTGTCTCTCAGCAAAGAGGAGGTAGACTATAAGTAGGGAATTTTTCAAACATACATTTTCAAACACAATGCATTGATTTTTTTTTTTTGATTGACTGTCTCTATTTATTACAAGGAATGTTACAATATTGGGGGGTGAAGAGGAGACTGTGAAGGTAACAGTTATGTTTCAAAAAAAAGTAGTTATCTATGAAACATTTTTAAAAGGGCACAAAAGAAACCACAAGTGGTTAAAAATAATTTAAAAATAATTAAAAAGTGGTTTAAAATAACTCCTTTCTTCAGTTCAGTCTCCTAGACTTTTCCTTAACCCTAACTCTGACAGTTTCCAAGAACTTCTGTTGTTTGTTAACCCAAAAGATACCTACCTTCTGATACTGCAGCTCGACCACCCAAACCCCCCAGTGTTAAGAACAGATCTCTGGATGTAGGCCACCATCTTCTCTAATGAGTGCATATAATTTATAAGCTGTTGTATTTCTTCCTTGGACATGAAGATTACATGTTTTCAAAGGAGAGAGATGTAGGCCCATTAATCTTCAGCCAGGCAGAGAAGAGCCTGATTTTAATTTAATTTAACTGGATGGGTGAGGTGAATATAAAATACCTCAGGGCAAAACTGACAGGATTATTAACGGTTGGTGGAGTTATTTGTTTGCTAAGCTACCTCAATACATGAGCTAAACCCAGATTCAAACAGAGTTTACAAAGTAGAGTTTCAGGCAGATGTGGCTAATGGCAAACCTCCATACTTCCAAGGAGAAAGAAAAGGACTTTTGTGGTTAGAAGAGGAACTCAAGTGAGAACCAGCTTAGTGGGCTGGCTGGAGTTTAAAAGGTCAGGGTGAACTCTGAAAGATCTCTCCCCTGCACCCACAAAACGGAAATGGTGGAACTCAATCACCCAAACCTTCAGTCCCACCCATCTCATACTCCCTACTCCATCCCAATTTTCCTTTGAACAAGGTGATTTGGAAGGGAGGGTGATCCACAGTCCTTTGTGCAAGTAGAACTTAATTGGTCAACTTTACTTCACAGGAAAGGAAGACAACCACCTAGGATATAAATAGGGAGATGGAGCATAAGAGGGATGCTTTTTTAATATTGCTCTTTTACAGATGTACATGTTTTTAATATCAGGAATGTTTACTCTCTATGGCATTTAGGTATATCATTTGTAAGAAATTCATCAAATAAATAAGAATTCTTAAAAACATTTAAGTACCTAGTAGATGCTAGGCATTGAAAATACAATAACAAAAGTGGGTCAATCCCATCCCTCAAGAAACTTACATTCTAATAGATTCCAAAAGCCCCTGAGATCAGACTTTGTGACCTTTTTAACAAACCCTTTGGGTTCACACACCTATTAACCTTCATAAATCTTTTAAAAGTCTGTAGCCTAAGGACCACTTCTTGACAATGTTTTTAAATCCATAAATACATACATGAGAACAAAGGAAATTAGATATATTAAAATTTGTTGTTGTCCAGTTATTTCACTCATGTCGGACTTCCTGTGATTCCATTTGGACTTTTCTCAGCAAAGATACTGGACTGCTTCACCATTTCCTTTTCCAGCTCATTTTACAGATGGAAACTGAGACAAACAAAATTAAGTGACTTGTCCAGAGTCACTTAGATAATAAATGCCTGAGGCTGGATTTGAATTCAGACAAAGGAGTCTTTCTGACTTTAAGCCAGCTCTCTATCCACTGTGCCGCTCAGCAGTCCCTATATTGAAATATAGTTATCAAAATATTTGATTGTGGTAGGGGGAAGCATCGGGACACCAGATTAGGAACCTCTGCTCCAGAACAGAACTTCTTAAATTTTTCCACTCACAACCCATTTTTGCTAGAGAAATTTTTGTGACCCCATCTTGAGACTAAGATTAGATGTTTCTAGAAGCATCAATGCATGTGCACTGAAGAATACACATGTCATGTTATAGGCTATAATGAACTCAGGGGATGCAACACAGACTCATTATGTGTTTTATATGTTTGATTTTGGATTAATTTTTGGTTGTCTCATTCAGAAACCTTTTATGGTTGCCAGATTTTTCATGACCCCTAATTCAGTTACATGACTCCAAATGGGATCACAACCCACAATTTAAGAAGCTTTTCTCTACAAGACAATAGTTAACATGTAAGAGAAATAATTTTCCAACTCAATGAGAGAGCTTTTCACACCTTGCCCAAAGTGAACAGAGATGCCTTATTGGGGTTATGCATGTACCCTTTTCTTTAGCTGTTCGTGGAAGGAATCCCTGTCTGGTCCTTCAGTCCACTGATGTTGCCATTTTCTACTCCGCAGAAGCTCCTGGAGGATCGTGTGTGCTCTTTAAAGGGCCTGATTCTGCCCTTTAAAGGGGATGCCCAGAGATTGTGCCCAGAGAGGGGATGGTGGTAATGTGGGGAAGATGTAGGAATCCAGTCACGTTCTCTACCATTCCACCACAGAGGAGTCTCAGAGACTTATCCACAAGGCCACTTTTCTAGAGAAATACCCTACTAGCAATAGATAGCCACTTATCCCGCCCATTAGAGGAACATATAAAAAAGTTCTTTGAATCCCTCTTCCCTAGCTTAGGTCAAGGCTTAAGCCCAGAAGCATAATCAAGAATATTTATAATAAGGGCAGCTGCATGGTACAGTGGATAGAGCACTAACCCTAAAGTCAAGAGGATTTGAATTCAAATTTGACCTTGGACACTTGAAGGTTTTTTATAGCTAATAGTAATAGCATTTATTTAGCACTTTCTATGTACAAATTCAAAGTTTGGGGCTTCACAAATATTATTTCATTTGATTCTCACAATAACTGGATTGGAGTGCCATTTTACAAATGAGGAAAACTAAGATTGACAAAAGTTATGACTTACCCAGGGTCCCCAGAAAGCAAGTATTTGAGGCTAGATTTGAATTCAGATCTACCCGACTCAGCGCTCTATGACCCAAGTTGGCTAGCTGCCACACACTTAGTTTATTTATATCAGAAGTGGGAGGAGAAACTAGGTCCTCCAACTCCAAAGCTTTGTGCCCAATGCTTTTTTCTCCACCTTTTGCTCCAGTCCCTTATTCCCTCCACTGCCCCCCCAAAAAATACAAACAATAGGTATTTTACCAAAATTAAACATATAAGATTTTCAAGATACTGATTCTATTCTAATATAAGTGATTATTACATGCATTTACCCTTAATGTCTTACATTTTGGGGAGTGTAATGTTGAAACAAGTATCTCTTAAAATAACAAGAGCATAGACTTAGAGCTAAATTAGAGGTTAGGTATAATTATACTTTTAACTTCTTACTAACCTAATTGGTCCAGTGGCTAGAGACCTGGACCTGGAGTCAGGAAAGCCTGAATTCAAATTTTGCCTCACATGCCACCACCCTGGCCAAATCATTTAACATGTCTGCCTCATCTGTAAAAGTGGATTAATGACAGCACTTCCTCCCCAAGTTGTTGAGGCAATCATATGAAGTAACAATTGTAAAGCACTTAGCATAGTGCCTGGAACACAGTAGACACTATATAAATGCTAACTATTGTTATTAATTATGCCACTGCTTGAGGCTTCTTTCTCCTCTTCATCAGTCTTATGAGCTCATGACTTTATTCTCTAAGATATCCTATATGTATCTTCTAAAAAGTATATGTATTATGTGCCCATACATTAATCACATTAACACCAAGCAACATTGGCCTGAAGCCTGAATTCCCTGCACTAAATACCATTTCCTTAATGTTCAGCCTTTTCAATGACCTCAGCCTCAGTCTCAGTTTCCCTATCTGTAAAATTGAAGAAACCATATCTGCGCCCTCTTTATTTTATAGACATCTGGTCATGCTTGGTAAAGAGCCTGTGGCTAGTCAAGGACGTTGATGTGCAAATAGAAGACTTTATTAAATGGTTAAGTTAGACAGGAGGTGGGAACTTTGCCTGAATTGTTAAATTGGTCTCAGGTGTTCCATCTGCTAGAGGCCCTTCTCTCTCAACAGCATACCAAGTACTGACATGGGAGCAAGAAAGTGCAATGACTTCATGCTCCATAAACACTTCTTCACAGCCTGGCTGATTTACTGAAGAAAGATCCTAAGAATTTATTTTTTTTTTGTTAGAGGAAGAAGCATTTTGGTAAATGTCTAAGCCACTTTGGCCCTCCCTGCTATTAGGCTTAAGTGGGACAAACCTCTCCTCAGAACCAGCTCCTCTTTTGAACATTTCCTCCACCCTTTGCTTCCTTTTGCCCATGGCAAAAGGCATTTGCCAAGAAATAAGCCAGGAGGAATTCAAAATCCTAAGCAAAAGGGAAAGGATGAATGATTAGGGCTCTGGCAACTAAGGGCCAACTCAGGGACTCTCAGCTCCATCCCCTTATGTTCAGTCACATGACCACTACTCTAATTCAAGCTCTCAACACCTCTCCCTTCTCCTCCTTCAATAGCATCCTAGTTAAATTCCCACTTTCCCATCTTTCCTCTCTAATCCAACCTCCACACAATTGACAAAATCAACTTCCTAAAATATAGATCAGACCATGTGGCTCCCCTGCTCAAATTTCTTCAGTGGTTCCCTCTTGCCCATTGCAAAGTCCTTAACCTGGCTTCAAGGAGCTCTAAGATCTAGAGCCACCTGATCTTTCCAGTTTCACCCCAAATTACTCCATTCATTCTGTGTGTTGGCCAAATTGGATTGTAACTGTTTCAAAAACAACATTCCACTTCTCATCTCTACGTTATTTCCACAAGCCATTCCTCATGCTATGGATGTACTCTCTCTCATCACTGTCTCTCAGAATGTTTATCTTCTTTCAGGACTCAGCTGAGGTTTTAATAGTAATAATAATAACAATAGCAGCTGATGTTTATATAGCACTTACTCTGTGCCAGGCACTATGCTAAGCCTTTTACAATTACTTTCCCATTTGATCTTCTCAACAATTTTGGAAGATAGGTGCTATCATTACCCTCATTTTACAGTTGGGGAAACTGAGACAGGTAGCTGTTAAATAAGGTCAAGGTCACAAGTAAATGTCTGATGGCAACAAGTTTATCCAATGATCAATTCTGATGGATGTGGCTCTTTTCAACAATGAGATGATTCAGGCCAGTTCCAATGATCTTGTGATGAAGAAAGTCATCTATACCCAGAGAGAGGACTGTGGAAATTGAGTATGGATCACAACATAGCATTTTCACTCTTTTTGTGGTTGTTTGCTTGCATTTTGTTTTCTTTCGCATTTTTTTTCCTTTTTGATCGGATTTTTCTTGTGCAGCAAAATAATTGTATAAATGTATATGCATATATTAGATTTAACATATATTTTTATTATACTTTAACATATATTGGATTACTTGCTATCTCGGGGAGAGGGTGAGGGAAGGGAGGAAAAAATTGGAACACAAGGTTTGCAAAGGTCAATGCTGAAAAATTATCCATGCATATGTTTTGAAAATAAAGTTTTAAGAGAAAAAAAAAGTGTCTGAGGCTATATTTGAATTCAGCATAAACCTTCTCTGTAGTTCTTAATGATTTCTCTAATTCAATTTACCTTGTATTTGCCTATTTGTGTAAATGTTTTGTTTTTTTTTTCTCCTTTCCATCCCACAAAAAGAATTTAAGTTTCTTGAGGATAACAAGTATTTGATTCATAAGTTTGAAGTAAGTGGGATTTGGTTGGTGGGTAGGTGTAGAACAGTACAAATAAACATTGTATTCCTACTCCCAACTAACAAATAGAATGAAAGTTCCTTTAAGATAGCAAATATTTGTGTTGATAGCCTCAGCACCTAGGACAGTCTTGTTGTTTAGTCATATCTGACTCTTCATGGCCCCATGACCCCAAATGGGGTTTTATTGGCAAAGAACTGGAAGTGGTTTGCCATTTCCTTCTATGAATCATTCTATAGATGAGGAAACTGAGGCAATAGAGTTAAGTAATTTGCTTAGTGTCATACAGTTAGTAAGTACTTCAAGGAAAATGCCCAACATTTTATCCACTTTAACACCTAGCCTAGAACAGTGGCGGCAGCGACAATGTTAAATTGAATTGAAGCTTAGAGACACCACTGCCTTCAGTATTTCTAAAATTAAAGATATTCATATTATCCGAGTTTGGTTAGTTAGAATATAAAACTAAAGTGAAGTAATACAAATTGGAACTTCAAATATTCTACTAAGCAAAACGCAGGGGAAAAAAAAGCACTTGCAAATGGATAATTTTGATTATATTAAGTTAAAAAGTTTTTGTACAAACAAAACCAATGCAGACAAGATTAACTTTTACATTCAAGGGTCCTAATCAAGGCCTCATTTCTAAAATATATAGAGAAGTGACCCAAATTTATTAGAATTCACATTCAATTAGATAAATGGTCAAATGTAAAGGGCTGAAACTCTGAGTAGGTGCACTGGAATCAGACAACAGATCACTTAAGGCTAATTTACCCATTGGACAATACTCTATTAGCATATGCTTGGAAAATGGCCCTTCCCACTATTCTGTGCTGACTTGATCTTTTGGTGTATACAGACAATTGTAGGAGGGATTAGGGGGTGGAGTAAGACAAGCCAGAGTCACTTTTGTGATGGAAGAGGAGAAGGGAAGTAATAGAGAGAGCTTGTGTTCATTTCCTTCACCTCTACTTCTAAAGACCAAGAATAAAGACCAAGGACTTTTGCTTATCCTGATTCTGGCTGATTCTAAGGCATCCAGAGGGCTAACTCGGTCTTCACATTCAAAGGATATAAACACACAATTTTCAGATTAAGAAATTGAAACCATTTCTAGTTATATAAAAATGTGCTCTGAATCACTACTGGTCAGAGAAATGCAAATTAAGATAACTCTGAGTTACCACTACACAACTCTCAGATTGACTAAGATGACAGGAAAAGATAATGATGAATGTTGGAGGGGATGTGGGAAAACTGGGACACTAATATATTGTTGATGGAGTTGTGAACTGATTCAGCCATTCTGGAAAGCAATGCCCAAAGGGCTAAAATAAAAACTGTGCATACTCTTTGACCCAGCAGTGTTTCTACTGAGCTTGGATCCCAAAGAGATCATAAAGAGGGAAAGGACTCACATGTGCGAAAATGTTTATGGCCACCCTTTTTGTAGTGGCAAGAAACTGGAAACTGAGTGGATGCCCATCAGTTGGAGAATGGCTGAATAAGCTATGGCATATGAATATTATGGAATATTATTGTTCTATAAGAAATAATTAGCAGGTTGACTTTGGAAAGGCCTGGAGAGACTTATATGAACTGATATTAAGTAAAGCGAATAAAATCAGGAGATCATTTGCATGGCAACAGTAAGATTACATGATGATCAGTTCTGATGGATGTGGTTCTTTCCAAGAATGAGATGATTCCGGCCAGTTCCAGTGGAGCCATCTGCACTATGAGGTGCAGGGAGAGAGGACTGTGGGAACTAAGTATGGAACACAATATGATATTTTCACTCTTTTTGTTGTTGTTTGCTTGCATTTTTATTTCTTTCTCATTTATTTTTTCCTTTTTGATCTGATCTTTCTTGTGCAGCATGATAATTGTGGAAATACATATAGAAGAATTGCACATGTTTAAGTTATATTGGATTATTTGCTATCTAAGAGAGAGGGTGTTAGGGGAAGGGAGGGAAAAAATTTGGGACACAAGGTTTTGCAATTTGAATTTTGAAAATTACCCATACATATGTTTTGAAAATAAAACACTTTAAAAAAAGAAAGAAAGAAAAAGGATTTTCTGACTCTCAGCTACAATCCTCACATAGCCACGGTAAAAGGTGTGTCATTCACTTCACCTAGGACTCCATTTACCATCCTTATAACTTTCCAAACCCAAATATTACTTTCCCCTATTAGAAAATAACTCCTTAAGAACAAGTGCTTTCTTTGATTTTGTTTTTGCATTTGAATTTCTTAAGTTTAGGAGAATTCTTGGAACATATTGAATGATTATTATATGCTTTTTTTGTTCAGTCATTCATTCACTACTAAGAAAATGGTCAGAGCATTGAGTAAACAAATATGTGAATGGTCATACATAGATAGATATACATAATAATTTGCTAGTTTTAAAACTAGCACACAAAAAAAAAAACTTTTTTTTTTTTAAATTGAGTGTCCTTTATATTGCCAAGCTCTAAAAAAAGATTGCTCCCACCCTCAGCCTATCCTATCAATTTTTTACCTGTTTTGTATAAGGCATTCATGAGATTCCTGATATTCCTTTTTTTTAATAGCATTAGAGCTATATGCTTTCTGTCAGGTCCATTACATCCAGCATGTGATTTGTGAAATTTTTAAAATATCTTCTTCAATTTAAATAGAGTGTAATCTGTCAGATTGGCTAAGATGACAGGAACAAATAACGATGAATGTTGGAGGGGGTGTGGGAAAACTGGGACACTGATGCATTGTTGGTGGAGTTGTGAAAGAATCCAACCATTCTGGAGAGCAATCTGGAATTATGCCCAAAAAGTTATCAAACTGCATATCCTTTGATCCAGCCGTACTACTACTGGGCTTATACCCCAAGGAACTACTAAAGAAGGGAAAGGGACCTGTATGTGCCAAAATGTTTGTGGCAGCCCTTTTCATAGTGGCTAGAAGCTGGAAGATGAATGGATGTCCATCAATTGGAGAATGGTTGGGTAAACTATGGTATATGAATGTTATGGAATATTATTGTTCTATAAGAAATGACCAACAGGAGAAATACAGAGAGGCTTGGAGAGACTTACATCAACTGATGCTGAGTGAAACGAGCAGAACCAGAAGATCACTATACACTTCAACAATGATACTGTACGAGGATGTATGCTGATGGAAGTGGATTTCTTCAACATAGAGAAGAGCTAATCCAATTCCAATTGATTAATGATGGACAGAACCAGCTACATCCAGAAAAGGAACACTGGGAAATGAATGTAAACTGTTATTTTTACCTTTTGAATCCAATTCTTCCTGTGCAACAAAAAATTCGGTTCTACACACATATATTGTATCTAGAATATACTGTAATATATTTAACATATATAAGACTGCTTGCCATCTGGGGGAGGGGGTTGGGGGAGGAAGGGAAAAAATCTGAATAGAAGTAAGTGCAAGGGATAATGTTGTAAAAATTACCCATGCATATGTACTGTCAAAAAAATGTTATAATTATAAAATAAAATAAAAATTTAAAAAAAAAATTTAAATAGAGTGTAGAGCCTTGCACAAAATTTTAACTTGGAAAAAGGTTGATGTACCTACACACACACACACACACACACACACACACATACACATTCATCATCAAGCATGGCAAGCCAACAAGAGTAATGAGATGGACTATACAGATCAATGTGGCAATGAGTCTTAGGAAAATTCAGGCTTTTGCACCAATATTAAAAGTGTGTTTTATGATTTTAGTGACAAGTTTAGATTGGAATATCCATGGGAGGATATATTAGGTCAAATAACAAGAGAATAATGAGGATAAGGATGTTACCACACAACCAAATTAGTAATAAATTTGTTATTTTCATTCGTTCAAAATCCTGAGGGAAGAAGTTGGGAAGCCTCTCTCTCTCTCTGTTGAATTTGATTAAATAAGGAGGCAGCTCTCTTTTTGGAATGATCTGAATGTGGTAATGTAAAGGGAGTGGTGCTCAAGGATCCCTCAGGATCTCACCCAGCCTTGAGAGTCAGGTTCACTGACTGGAGGAAAAGGAAATGCCTCAGCTGAGATTCTTCAGGCACATTTGCTTTGGCCAAATATGAGGTCATAGCATCCTAGGACCATAGATCAAAGTTAGAAAGGATTATCGAAGTTACACAGGCCAACCTCTTCATTTTACATATTGGAAAACTGAGGCCTAAAGAAGTTAACTGACTTGTCCCTGATCATAGAAGTAATAAATGCCAGAGCATAAATTAATAGTAGTAGTGGTGGTGGTGGTGGTGGTGGTGGTGGTGGTGGTAGTAGCAGTAGTAGCAGCAGCAGCAGCAGCAGTAGTTGTTGTAGTAGTAATAGTAATAGTGGTGGTGGTGGTAGTAGTAGTAGTAGTATAGTAGTATAATAGTGGCAATAGTAGTAGTATTAGTATAGTAGTATAATAGTGGCAATAGTAGTAGTAGTAGTATAGTAGTAGCAGTAGTAGTAGTAGCAGCAGCAGCAGCAGTAGTAGTAATATAATAGTAGCAGTAGTAGTTGTTGTTGCTGTAGTAGTAATAGTAGTAGTAGTAGTGATGGTGGTGGTGGTAGTAATAGTAGTAGTAGTAGTAGTAGTAGCAACAGCAGCAGTAGTAGTAATATAGTAGTAGCAGTAGTAGTTGTAGTAGTAATAGTAGTGATGGTGGTGATGGTGGTGGTAGTAGTAGTAGCAGCAGCAGCAGTAGTAGTAATAGTATAGTAATGGCAGTAGTAGCAGCAGCAGTAGTAGCAGTAGTAGTTGTGGTAGTAATAGTAGTAGTAGTGGTGGTGGTAGTAGTAGTAGTGGTAATAGTAGTAGCAGCAGTAGTTGTTGTAGTAATAGTAGTAATAGTGGTGGTGGTGGTGGTGGTAGTAATAGTTGTGGTAGTAATAGTAGTAGTAGTGGTGGTAGTAGTAGTAGTGGTAATAGTAGCAGCAATAGTTGTTGTAGTAATAGTAGTGATAGTGGTGGTGGTGGTGGTGGTGGTGGTGGTGGTGGTGGTGGTGGTGGTAGTAGTAGCAGCAGTAGCAGCAGTAGTACCAGTAGTAGTAGTGATAGTGGTGGTGGTGGTGGTAGTAGTAGTGGTAGTAATAGTAGCAGCAGCAGGAGGAGGAGGAGTGATGGTAATGGTGGTAATGGTAGTGATGGTGGTGGGAATAATAAAAGTAGTAGTAATAATAATAATAACAATAGTAGTAGTAGTAACAGTAACAGCATCAGCACCAGTAGTAGTAGGAATAACAATAGTAATGACAGTAGTAATAGTAGCAGCAAGAGAAAAAAAAAGGAGGAGTAAAAGAAGGAGGAATAATAATAGTAATCATGTTATAAAGGCCTTTTTCTCACAAGAGCTCTGTGAAGTAAGAAGTGCAATTGTTATTGTCACCATTTTATTGGGGCTCACAGAGATTAAATGACTTGGCCAGGATCACCTGTCTGAGAGTTGTAGGAATCCAAGATTCCTAAATATGAACCCTTTAAACTTCCCACTCAATTATATTGCCTCTTATTTCCTTACTAGCTGTAACTACTCCAGAGCCCATTGACAAAATCTACAGATGAATGAGCCAGGTGTCTGTTCAATACACAAGCAATCACATAACTAGCATGTGAACAACCAAGAAAGACAAATCCTAACTTTACCATAAATTCTTGTCAAAAGTCTGAAGAATATTTTCTCTTTTTCTTTTCCATTATTTTAAATGTGTTGCCAAAGTCTAGGCTTGAGCAAACATGGACAAGAATTACACATGCAGGCTAAAACATGGAGTGTACTTCAAGTTTCATCATTAAAAAGAATGCCCTCTGAATCTAAGTGACACATTGATTAGAATGCTAGTCTAGGAGTCAGCAAGATCTACATTCAAATCCTTCTTCAGACATTTAATAGCTATCTGATTCTTAGTAAATAATTTCTCACATTCAGTGTCCTTAGCCAAAAAATAGAGATAATAATAGCAACCGATCTCCCAGGGGTTGTGAGGACTCAGAGAGACAATATGTGTAAAATAATTTACAAACCTTAAAGTGTTAAATAAATGCTATTTATTATCATTATAAATCATAGCTCAAAGTTATTATATATATATATATATATATATATATATATATATATATATATTCAGGAAATAGAAGGAGGAATCCCAAGAAAAAGATGTTGAAAAGCTGTTGGTACTGTTCAACTATAAAGCTGAAAGACATTGTTAGAGGTGCCAACAGAGTGCACTTTTATGTAGAAAACTAGTCCATAGATGATATGGAAAGATTGTAAGCCCAAATGCACCATATGCATTTCTGGAGTGCTCATTCTAGTCTCATATGTAAGTGACCCTCTCTAGTGTTGATTTCTTAGTTCCAATTCCCATCCCCATTACCCTTATCTGTTGTGCTGACCTGCCTCTGATTCCTATTCTAAATGCCTCCTCCAATCCTACATTTATTTTCTTTCTTTTCAAGCTCTTAAACACGGATTTACTTCAACTCTCACTTCATCAGATTCCTTGATCATATTTTCCATCATAAGGCTTCTTTTCCATTTGCTCAGTCAATAACTCTGACTCTTCCTAGGATGGGATGGCCTAAATCTTCTCACCAGTGAGCTAACCATTATTCCCTTCATTTAACCAAAGTTCTGCTGTGATCTCTTGGTTCTTAATCATTCTAATCGTGCATCTCTTAACAAGTCCAAGGCTCATTGATGTCCTTTTAAAACGTGCTGCCCAG
This sequence comes from Sminthopsis crassicaudata, assembly GCF_048593235.1. Taxonomy (NCBI): domain Eukaryota; kingdom Metazoa; phylum Chordata; class Mammalia; order Dasyuromorphia; family Dasyuridae; genus Sminthopsis; species Sminthopsis crassicaudata. Next base: position 407,024,388 of record NC_133620.1, read on the forward strand.
AACTGAATACAAAACTCTATGTATAAACTAAGACAAAGTACTGTGAACCTATAATCTCCCTGATCCTAGACTGATTTTAGCTGCCATGGCATAATTGACTAATATGGAGATTTCAGCTTATAAACATATCTGAATCTTTTTTTCAGACAAATGGCCATCCAGTCATACTTCTCCCAACTTAAATTTGTGAAACTGATTTTCTTCAAATACAAGTATAATGTTTTGCATTTCTCCCTAATTAATTTCATTTTAATAGATTCAACCCAATATTTTAACTTGTCAAGATCTTGGAGTCCTGTCTATCAATGTATATGTTAGACATCCTTCCTATCTGCAAATTTCATGTCTACTCCCTAAGATACTCCTTTATCCAAGTCATTGACAAAAATATTAAAGAGCATGGACAGATTCAAACACAAGTTTTTGGAACACTCCACTAGATACCTCCTTCCAATCTTGTACTGAACCATTAGCAATTAATCTTGGGTATAGCCAATCAGTTCTCAGTCTCCCTAATTACAACTATCATTGAGCCCCTTCAAATCTATATATATTTTGGGGGACAATGCAACTGAGATTAAGTGACTTGCCCAGAGTCACACAGCTAAGTGTCTGAGGTCATATTTGAACTCAAGTCCTTGTTACACTATGCCTTTTAGCTATCCCCTACAACTTTGCATTTTTTATGAGTGTAAAATGAGAAACTCTTCCAAATCCTTTGATAAAATGTAGGTGAAATATATGATTTCTCATCTCTGCTAATCTAGTAACCCCATACAAAAGAAAAGAAAAGAAAGAAAGTTTAGCCCATTTTTGAGGAACTTATTCTGGCTCTCTATGATCACTGTTTCTTTTTCTATCTGTTCAATATTTATCCTTTTAACACTTTAGAGTTTCTACTTCACACCCATCTGATCCGCAAAGTAGATATAAAGAAAAATGGTGAATGAGGAAGGAACTGTGAGAAAACAGGAATACTAATGTGCCTATGTTGAAACTGTGAATTCATCTAGCCATTCTGGAGAGCAATTTGGAAATATGCTCCAACAGTTATTAAACTGTACAAACCATTTGACCTAGTAATAATAGCAATACTAAATCTATACCCAAGAAAATAGAGATAAATAAAAAGGATTGTCATGTGCAAAAATTTTATAGCAGCTCTTCTTTTTGTAATGACAAAGAACCACAAACTAAATGGGCACCCACCAATTTGAAAATAACTTAATAAATTGAGGTATATGGAGGTTTTTGTTTTCTATCACTCATACTCTTCTGCTTCTTTGATGAGAATTGCCATCATGTATTCAAGTATTTCTATCCTGGAAATTATTTACAATGTGCAAGTCATGACTTCTGCTTCCAGGGATGTACTGGAGTCTGCTCAAATCAATTCTTTTTTATGTAATTTCTTTTATTTTTTTATTAATGCTTTTTTTATAAAGCAAATACATGGGTCATTTTTCCAACATTGACCCTTGCATAATCTTTTGTTGCAAAATTTCCCCTTCTTCCCCCCACCCCCTCCTCTAGCTGGCAGATATCAAATCAATTCTTAGGAGAGTAAATTGTTAAATTTTCAGTGTGAGGTTTTAGAAGCAGTCATATGAGAAGGTCCCATGGTCCTTAGGGTGAAGAAAAAAAGAGAAAGGAAAGAAAGGAAGAAAGAAAGAAAGAAAGAAAGAAAGAAAGAAAGAAAGAAAGAAAGAAAGAAAGAAAGAAAGAAAGAAAGAAAGAAAGAAAGAAAGAAAGAAAGAAAGAAAGAAAGAAAGAAAGAAAGAAAGAAAGAAAGAAAGAAAGAAAGAAAGAAAGAAAGAAAGAAAAGAAAGAAAGAAAGAAAGAAAGAAAGAAAGAAAGAAAGAAAGAAGGAGAGAGGGAGGGAGGGAGGGAGGGAGGGAGAGGAGAGAGAGAGAGAGAGAGAGAGAGAGAGAGAGAGAGAGAGAGAGAGAGAGAGAGAGAGAGAGAGAGAGAAAGAAAGAAAGAAAGAAAGAAAGAAAGAAAGAAAGAAAGAAAGAAAGAAAGAAAGAAAGAAAGAAAGAAAGAAAGAAAGAAAGAAAGAAAGAAAGAAAGAAAGAAAGAAAGAAAGAAAAGAAAGAAAGAAAGAAAGAAAGAAAGAAGAAGGAGGAGGGGAGGGAGGGAGGGAGGGAGGGAGGGAGAGAGGGAGAGAGAGAGAGAGAGAGAGAGAGAGAGAGAGAGAGAGAGAGAGAGAGAGAGAAGAGAGAGAGAGAGAGAGAGAGAAAGAAAGAAAGAAAGAAAGAAAGAAAGAAAGAAAGAAAGAAAGAAAGAAAGAAAGAAAGAAAGAAAGAAAGAAAGAAAGAAAGAAAGAAAGAAAGAAAATGGTAACACTTCTTTATCAAAATCAATTTTTGTTATTGAACCATTTGAGAGTGTCAAAGCTTTTGGTGGTAAGACCTTTCTTTTCTGGGCCATAACAGCAACAGAAACAGTTGCTAGGACTCATCACCACAGAATTTGCTTTCTGAGATGATGGCTGTGAGAGAGGAAGGGCTGGATTGAAGCAAGATCAGTCTGAAAGTAGGAAGTAAAAGGTAGGGAGTGCTTCCATTCCCAGGGTTTACTCACTTCAACAGTAATCACTGGTCATTGTAAAGGAAGATAGGTTCCTTCTCCACAATAATTATTCCCCTTAATAATGGCTGCAAGACTTGGATCAGAAACATGGCAGGTGGGTCGGTCAAGTATAGAGTGAGGAGGGGGAATAGTGGAACTGCTATCCCCCAAGGCTCTCAGGTTGAGGGTTCTGGGAAGTTTCCATTTGGGACCTAAGGATAGTGATTAAAGGTGATGATGATGGTATGATGTGCTTGGCACATTCTAATCTCTTTCAGAAAAACTTGATCTAAAGGCTGAATAATCCGTCTTATTAAAAAAAAAAAAATGGGCAAAATGGATGGGGAAAGCCCAAAAGTAAATTATTGGCATGGGCAAAACTAAATGCTAGAGGTCAGTTCTTTTTGGTTCCCTCTTTCTTTCAGAATAAAACATAAACTCTTTGCTTTGAGTTTTAAAAGCCCTTCATAATCCCATCTGTCCAGGTATTCTCTTCTTCAACCATTCTATATCCCAGCCCAACTGACTTGCTTGCTTTTCCTTGCATACATCTCCACAACCTTTACTTAAATTGCCCCCATTTTGAGAGTGCACTCTTTCCTCACTTTCATCTCATAGAATACATCAAAGCTCAACCCAAGTAAAGCCGCTTTCAAAAAGCCTATCTATAGCTCTTCAGTTGCTAATAATCTAACAATTTCTTATCAGAAATTACTTGTATCTTCCTATATATAGTGTAACTTCTCTGGGGTTACTACTCTGACTCAGTGGTGTGCTGGAGCCAGCTCATAATGGCCAAGAAAGGATTATTAAATTTTCAGTAACTCAGAAGTCAGCAAATGCTACAAATCAGGACTTGATTTATTATGTCGATTTTTGATGGAAAAATAATAATGCAGATTATGCTTTCAAGTGTGTCATGGATCACCAACACAATCTTCCCCTGCTCCCATTCACACTAGTAGGGTGGATACCTCAGAGAACAGCTGATATTACTACTCACAGATCCAAGGGTAACTCTATAGGTCAGTAGAGTTTCTATTACTTTCTTCATAAGTGTCTACCACTGTGGTCCCATTGATATCAGCCAGAGTTAATTAGCTTTTAGAGAGGGCATTTATTAAGCAGATATACATATACATATACACATATATATGTACACATATGTTGTTACAGAACATCCCCCCAAACTAAGGATACACTTATCCCTTGCATATTTGTGCATTATGGAAACAAGTGGACTCAAATTTAGAGAGTGCTTGTGGCCAAAAGATAAACTCAGAATTCCTGGGCACTGGAAGACTTTTTAGGCATTTGTTGATTCCTCATGAAGTTCCCCTTAAATGCAGTTTTCTGCTGGGTTCACAAGGTAGAAAGTTAGTGTCTTTGTAGAGTTTTAGATTTGCTTTTTTTCCTTTCATCTTTTATGTATTTTACCTAGTTTCTTTTTTATATAATTTTATTGATTCAAGTGAGTTTTTCCAATATTCTGTCATTGAGGCATATTTCTTTTTGTTTCCACATTGTTTTCCCCCAATAAAATGCAAGTTTCCTGAGGGCAAGGACCATTTGTATTCCTAGAACTTAGCACAATATCTGGAACAGAGTAGACATTTAATAATTGCTTGTTGAATGAATGATTGTGCTTTCCATCTTGTTATATCATTTACCCTTTGGAGGAAGCTCATTTTCCAGTGAGATCATCAGGTAATTCTAGTGGCGCTTATTTCCAGATATCCCATATGTAATTCTTTGGGTTGTTGTATTAAGTTGTTTTGGCAAGAGCAAGCTTCTGTGTCTGAGTTCATTCCTCTTTAACACTCCTTGTTTCCCCCACCTCCCTCCTACCTTTATAATTTTCCAGTTCCAGATGCTCACTTTAAACTTTGATCATGATCTGATAGTTGGATTTTCCAGCACTAATTATGACATCATAACTCCTGCCAACATGAACTTGTCTTCCTGTGGCTGTGGATCGTTTGTATCCTGAGCCCCACTCAACAGTTTCACCCTTTGTCATTTGTCAACAGGGTGACTGATTCTGTGTCTGGATAAGTGGGAGAGGAATTTCATCAAGACATTTGACACCTTCCTTTGAAGGGTGAATGACAGAGCATACAAATGCCTCTGGTTAACATCTAAAGGCAGCCTGGCTGCCCTCATGTTGGCCTGCCATAGAAAAGCCCCTTAGTAAATCCGTTCAACTCCCACCCTCCTATCCCTCTACCATTTCAACTCATTCATCAGGAATTCCATCTGCCTCAGTTTGGGACATTCCATGTGACCGGGGTACAGTCAGTGTCGGGGGCCTGGGTCGATCCTCCAAGAGGAGCTGGACTGGATATGAAGTCTAATCCCTGCCTGTCATCTTTTCCAGTGATAGCTGGAGCAGCTGTTGTTCCTTCCTTAATAACCCAGTGGCTGCCAGAAAGCCTGAGGGGCTCGCCGTCTAATTTCCATACTTGGATCTAAATCTGTATGTGCATCATATTTTCTTGAAACAGTAGGAGTGCATTGAATCCCTCCACCTTCTGAACCAACGTGATTTAATGGGTTCCTCAGGAACAGTGAGCTCATATCTGGTGACATTCAGTTTGCAAAGACCAATTAACCCAGTCACCTGATTTTATACCACTCAACTTCATAACTTATTATGAGGTTCTTTATCACCTAATAATAGATGGTCAAATCATTAAATATACATATATATATATATATATTTACTGAGAAAACTACTTAAAACATATTAACAGTGTTCACCTTATAAAAACAATTAAAATAATTACAGTTTTGCTCCTAGCCCTAAGGAATTAAAAAGAATCTCTTCCTACCAGATGAATTTGTGACCTCTGACCTCACCAGAATGAGTACTCATTCATTAGAGGCAGTTGGTGCTACAGAGTCCAGAGCACTGGGCCTGTGGTAAGGAAAACTTTCCTTCAATTTGGGCATCAGACATTTAATAACTGTGTGACCCTGGGCAAGTCACTTAACCCTATTTGCCTCAGTTTCCTTATCTGTAAAATGGGTTGGAGAAGGAAATGACAAACCATTCCAATATCTTTCTCAAAAAAACCCAAATGAGGTCAGAAAGAGTTAGACTTAACTGAAATGACTAAACAACAATAAACACTTCTAGGATTCCTCCTCCTCCTCTGTGCCAGGTACAGTATTTTTGACAAATATTGTCTCATTTTATCCTCATAACAATCTTGAGAAGTAGATGTAATTATCATTTTCATTTTACATTTGAGGAAACTGAGGCAAACAGCTACTTGCCCAGGATCACACAGTTAAGAAGTATCTCAAGCCAGATTTTAACTCAGGAAGGTCTGGAACTCTATCCACTATGCATCTAGCAGTCCTGGTGGCAGATATGTTAGCTATTATTATTATATTGCTTTAAAGTTTGCAAAGTAACTAACATGCTTCAATTGAGATTTTAAGAAGCCCTATTAGACTGTTACAATAGTACTCATATAGTGTTCAGGTGCTTTATAGAATTTTTTTTCATTTGATCCTATAATCCTTATAAGTGCTATAATTATCCCTATGTAATAGATGAAGAAACTGAAGTACATAGAAATTAATTGATGTACCTAGGAATATACAGTTTCTAAAAATCTAAAGTGGAATTCCAAACCAGATCTTGCTAACACCAAGTCCCAGGTCTGGGATCCACTATGAAAATAACAATTGATTGTTAATGCATTTCATTACTCTGAGTTTTCCTGGAAGATTGATATTATTTCCCTTGTTAGAGTGTGTTTAAGAAGTTTTTGTCATTCTCCCAAGTCCTGCTAGAAGATACTAGTGAAATGCCAGCCTGTAGAATGTGCCCTCTTGGAAGGAAAGTGCCTGAGGGAAAAGAACCCTGTAAGTAACAGTAGCTTCTGTTGGCTGAATTAAAGCTAATAAAATTACTGATGATAAATTCCTCACCAATGAGCACTATAAGCTGTGATCCTCTGGCCTCCCTTAGTGAACAAGGCCTTGAAAGTTTGAATTATTGGATCTTCTTGGTTTATTGGTTTGGGCTTTGGGGGAAGGGGGACAGCAGGCTATAATGGGGATTCTTTCATGTTTTTATATTTTGCTTTTTTGTATATGTTCCCAGAGAAACAGCTGGTTTTGTCTTTAGTTTCAAATGTCAACATAAAAAAAAAAAATAGTACTATCATCTGTAAGCAGAAATTTAAGCATGTCTATGTATAATTCCCGAAACCTTAGGAAGGAAGGAAGGAAGGAAGGAAGGAAGGAAGGAAGGAAGGAAGGAAGGAAGGAAGGAAGGAAGGAAGGAAGGAAGGAAGGAAGGAAGGAAGGAAGGAAGGAAGGAAGGAAAGGAGGGAAAGAAAACATGAAGGAAAGGAGGGAGGGAAGGTAGAAGGGAGGGAGAAAAAGAGAATAAAAATTTTAAATTTGATCCAAAGTCCTGGGCATTCCTGAAAAAAAAAAATGATATCCCTAGAGCCAGTTGCACTCTGGTAGAAGGAATGGAATATGGAGAAGAGTTTGAAGGATACAAATGATGACAGCTGAAATGGGGCCTTTGGGGAGGAAAGTGGGAGGAGGTGGAAGAAATGATACTTGCTGGGAGATGGAATAGAGGTAGAGGAACTGTGTAATATGTGCACTGAGTTCTAGCAGCCCAAGAGGCTGGGTCTTTGGTCTTAAAGACCCATCATAGTGTGATCTGTTCACCATGAATGAAATCAGGCCTCAGCTGATGGTAGAACCAATGTGAAAAGTTTTGGATTTCTGCCCAGGGACAGAATCTAAAGTATCTGAGGTATCATTGTTTCTTTCCAAAGCACTAGAGCAATGTGTATCCCCAGAAGGAAAATTTAGGGGCCTACTTTGCTGGGGCTAGGTTATGCCTGTATGCGGCCCTTTTTCTGAAAGAAAGTTAGATATCCAGACTTTGAAAAAAATAATAATTTCAGAGTGCTCAAGAATGTCAGACATACCTTCAAGTTCTTTAAACTTTTTCTTTTTTTCTATTATGTCTTAAAATCAGTCTTTACAAATAACAAAGAAATAACTGATCCCTGGTCAGAAAGATAATTTGGAATATATTTGTCCCAATCACAGTGGTGGAATTTAACTTTTCTATAAGCCTCTAGATCTCTGCATCTTTAAAACAAAAATTTTACAAGATTGTTATGAGTCAAACGAGATATATATATAAATGTCATTAGTTGTCATTATTATTGCTTGCCCAGTATCTCTCATCAAAAAGACCAAGATCTAGTTAGGAAGTCAGGGCCAGTGCTGATTAAAGAAAATCACCAAAAACTGTCCCTGATCCTGTCCCTGAAACATTAGCTCAGAACAAAGTCTTAATGAGACTTGGAACATGGGCTTGATTAACACAAGGCTTTGATCTTGTCTTGACCATTGACAGTACACCTAATCCCATTTAGCTCTCTCACAGATGTACACAGTTTCTCACAGGGGAGATCAGACTAGAGAATATACAAAATCCATCTCTTCTTCTGTAAACACTATTCAAAAGTGTCTCATCTTCTACCAATGGACCTTTTACACTGCTTTACAGTGTACAGTAATAATGTAATTAGTAGCATCCTCATCAGAAGACAACTATCATAATCATAAGAAGTACCTGATTGTGTTTAAGCAGAGAGGTATGATGTTATCCTATATTCAAATAAAAGTGGCCCCTTAAGAGAAGAACCCTTTGTTATTTGTATTCTCAGGTTGATGAGGGAATGCTGTCTTGTCTCAAAATCCCAACCCATCCCAAGGTGCTTCCTCTGTCTTGTCAGAGAGTATGAGGTTGTTCCTCCAATTGTGGAAGCTAAATTGGATCTGACTGGAAGCTTGAAACTCAAGCTGTCTGTCATCCAGCATCTGTTTGAGGAAGCACTGAAGTACAGGAAGACTGGCAGAGGGAAAAAAAAAAAAACAAGCTTAAGAGGAAAGCCTCAGAGACCCAGGACAGAGACCTCGTTCAGAATGAAGACAGCTGCTGGCCCAAGACTATAGGAGGGCAGGATCTACCTTGGGGAAGTGTCTCAGCCATGAAAAAAAAAAAAAAAAATCACTTGACTTGCTGTTGAATTCATTCTTCCCATTCCATTTCTCATGTTTCTTTCTACCCTCTGCTTTATTTCTCTCTATTCTCAGGATAAGAGATCTTTGAGGGTAGAGGTGGCAGTTGAGGGGAAGATTTTATGGCTCATTTTATAACCCTAGCCAAAGATTATAACTGCTTATAAGATTATATACTGCTTTGACTATGAATGTTTCTTCCAAAGATTTTTCTTTCTCTGGCATTCAAAGCATCTCTAAAAGAAGAATCAACAAGTAAGCAAAAATATACAAAGTGAAATTCAAGAAGCTGGAAAAAGATGGAAATCATCTTTTCTCCCAGGGTCTCTCAGCTTCTCCCCTCCTTCCAGGAGACAGGAAAGAGCAGACTGTTCTAAAGAGTGGAGAGAGGACTTCAGGGGGTCTTCAGGGGAAACTCAATCAAAGAAATTATTTTCCCACAGACTAAGCCAAGATCTTAATGGCTTTTTCCTCATTGAAGAATAAATCATCTCTCAATTTATGACAGTACAAAAATTATTTCCAAGTTTAGCACCCCTCTAAAAATTGGGAATGCCAGATATAGCCTTTATTTCTTAATTTCTTTTTCTTTATCTACCTTTTTATTTCTTCCTTTTTAATCTTGCTCTCTTGTCCTCCTTTCTTCCTATTTCTTTCTTTCTCCTTCTTTATTCTTCCTTTCTCTTCCTCTTTAATTCTTTTCCTTTTTCTTCTTCTCTCTTCCATTGTCTCCTCTGCTAATTATTAAAACATATTACTACCCCTCCAAAAAAGACTCAAAGTACAGTCATATATCCAAAATACAAAAAGATTGACTCAAAGTTATAAGAGTTAGAGCCATTCTCCAAAAGATAAATGGTTAAAGATATGCCTAGGAAGTTGTCAAAAGAAGAAAATCCAAGCTATCAACATTTTTTAATATTACAAATTGTTAACAACTAGAGAAATACAAATTAAAGTAATTGTGATTCTACTTCACACCCATTATATTTGCAGAGATGAAAAATGGGGGGGGGGGCGGTGACAGTTGTTGAAGGTGCTGAAGGAAAAGTTATACTAATGAATGGCCTATTGCTGGAGCTGTGAATTGGTCCAGACATTGTGAAGAACAATTTGCATGTATGCCCAAAGTTTACTAAGGAGTGCATACCTTTTGACCTACCAACAACACTTCCAAGTTTTATACTCCAAATAGATCCAAAAATGAGAAGTGGAACCCCCATGTATAAAAATCTTTATTGCAACTAATTTTTGATGTAGAAAAGAACTGAAAACTAAGGAGATGGTCATCAAATGGGGAATGACTGAACAAAGTATAGTATAATATAGAACAAAATATAGTGCATGTAACAAAATATTATTGCACCATAAAAAATATGAAAGTTTCACGGAAATCTGAGAAGATTCATTTGAACAGAGGAAGAATGAAATGAGAAAAAGCAGAAGAATAATTTCTACATTAACAGAAGCATTATAAATACAACCAACTTTGAAAGACTTAACTGATTAATTAACAAACCAATCACAATTCCAGAGATCATGATGAACATGCTAGCAGAGAGATGATATTCTCTTAAGATATACAAATTTCTAAATTGGCTCTTTAGAAACATATCTTTCTTATATTATTACAATTTGTATTTATTAACTGATAACCCACCATATGTAAGATATAAAACAAGATGTGCATGTGTTTAGGACCAATTTAGAAATTTGTTTTATTTAGATATTTAGTTATGCAGCATATTTGCTATATAGGCTTTCTTTTTTATCTTTTTTTTTTTAATCTGTAGTCAGTAGGAAGAAAAAAAAGTCAAAAGGATTATTAGAACATAAAATAATAAAATAAATACAGAGAGCAGAAAAGCAGGGGGAAAATCACAAACTAGCAGGACACTTTGAAAGTTCGGATTCTCCTTCGGTTAGGTCGAAGGGAGTTCGATTAGTTTCTGCTAGTGTGGAAATATATCATATTATGGCGAGAAGTCATGCTGTAATAATTAGCCATCAGTTTTCTTGGATTGTTGAAAGTGTTTTTTAAGGTAAAAGACCCATTAATTAATATGATGGAGACAAGAATGATGGCGAGTGATACTTCATATGAAATTGTTTGAGTGCAGAGTAAATATTAATTAATCTTTTAAAATACTCTCAAAGACCCTACATAATCATATCCCTACACAGATGCAAGTCCCTCGGGTAGGTCCAATCACGAAGAATTATAAACACTTCACCCCCCCAAAAAAAAAAAAAATTAGCAATAAGCAGATGATTAAAGAAGGCGAGATCGGTAATCAAGGTGTCAGACCGATAATTAGGACACTTTTCTTCTGGTTCATTTTAACCCAATTCCTTCCTTCCTACCAGGGTGCCAGAGCCCAGATCCAAGCTAGAAGCTGGAAAGATAGGAAGGGCTGAACTCAGGGAAACCTACAGTTGCCACTGAACTTTCCAATTGAATAAACCCAAGGGGATCTGCTGGCCCTAGGGTATGGAAATTACAGGTTTGAGTGAAATAGGCGAGAATTGCAAAACTCCACCCAACCCAGCCCAGTTTGAGGCTTCTGGGAAATCTCACCTCTCCTTCTTTTAGCTGACGTTGACACAACCTCTGCAAAACTTGGGTTATTCTTTGCCCTTTAAGACCCAACAGAGGCAGCCTATAGCAAGACGCTGCTGTATGCTGTTTGTTTTTTAAACCAATACATAAATATTACTGGGGGGGCGGGGAGGGGGAGATGTCGGGCAAAAATTTGCATTGCTCTCAATTTATGATCTGGAAAATAGAGGCTGGTTTCCGTTATTTGGTGGTTAACCAAGCTAGACTTTCTCCCCTATTCTGCCTACGAATTATATGCGTGCACGTCATTGCAGTTCACAGATGCGGTCGGTAACAATTCAAGAACCTTGATTATTTGGCCCGTTTGGGATTAATAGTTTTACAATGATTTGTGGGACTTCTTCGCCCTAGGGCGATAGGACATTTCTCCAGAGTTAGGACTGCGTCCTCTTTTCGCCTTTGTTTCTTTGCCCAGGTCCCGCTACTGCAAAGGCAGATTGGTACTGAATAAAAGTTGCATTCACGTCCCTCCTCTGACTTTTACTAATAAGCCTCAAGTAGATCTTCCTGGAATAGAGGGATAGAGTCTTCACACTGAAATCCCAGATCCTTCTCGAATGCCCCAAACCTCTCATTGTACCTTGAATATAGGAATTGTTTTTAAGACTTGTGAATTTTTTTAATGTAGGTAATACTCAATCTGCGCTCAAATCCTACTTCCAGCTGCCTTATAATGGCATGAAGCTTCTTGAAATCTTTAGCACTAAAGAAGTTCATAATCTGATGTCTCCCACCAGACTACAAGGGCTTCAAGTCCCATCTAGCTAAGGGACAATGAAGGTCAAGGTTAGGAAAAAGCTAGCCATCGGGACATAAACTTTATCAGCCACCACAACAAGAGATTACCATCTACTAAGACACAGGCTTAGGATCAGTGGAGGAAAGTGCCTGCAAATAAGGAAATCAGGGATCCTTGAGGTACTGCAGAACATTTCACTGCAGGAGAGAGATCATCCGAGCTCCATCTAAAGACGAACCTGGGAGCCGTCAAACGTATAGCAGAACTACGGGATGGAAGCAGGACGCGGGCGGGGGGAAAGCAGTGACCTGAAACTTTGAAATTATGCTATTGGTGCGAACCACCCCGCGGCGGCGATGAAACTAGAGCAACACCTGCTCTGGTCATCTGCCCAAATCACTGTCACAGCCCTTTAGCTTTGGGCCAAAATGTCTAACGGGATTTGAATCTTCACTGAAAGGAGTGTAAGCAGAGGGCCACGCTGACGACCAGAAGTCCTGCAAAATTCCGTGTTGAAAAAGACACAGCAAATGTATCCAGGAAAAGTCACTAGAGGTAGTGGGGGGCTCGGGCAAGATCCAACCAGAAGCATCAGAACCAGAAGCCTGTAAAGGAGTGTCTTGTGGCTCCTAGCGATTTGTTTTCCAAACTTCCAAATGCGAGTCTTTCGCCCATTCCCTAAATCCATTAATTAGCCTGACCATGAATCTGGGACTCCGGGCTTCTCACATCTATTGGTCTCTGGCTTCGGAGCACGAAAGTCCAGAGTCAAAATCGCGAATGCGGCCCCGGCTCCTTGTCGTAAAAGGGGCGGCTGAGAGGCTGTTGGTAACAGATTCAGAACCCAGGTGCCGCGTCTCCGCAGGGTGGGCATTCGTCGGTCACGGGGAAAGGGTGGTTAGGGAGTTCTGGGGCTTTCCAGGCCAAAAAAAAAGTTATCATACTGTGTTTAACTGGGATGTTTGTTGTCTGTGGGCCGGATCAAGAAAGAGACGAGAGTGCACCATACATGGCCGCAGCATCTCAGGCCTCAACTCTCCGCCCTGGGCTCGGAAAGTAGTCCCATCCATTTAGCTTGCTGGTATCTGGAGCCAGAAAGTATACACAGACCATAAATCCACTCTCCCCTTTCCCTTCACGCCCGGGACCCTGCTCTCGGCAAGCTCCAGTCTTCTCCGCCAGTGCTTCGCATTCTCCCCCGGAGCTGGCAAGCTGGGGAGAGGGAATGAGGCGGAGGGAGGGGGAGGGGGCGGTTGCTGCGGGAGTCAGGCCAGCGGGGAGATATCGCCCGGTCATTCATCAAAGCCCTTATGATTCCGGAGGGCGGCAAATGGGTTGTGTTAGCAGGCGCAGAGCTTGACAAGGTGGCATCGTTATCCTGTCCACATGATGCATAATATTAGCATTAGGGCGCAGATCCCTGCATGCTTTTAAAATCATCACTGTTCATTTCCAAGGAAGAGAAAAGGGAGGGGAGGGAATGAGATGGCTCCTCTCCACGTGCCAGAATGGAAGGGGAAGGGGGAAGAAAAAGGAGACAGACAGACAGACAGACAGACAGACAGACAGACAGAGACAGACAGAGAGAGGAGAGAGAGAGAGAGAGAGAGAGAGAGAGAGAGAGAGAGAGACAGAGAGACAGAGAGACAGAGAGACAGAGAGACAGAGAGACAGACAGAGAGAGAGACAGACAGACAGAGACAGACAGAGACAGAGAGACAGACAGAGACAGAGAGACAGACAGAGAGAAAAAGAGACAGAGACAGAGATAGAAACAGAGAGACAGAAACAGACAAAGAGGTGGGAGAGACAGGGAGAGAAAGAGAGAGGGGGGAATAAAGGGAGAAAGAGAGAAAGAGACAGAGAACTACTAGGAGGCATTATCTATATGTGTGGGGGGAATTAGACAGATATAGAAACACAGAGACAGATACAGAGACAGACAGACAGAGAAGGGGGAAGAGAGAGACAGGAAGAGAGGGAGAGAGATGGGAGAGAGGGAGAGACAGTCAGAGAAAGAGACAGAGAGAGAAAGAGAGAGAGAGAATCTACTAGGAGGCATTATGTGTGTGTGTGTGTGTGTGTGTGTGTGTGTGTGTGTGTGATTAGCCTTCTTGCTGCACTTCCCCCTCCCCCCATTCACAATATTAACTTGATGTTTTTAAAATAGAACTGACAGGGTATGTTCAATGTATATGTTCAAAGGTAGGCTGCTGATTTGCGATTCTATCTATACTAACAATGTGAAGTTGAGATGAGGCAATTACCTGGATAATTCCTATAGAAAAAGAAACATTCTGTAAATATCCAAGCCAGTGATGTTTAAGTGAGGAAAGAAGTTGTCTGCATGCTGCTACCAAGTCTTCTCCTGTCTCTCTTTGCTTTTTAGATAATCTGTATGTGACTAGATCTCTCACCATACCAAATTCACTTACCTCTAGTCAATGGCACAGATTTCCAAATGAAAACATCTTAATTTCCTGTGTAAAGTACTAGAAATACTAGTACTGGGTATAATATTTGCATGATCCTTTTTCACTTGCAAAGCCTTTTCATATATATTATCTTATCTGTTCTTCATAATAATTTAATTCAGCAAATATTAATTAAAAGCTTACTTTTACAGTTTTATAAGGCCCTATGCTCAGGCTGGGATTCAGGATATATAGACAAAAAGGAAATGGTCCCTGCCCACAAGGACTTTATAGTCTACAACTTAGAGCAAAACTTTGTGATAAGAAGAATGGGTATTATTGTGTCCATTCTACAGCTTTATATTCCCAGAGCCCAGTTTTGTTTTGTACTTTGTAGATAACTAATGTTTGTTTGTTGAATCAAGGAAACAAGTTTAAAGAGATTATGCGTCTTACCCAAAGTAATATAGTTAGAAGTAAGGAGTGAAATCCATATCCAACCCAGGTTGGAATTTGAGAACTAAGGATTGAAAACAATATGGGTTGAGAAACACATGAAAGGAAAGGAAGAAACAGAAAAAGAAAATACTCCTTTTTTTGCTACCCTTGGGTGGAGAGGAGTGGAACCCAGAAGGAATCCCTCTGTGTCTCTATCGGGATCCCCCTTTAGCTAAGCTATTAGCAGAGTCAAGTCACTTAAAATGAACTCAAACATGGGATTCAGAAATTTCTGTGGAAAAATGTGACCCTTTTAATTTCTTAATGTATTCAGTGCAATTGATTTAACAGAGAGGCAGATTTTCTCCCCTCAGAGATGAAGTTTCCTTTCTTCTTCCTACCTTACATCTCAATCTGGAAGACTCGTCACTGGCAGCCACCAAAAGTTCCTATAAATGTCTTTAATGGCTGCAGTTATCACTTCTGTACAGAACTAGGAAACATGATCTTAATGCTTTACTATAACCAACCAGGAATTCAGAAAATAAGGGATAGAAAAAGCGAATTCAAAAGTAATGAGGAACTAGTGGAGACTTGAAGATAGCATAGATGAAAGTATGAAATGGAGGTGAGATGAGATAGAGAATGGAAGTCTAACATAATGATCGGAGCACTGGAATGGAATCAGGAATACCTAGATTCAGCTTTTCACTCAGACACTTACTAGCTTTGTGACACTGAGAAATTCACTTAACCTCTTTATATTTCAGTCTATTCTTCTGTAAAATGAAGACTCAGTGTGTCTTTTAAGGTGCCTTCCAAGAACCAATGGTCAAACTAGAGTACTGAAGGTTCTTAGGTGGTAGGTAACCAACACTATGTTTTAAATTAAGCTTTTATTTCTACTTGTTGTCCTAAAATGATATAATAAGAAGAACACAGAACTTGAGTCCAAAGACCAGAATCACAAATCTGAAACATTAACTTTAGGATTTCTCTAAGTGTCAGCCTCATCTGTGAAAAGAAGATCAAAATACCTTCACTATCTGCCTACCTCACAGTATATTTCTCCTAGTGCATGTTGCCAATAGTTCTATTCTGTAATCTCTAAAAAATTCCATGAAGATTCCTGCTTGTGCTGATATTTATTCTAAGTAAGAGAAATTGCAACTACTTACTTGAAATATGACTTGTAGTGGCTATAGTCCTACTTTGTAATTATTCATAAGATAACTTTGACTGTATTCAGGAAGGATCTCTGATGTGAGGGTTTGCCAGGCCCTTTTCAGGACTGCTTATACAACTTTGGTGTCCAACTGGTCACCTGGATATCCAAAAAGCTGTAACATGAACAGTGGCCACATCCTGGTAAAAAAAACCATTTTAGTAGGCAAGCTAAACCAGCTTGCAGGTAACCAAAAAATTTCAAAACCATTAGTGAGTTAGGGGAATGTCCAGGTCCAAAATGTGAAGACTTTTCTTGGTGGAATGAGAACAATTTGTTCCAACAATGAAGCTGTTGATGTGGAGCTCTAAGAGTTTGGGCAGACTATTAAAGATGCCATCCACTGCATCCCAAGAAACCATAGTAGTCCTGACTCTTGACATGTCATTGGACTTCAGTAATTCTGAAAGAAAGAGTGTCGGTGACATTTTATGCAATTTTGTCTCGCTTAAAAATTATCAGGCACAAGTCAAGACATCACTCATGGTATCTTTGGTTCTCTTCAAAAACAAAGTACCAATAATAACCACAATGTAAACTCAGATTTATTCCTAGTATTACTTGTAATCCCCTAGCTCTGTGCCTGGAGCAATAGAGTAACCAAGGGGTTTAGGTAAGTCTGGGCAAGAATGAGCTTACTTTGCTATCTATCAGTCATTTTCCAGGCCAGAGAATTGATCAGATCCCATGATAAGGGTTGCATGGGATGGTAGAAAGAGCAAACTTTCTCTCTTTCATATTTTTCTCATGATTCTGACAATAAAGAATCAGGGTGAGGGACCCAATTTTGGAGTGTATGGGGCTCTGAAGAGTTGCCTATAGGGGAACCAAGGCCTGGACCCTAGGTACAGACCTTCATCTCTCATTTCTTTGAAGAAGTTGATAGAAAAAGCTTGGTGGACCCCTAGACAGGAATATTTGTTCTGCTTTTTTGGGGGGAGGAGGAAACTTTAAATTAGAATCAGAGAAATAGAGCTAAAGGAGAACTCACTGTTCACTTGAGGAAACTAAGGCCCAGGGAGAAATAAGTTGCTTGAGGTCACACAAGTATTAAGGATCAAAGATGAGATTTGAAGTCCTCTGACTTCGAAGACTAATCTTTCCAAGGTAAGGGGCAGCTAATTATGTGTCAGAGCCAGAAATACTATCTGTCTACCTCATCTTTCTGGCAACTATATATATAAATCCAGCCCCTGGAGGAGCACTGATTTTTGCAGATTCTCTGTAGTTTTCTTGTTCTCATGAAATATAGTAAATCTGTAGTTGGAAGTCATAACTCCAGAGACTTTCATTGTAAAACTACTTTCCATAGAATGGAAGTTAGAATATTTTCTTTTTCCCTGAGACTGGGGTTAAGTGACTTGCCCAGGGTCACACAGCTAGGACGTGTTAAGTGTCTGAGACCAGATTTGAACTCACGTCCTCCTGAATTCAGGGCTGGTACTCTATCCACTGTGCCACCTAGCTGCCCCCCAGAATAAAATTGGAAGGTTTGAAATGGAAATGCAAGTTCATAAAGATATTCTTTTAGAAAAATATTATAGCTAAAGTACAGTAAGGCCCTTCTTTATAAGTTATAGATGTGACTTCAGAGCAAACTCAAGTCAGTTGAACTTGAACAGTGCTATATCCCCAACACAGTGGAGGGCATCATGTCATCTGTGTGATATACTGACATTCACATTTCTCTCCCCTTTCCCCAATCTCTTCTAACAAAGCTTTCTTCTAATCTCCAAGGTTCAATGCCTTCCTCTCAAACTAAAATTATTTTAAAATATGAAAGTCGACTCATTCCCTGAAATCCCACAACAACCACAAAAAACACGTCCTCTCAATTCACCTGTTATGCCTGGGGCACTGCAGTACAAAGTTCCTAGGACACACGTCCTATTTGGGGAGGCAAAATACACTCCTAAATGTAAAAATAGCAACATGGAACAGCACATGCTAAGTGCCAAAGGAGGTAGAAGACAAGCAGCTGCTAGCAGAATTCATCTCCTTGCACACAGTAGGGAATCAATAAATATTTGTTGCTGGGGAATATTGACAAATTGGCATATATGATGTTTAAGTCTGGACAATAGCAGAAGCTTTAGAGGAAACACTCCAGAATATGATTGACCAGGAAAGGAGAAAGATTTGGTGGGAAATTATAGCTAATTTCTGATTATGTAGAAGGGATTTGTTTGTGTAAATTTAAGACTTAAGAGCCTACTACGTGCCAGACACTGTGCAAGGATTTGTGAAAGCAAAAGCAAAAATGTTCACTATTCCATCAAATAGCTTCTATTTGGATGAGGGATAAACTATAGTATGTAAAAAATGTACTCATAGGGGTAGCTAGATGATGCAGTGGATAGAGTACCAGACCTGAAGTCAGGAGCATCTGAGTTCAAATTTGACCTCAGATACTTAACACTTCCTAACTGTATGACCCTAGGCAAGTCACTTGATCCCAATTGCCTCAGCAAAAAAAAAAAAAAAAAGGTACTCATATAAAATTAAAGTTAAAATAGATTTGGTCAAAAGAGAAAAATAGGGAAACCAAACCATGTCAGCCATATCAATTAATATTGTTTTTGATTATTTAAAATAACTGGACAATATAAGGTTGGATTATTGCTGTGGTGTATGAAATGATGAGTTGGCAGAGTTAGAAAAATATGAAAAAACTTGGGCTTATGAAGGAAAATGTTAATCACTTTCAGAGAGACAGAAGATAAATAAGCATAGTACAGTCATGCCTAGATGTATAGGAATGTATATGTGCATATAGCTGTATGATTATAGATATCTATGTATATGTATGTGTGTATACATATATATATACGCACACATAGATAGAGATATAGACCAGAAATTGATGGTACTCTTTTTGGGAGAAGCGGGGAATGGAGGAAAAGAAAAAATAAAGCAAAAAGTGCACAGCAGAGAAGAAAACTTAAGAGGAAGCAAAGAAAAGATAGAAAGCTCTGAATATGTGCGGTATTTATTACATATTTCCTTGAAATAGAAATTTATTGCTTCATATTTTGAATCCTTTCTTATGTTCTGCTGTTCACATAGTGATGTATTTTTTTTCTTTTCCTATTTTGTTTTTCAATTTAAAATTAATTAAAAATACATGCAAGACAGATACAAGGTAACCTTAGGTGCAGCACTAGCAGGTTGAGGGAAGGAGTCAGGGGATCTTTATGTCTCAAGCAGAACGTAGCATTTGTTTTGAGTGTTGAAGGAAACCAGGGATTCCAAGAGGTGAAAGTGAAATGGGAGTACATTCCAAGCATATATAATGGTTGATGCAAAAATATGAAATAGGGAGAGAAAGTTACAGGAAAGCAGATTTTGGCTAGTTACAAAAAAAAATTCTTAGGAATAATCACCACTCAAAACCAGAATAGATTGCCTTGTTAGGTATGAAAGTCTGGTCACTGGAGGTGTTCAGCACACTCTATATGGACATTAGTCAAGAGGATATTTCTCCATAGGGTAGAAGGTTGGAATAGATGATTGTCAAAGAAAAGATCCTTTCAGCTCTAAGATTCTAGAATTCTGTAATTTTAACTGTAATATACATTACCAAAGAGTAGTGACTATTTCTTACCCCTTTCAATGCACTTAATTTAATCAGCACCTAACATAAACATGGGGACACAGAAGTCATTCAATAAACAATTGATGATGAAAGGTTCTCCTTTATCCAACTCTCTTGCATTTTCTCCAAAATGGTTTAACTCTAGCCAATTCCCTCACTCTCGGCCACATCTAGAATTCTGTCTAGGGCCACTGGGAGACAGATATTAAGTGTCCCAATGCTTAGTAGACTAAAGTTCTCCCTCCCTACTGCAAGAAAAAGGGGGAATACAAATGATGACAGGATGGAGATCTTGGGGCAAGGAATTAATAATCAACAAAGTTATATAAAGAGAAAGCTAGGTGACAAAGTAGACCTGAAGTCGGGAAGATTACCCTTTTTGAGTTCAAATTCAGCCTTACACTCGTAGTAGCTGTGTGATCCTGGGCAAATCACTTAATCCAGTTTACCTCTGTAGAGAAGAAAATGGCAAAGAAAATTCCCCCCCCAAAAAAAAAAAAACAATTGTTGGGGTTAGAGAGGACTGAAACAACACCACAGCAACACCAAAGTTTAGGGATTCATATTTTCTCATTTGGTCCTCACAAGAGGATTGTTAGGGAGTTAATTCATGGGAAAGAGAAGCTAAAAGAAAATTAAATGGCTTGCCCAGCTCACACAGTGGGAATGGTGAAGCTGGGGCTTACACCCAGGGGTACCAAGTGCTCTTTTTATACTATCTCATTAGAAATCTAGATTAATCTATTACTGTAGCTTGGAACTTCAGAAGAGAACATCTGGTCATGATGAAAAAAGGAGGTGACAATATCCTGAGGCTCAGTAGATAATAGCCTAAAGTGTCTAAAAGAGCTTTGTAAATTATATGAAAGGTGTTAAAATGCTAAAGTGTACTGGACTATACAAATGGGGCAGCAGGGGAGGGAGGGTTGGAAGTGTAAGTTTGTGTATGTGCCTTTCAGGCTGCACCCTGGATTCACTGACTATTCTCAAAGGGCAAGTATCACCGGAAAAAGAGAAAAGCCAAGCTAAATAACTTGACAGCCCCAGAGCATAATTTGGCCCATCTCCTAAAACACCAATTAGTAAAGGCTAAACCCATTAATGAAGCAGCAGAGGGCTCTGATTTCAACCAGGTGGTGCAAATCAGACCTCCAAACTCTCTAACGGGAATTCTCCGCCCCCTTTCAGCCCAAGAGTCCTCCCAAGAAAACTTCTCACATCAATAACTACTTAATGGACCTCCCTGGAGCCAAGGCAGCACATCCGGGCTTTGAGTGAACCAATGAGTTGTATGAGGGGGAGTTGATCAGGGTTGGGGGACAAGGTAGAAGAAAAAGGAAGTGGAATTGTTTGTCAGTACAATTGAGTCTTGTGAAGGAAAAGAAGCGTTAGAAAGAGAAGAAGAGAAAAAGGGTCAAGATATGAAAAGACAGGGAGTTTAGGGATAACTGAGATAGATGTTGGCATCATTGCAGGGAACTTGTGCTTAGACAGGGAAGAATTTCAGTTTTCTCCAAGATCCTCTTCTGGGAAAAGCAAACAAAAAACAATTTGAAATAATAGCTAATTTTACAGAAGAGGCAAACTTGGGTTCAATTCCCCCTTCTCAAACAACTGGTAAGTGACCTAAGCAAGAAACTTTAAATCTCCAGATCTCTCTGTTCCCCAACTAAAAAAAGTTACAGAGAAGATGCTGATTTGAATTGGGAGAGGAAGTTCATTATCAGAAACTCCCAACCCAATTGAATTCACAGGTCCCAATACAGGCACACAAGATATTTTGCAAACCACTTTCCTCAAGACTCTGTAATTTAGTTAGTGGGAGGTGGGGGGGGGGGGGAAGAATCATACATTTTACATTTTACAGCCAGATAGTGGAGTGGATAGAGTCCTATACTTGAAATTTGGGTGATCTGGCACAGACAGTTACTTAGCTGTGTGACCCTGGGCAAGTCACTTAAGTTTTCTGCCTCAAGTTCCTCATCTGTAAAAAGGGAATAAATAGTACCTACTTTTCAGATCAGTTGTGAGGATAAAATAAATAAATGTGAAATATTTTGCAAGCCCTAAAGTGCTACGTAATATAATATTAATTATTGTTATTATTGCCTTCATTATTACCATTGTTAACTTTGTTATTGACAGTATCAGCTTAGTGACTGGCACATAATCACTAAGAGAGTAAATGTTATAAACTGAACTGAGACCCAGATTTTCTCATTTCCAATATAACCTTTTGCTAAACCACACTGTGCTTTCCCTCTAAGATTATATTCCTCCTACTCTTTATATGTTTTGTCTCTAACTGTTTACATAAATATAGTCTCACCCATTATAAGTTCCTTGAAGGCAGAGACTTTTTGTACCGCCTCCCCTCCTCGAACAACCAATACGTGGCATATTTTAAGTCCTTAAGAACCGTCTGCTGATTAATTGAAACACTTTGCCCAGCTCACATAGGTCTCCCATTCTCTCTCCTCAAATTTTCTTTGAGCTTTCTTCCTTATTTCTCTCTCTCCCTCCCTCTCCCTCCCTTCTTCTCCCTCTCCCTTCTTCTCCCTCTCCCTCTCCCCTCTCCCCTCCCCTCTCTCCTCTCCCCCTCCCCTCTCCCCTCTCCTTTCTCCCCTCTTCCCCTCTCCCCCTCCCCTCTCCCCTCTCCTTTCTCCCCTCTCCCCTCTCCCCTCTCTCCTCTCCCCTCTTCCTTCTCCTCTCTCCTTTGCAATTCGTAACCTCTCCAATTAGGTTGCCAGTTGCTTAAATTCAGTATCTCTTGTTTAGCATTTTTTGTATCCTAGGACAATTCCTAGCTAAAGATACTTTTATATGTGTGTTAAGTTGAATAAATGAGTCACTAAACAAGTATGTTTTGTCTGCCATTATCTGGATTTATTCTTCAATTCATAGCCTCACTAAGAGAAGAGAGATGTCAGGGAGATAGGGGACTCCAATGGAGAACTCAGATTGTCCACTGCCAGTTTAAATTCTTCAGGCTGATTTTTGATCCTGCAGAATCTCTTTTCCTATTCATTGCTCCCAGACCAGCAGCTATTGCCATTTGAAATCAATGCCTCCGGTCATTAAGCAAACATCTACAGCATTTGAAAATAAGGAGATTTTGGGGTGAGTAGGAGGAGATGGGATGCTGTTTAGATGTTTGGAAACCCTCACTAGAATCATGAAAGACATAATTGGTGAAAGACAAGGATGTAAAACTGGTCACAAAGCAATTCAATTCAACAAGAATTCATTGGATAGTGTGGTACTGTGCTAGGCATTGGAAATACCAAATCAAAAATCCCTCCTCTCCTTCTGTCAAGGAGTTTACAGCATTAGACCTAAAGTCAATAAGCTCTGAATTTCAATTTGCCCTCAGCTTTGTTATCCTGAACAAATCATTTAGCCTCTTTGTGCATCTATTTGGCCATCTTTTGGGAACAATAATAGCATCTATCACCCAGAATTGTTGTGAGAATCAAATTTTGCAAAGTACTTTGCATACTTTAAAATATTATATAAATACTAGCTATTATTAGGGAGGCATACAACACATACATAGTCTATGCATCAGTGTATCTCTACATGTATATGTATATATACATACATATTTATATACATGCATATGGATCGATGTAAACAAAGTAATCTCCACAAAGATTCAACAAATCATTGAAGTAATTAGGAATGGAACTAACTGAACTGAGCCTAGAGGGAGAAACCAAAATTTCCAGAGTCTAATATTAGTAGGGAAAGCATTAAGATAGAGAGACAAGGCAATAGCCTGTGCAAAGGCATTGAGGGTAGAAATGTGCCACTTAGGAAAAACAGTTGGACTGGAGTACAAGAGGAAGAGACAGAGTCATTAGCTTAGTAAACTAAGCTGGAGCCAGGCTGGGAAAGCCGATGAGGCAAATTCGGTGCTTGACAGAGGGACTAAACCATCGGATAACTCCATCACCCCTTTTCTCTTCTCCCCAAACTGCAGGTCTTCTTCCTACCAACCACTAGGCCAGGGGGAAAGTGTCCAGTGCTTCTTTCAGACCACTTTCCGTTAGCCCGAGATCCTTTTACCTTCCCCTTCCTCTCTTCTTCCACCGAGGACACTGGGAAATTCCTTGAAAACTAAGTCGCTACACTGAGATGAGTGAGAGAATTGAGTAGTGTAACAGGAAGCTTCCAGAGCCGTAGGCTCCCTTATACCAATTGCTTCTGGCGGGGGGGGAAGGGGGGGGGAGAGGCTAGCTCACAAACTAAGGACAATAGCCGGTATTTATAAAAGCTCTGTACTAGTGAACCGGCAAAAGAATCTTTGGCTTGTAGAGGAAGGTAAATTAACTTATCTGCTAGGATTGCCATCCCACGGATGAAGAAATCGAAGGAGACCATTGCCAGAGACTTCTTTCTGACCGTCATCGCTGCTCAACAACCTGGAAATCTCCTTTGTTTTTCTTAACACTAAATAATAATAAATTGTTGACGAGGTAAGACCTGGCAGGTCGAAATACTGGCTTCTTTGAGAAGGGCAAAGGCGGGAGTAGGGGAGTGGGGGGTGATGATCTGAGACATTCCCGGGGGAGAGTAAAAAAAAGCTTTGGATCTAGAAGGGGAAGCGGCACCTGGGTTTCTGCTAAGATATTTGGTGCGTTGAGCTAGCTAATTTCTAAGGCTCCTTCAAGCTCTGTCATTTTCAAAGCATTTTTCACGTAGAAGAAGAGGTAGGCAGTCTAAAGAGTTCTCTTCCCAGAGGCCAGTCCAGGAATCGGAGCTGAGGCTCCTAGTTCTTTCAATCCGTGCGTGTTTATTTAAGAATGTGAATAAAGATTCTGTGTAAACACCCATTATTTCTGATGAGCGTGCAATGGCAATGAACAGAGGTGGGGAGAATAGCCTGCTCTTTTAATAGCCATGCATGTAAGGAGAGATTGTGGCAAAAGTTGGCATTTAAGGGAAGGCAATTTGTCTTATGGACGCCAGCCAGTCCCGGGGCGTAACCTCGAAGGTGGAGGGACGTGAGCAAGAAGCGTGTGAGTGAGTGAGTGTGTTTGTATGTGTATACAAACATACGGTGTTCTGACCCTCTAAGTTTGCACGTCTCTTATGTACAGACGTTTGATTTAAATTCAATTCGACCGTTCATTAATCGCCCATTTTAACTAGTCTTTAGTCAGGTACAAAGACGAAAAATCCTATTTCGAGGGGCAAGTGGGAGTAGTGTATATGTCACTGATGACAATAAATTTTACTATGATATAAGGACCTACAAGACTTATCGAAGGAGAGATCTTGTAACTAAGGAAGAATCAAGAAAGGCTTCAAGAAGGAGATATCCCTTGAACTAGACTTTGAAGAAAGGGAGAATTTTTTACACAGGAAGAGAAGAATACGGATTTCGAACTTGAATACTGCGTGCTCAAAGGCACGGAGGTGGGAAAGAAATGTAAAACATTTTGTTCTTGGCTTTAAGGCAAAACCAACATATTTATATATTAAAAGGGTAAATTCAGGAATTTTTATTTGTTAAAAAGAGGATGAAGCTCTCTACTTATTTGAGTGTCTACACATCACACAAGACGAACAAACTCCCAAACCAAGATGGGGAAGGGGAAGGGGGGAGAGACCGAAGGAGTAGGAATACAGGCTCACTGAGAAAATGTTGACTGCCACTTGATCCTCCAGATCGCCCTCTCTCACCAAAATCTATATATAGGAGTTACTCGCAACAAATTTGTCTTCAAGTTTCTAGGTAAAGTGCAGCAGTGAAGAAACAGGTCACTAAATCATCCAGAGAAGCTCTTTCCTTCACCTTGGGCCAAGCTGGGAACTGCACTCCGACCGACCCCGAAGACTAATTGGTCTAAATGTTGCGGAGGAGCAGAGCCTCAGAGAGAAAGGTGCCATTCCCTTACTTCTCACATACTCAGGAAGAGGAGCTTTCTCAGCATCCACCTATCTATGCCCATCCTGGTTCCTTGGAGAACTTGATTTAGTCAGCCTTCTTCCATTCCTCCCTAGGAAGTCAGCGGCCCAAATGAAATCCAATGAAAAACAGACTACAGATGGAGGGATAGGAGGGAGGGGTGGAGACAGACAGAGACAGAGAGACAGAGACAGAGACAAAGAAAGAGAGATACAGATACAGAGACAGAGACAGAGACAGAGACAGAGACAGAGACAGAGACAGAGACAGAGAGAAGGCGAGCCTGTACTAGCTAGTTGCCTTCCTGCTCTTCTCCCCTTCCTTTAAGGGCGAGGTCTTGCCTGTCTCCCTTCTCCTCCTTTCCCCTTTTAAATCTCTTCACCAAATTACTTATGAAAAGGAGCGGCATAATAGCGCTCAGGACCACGTCAAAAGATGACGTTTGAAGCCTTGTTTTGTGGCTTTCTGGCTGGGTTCCCTCATCTGTAAATTGGGAGTCTCCTAATCCTCATTTCTCAATTAAGGTGGTGGGTGGGGTCACACTAGATGATCTCTAAGGTCGGATTCCATACTAAAGATCCAGCCACTTACCTCAAAGGATTGTGGTGAGGCTTCGATGAGATCATGGATGTGGCGGTGTTTTGTGGTGACTTTGAATGCTATCATTAATTTTTGAACTGTCTTCGGGACCGAGGTCCCCCTTTGCTGGCGGGTGGACAAGCATCTTCAGGCCCAACCCTATCTCCTGGCAAACATTCTGCTGCCTTGAGAACCCTTTCTTCAGCTTTGTTGCCAAAGAATTAATGATGAAAGACCAGGGACTGTGGTTAGAGGTCTGGAAGAAGCCCAGATCTAGAGCTGGTGGAGGGTTTCAAGATCGAACCCCTGTGAGGTTCCACTTACACTGGAGTTCAGCTTTGCAAATCGTGGAAACTTCAAGAGGTACTTTCAAAAAATTATGTGGGACCCTAAGATCATGTCCTTTATTTCTGATGATAAAAAATATTTTGTTTTTTTATTATTATGATTATAAGAACTTTTTAAATAAATACTTTTTACCTGAAGGAGGAGGAAAAAAACTTTTCAGGCCGTATCCCTACAGAGGTACAAATAAGAACTCAGCCCCCCAGTCAAGAAGCAAAAATCTTTTCCAACCGTGATGTTCTTCGACACTCTGATCGGGAACAGGAGGAATGGGGAAGGGGGAGAGGTGAAGAGAAAAGAGTTCGGAGAACTAGGGGGAGAGACTATGATGTTTGTAATCCCTGTTAAATAAATAGGCTAGAGACAACCACTTTCCTAGGATTGGTTTTGTATGGTTTGCTTTGGAGGGAATCAAGCGAAACCTGCTCTCCTGGCAATCCTAGTCCATGTGATCCACGGAGAAAGCCAGTAAATTGGCACTGGAATTCAAGCCAACTGAATCTGAGCCACATCAGAGGATGAGCCTTTGCAAGCAAACAAAAAGGAAGTGAGGAGAGGAGCATTTCACTAAAGATGCGTAGCGGGTCTGGGTGATCCCTGTGAATAAAACACGACTGGGAGAGGCAATTATCTGGGAAGCAAAAGGGGTAGAAGTGAAGAGGTTTTTAATATTAAATTGTACAAAAGTATAACTTTTAAATGTCAAAAATTCTCTTACCGTGACAATTAGGTCTTTGTTTAATGTTGTCACTTATTTTTACAACTAGAGCTCAATAACAGAAAAGAGAAGCTGAAACGTGTCCTAAACTAGGAAAATCTGAACTAGAGCACACTGATACTTTTTATTGATTCCAATCAATTCAAATCGAACTCATCAATCCTTAAGATAAACAATACAAGTCATTTATATTTCACAACTTATCTTAGTTCAGCTTCACAACAGACCTGCGAGGCAGGTACTACAACTGATGTTAACCCTATTTTATGGATAATGAAAATGAAACTGGAAGATATTATATCTCACAGTTCCCAAGAATTTGAACCTAATTTCCCCCAACTCTTAATAGAGTCCCTCCTCCTTTTGTGCAAGGGATGCAGAATCTCTCAAGGATTTGCAATTTGACTGCAGAGAAAGAACGTGTCCAAATAAATATGAGGTAGAAGCAAAGTAATCCAACGCGATGAGAATTCTGTTGAGGGAAAGATTACTTTCAGCTGGAGTCAGGGTGTGGCAGCCAAGGAAGTCTTCGTGGAGGAGCTGGAATCTGAAGAAGGCTTTGAGAGGAAAATATTTTCATGAAGATGTGGAAGGTAAAGAAGCCATACCAGACGTTGAGGCAAAGGCGGAGAGACCCGGAAGGTCAGAATAAAGCAAAAGTTCGAGTCTAGAACGTAAAATTCATAAAGCTGAGCAATGGGATTGTAAAGACTTGTTTCCTTCCTAACGGGATTAGATCTTTGTGTAGACTATTCACTCTAAGTGTGTAGACAGTCAAATGAAGAATCGACATCATCATACAGATACTTTATAACGTTCTAAAGACAGAGCAAAAAGTACTTTAGCTTGTAATAGCCAGGTACTAGAAGAAAGCAAGAAGGCTCTTCAGAAAAGGAAGAGTCCTTTAAAGACGCGGATAATCTACAGCATTTTGTGCTCATGGATACTTCTCTTTTCTTTCCTCTGGACCCTACCCAGATGAGGATATATATAAATGGTATGCTTTTTGTTGTTGATTTTTAGGAAAGAACAAAAAAAAAAAAAGAGGAAGGAAGGAAGGAAGGAAGGAAGGAAGGAAGGAAGGAAGGAAGGAAGGAAGGAAGGAAGGAAGGAAGGAAGGAAGGAAGGAAGGAAGGAAGGAAGGAAGGAAGGAAGGAAGGAAGGAAGGAAGGAAGGAAGGAAGGGAGGGAGGGAGGGAGGGAGGGAGGGAGGGAGGAAGGAAGGAAGGAAGGAAGGAAGGAAGGAAGGAAGGAAGGAAGGAAGGAAGGAAGGAAGGAAGGAAGGAAGGAGAATTTCTATGCAAGAAAGAAGGAATTCTCGGAGCTTTTTTTCTTTACTTACCCAATCTAATCTAATCTAAATAAGGCAGCTTCAGGCTGCAGGAGCCCAAGCTTCGAGCTGGCTTAATATCCTTTAGAGGCACACATATTGCCTCCATTTTTTTGGGGGGGTATAGGAATAAAGTTGGGAGCACACATTCCACACCGATGCGTCTCTCCTAGTTGATGGAGGAGTCCTTTTTAATTGTAGACATTCCCCATTTTGTTCCTTTTATTAGAAATATCAGTGTTAATCATTAAAAACAGCAGTATTTATCAAACAA
Organism: Sminthopsis crassicaudata; assembly: GCF_048593235.1. NCBI lineage: Eukaryota > Metazoa > Chordata > Mammalia > Dasyuromorphia > Dasyuridae > Sminthopsis > Sminthopsis crassicaudata. Next base: position 407,053,221 of record NC_133620.1, read on the forward strand.
ATATCTCTCTCTAAAAGGTTTTGGTGTGTTTACTACAGCTAGCCTATTGAGCCTTCGCAGCGAACAGGCTGGGGAAAAGACTAGTTTCAGGTCCACATATGAAAGACAGGTTTTCCTCTCTAATTTACCCCCATTCCAAGTCACTGCCAACTATCCTATCTCCTGATACTGAGATCTTTGGTTCGGATCACCTTTATGATGTGGCTCTTGATTTGAAATTACGCGACTGGAGCTGAACCTTAAAACTATAAAAAAAATCACAGGATTTAGAGTTGGGAGGGACTTCAGCGCTCACCTCACCCAAACTTACTGATGGGAAAACTGGGGTCTGGAAAAGGAAAGTGAATTTTTCAAAGCTACACAACAAGTTAGTGACAAATCCTTGACTAGAACCCCTCTTCTCACTCCAACCCAGAGCAGTGCACTCTTCCACTACACCACCCTGAACCTTTTAAGTTATTAAATTAAGATATTTAAAATTTAAAGACTCAGTCAGACTCGTGTTTTTCTTCTTCCTCTCTTACCTCCCCCAAAACTAAAAATCTAATTCTATTTCCAATGGGAAAGGGGAGGCGTTTCCGGGCATGGAAGAAGGATGGCTAAATCCCTGGTGGTAAATCTCCTGGAAGATTAGTTTTCTAGAAGCTATTGGAGTGTCTGGCTTGGTCCCGAGAGCCAGAGCCAAAGCTTGCTCTCAAAAAACTCACTCCTGCGCCTCCAGGGAGCTAGGGGGCCTACCCCCAAAAAACGAGGCTGTGTCTTCTCAGGATTCAATCAGAAATCAAAATAGAAGGATGAGAAATCTTGATCTGCAAGGTAGCCAAGCGATGCACTCTTCAAAGAGGAAGAGTAGGGATACAAGCTGGAGCTGGGGCTGGAGCTGCCTTAAGCTCTAAGCACAGATTGCGTTTGTAAATGTCCGGTTCAAGTTCGGCTTAACTGTCTCATAAACTAAAGGCTAAGTTACTAAACCTTTACTCTGGACAAGTTTTTAGGGCTCTAAGACGATTTTCAGCAGTGGAGAATAGTAGATCGTGTTTATATATATGTGTGTGTGTGTATATAAACACATATATATATATACATACACATATATATATACACATATATATCTAAAAGAAAATCAAAGTGCTTTAGGCTGCTGCCGTTGTTAATTGTCATATATTAATAGTCAGCAGTTCGGTGGATAGAACAGTAGCGATTATCATCCTAATTGTTACCATAGTCAGACGATCCTAGACTTGCCTCCAGTATTCCAATCGGTAGTTAAAGGCCTTAACTGAAGCCCTAGAAGGGCAATGAAATTTATTTGCAACTTGATCATTGCACAGTGTATTTTCGATCAATCGCAGGAATCTTGAGGTTCTTGAGGGTGATTTTTAAATGAGTTTTATTCCAAGCTAATCTATAAGGCTCTATTGGGGCGTTTTATCTTTACCCATCTCTTCTCCCCACCTGCCTCCATGACCTCTGTTTCCTTTTCTAAGCTTTTCTTCTGAGGTTCCCTAAATAAAAATCTATGATTTAAAAGAACTGGTTTTTCGAATAGAAAAGAACCCAGTGTTAAACTGGCTTTTTCTACTGAAGCAAACTTATCAAGCGTGGAAAAAAAAAAAAAAAAATGTGCGAGACCGGAAACTGAGCGGTGGCAAAACAGACCTTAACTTCTTCGAAGGAAAGAACCAGTTACTTGGAGCAGAAAAGAAGTTTCAATACTGTCTTCTCTCGCTTACTACTCTTGTAGCCACAGAAACGAGAGAAGCAAATCCTAAATCCTGAACACAGTCTGTGGTGTCGAATTCCTTGCCGCAACTGCCTCAGTTTCTCGATTACTCATCTGCCCGCACTCTCACTTTCTCTACCTTCTTGAAAACTGGCTCTGGAAATTGGAGCCCTGAGGGCACACTCTATTCTGCACCCAGCTCAAAGCAGTCAGTTAATTATAGTGGTTTAGATGTTACTCTTTTTCAACCTAGGAGTGTGTGAGAAGGACAGATAGATAAGACAAAGAAAGACATACTCGCCGGTCCTTTAGTTCTTTTTTCTGACAATTTCTTCATTAATTCACTCTATTAGATCTGATTAAACTTCCAATTGATGGTCTATACACTGGACAGAGAGATCGCAAGCGCCTGAAGCTGTTACAACCCTTAGGAAGGGTTTGGTATTTTTTTGTCTTCAAAGAAAATCTTGCTTGGGGACCCACCAACAAAAGAAACTAAATTCAAGTTTTCTTATTCGTGTGGAGGTGGAGGAATCTGATCTCAGATTCTCATGGAATAACAGCACTGTACTGGAAACTGGGGAGCATACGTTCTAGTACAGGCTTTGACACTCTACAATGTGTGACTTTATGCAAATAGCTTCTTTACCTCTGAGATCTCAATTTCCCCATCTGTAAAATGAGCACATTCGACTAGAGAAGGGATTCTTAATCTTTTTGAATCATGGTTCCCTTGGTAGCTTAGTAAAACATTCGAACCCATCTCAAAATAATATCTAAAAATAACTGAATAATAAATCAATTGAATTGATTGCATATTGAAATTCATTATTGAATTGAAAGAACTATTGAAGAATTGAAAGAACTATTGAATAATTGAAAGAAAAGCTAAATTTCAGTTAATTGTTAGTGACAATAAGGATTTTTTTCCTATGTAAATTCAAGGCACTCTGAAATCTATTCATCCCTTTGGGCCTTTATACATCCCCCGGATTAGGAACTCTTGGAAAAGGAGTTCCCTAACATCTCCATCTAATTGTACCGTTCTTCTGATATCAATAACTTGGCTTTCCCCAGAACTGGAGGTGGGCTGAGTTGAACCACCCACAAAGACATAAACTGTCCTATCTGATTCCTGGAATCCTCCAGGCCTTAGCACCCTATTCACTCGAACAGCTGAGCTAACAGTCCCTTCCAAGCACTTCTGGACACTCCAAGCAAAAGAACGTGCGGACGGGAAAATTGGTGCAAACTTGTTAGAGTTCTTAGCGAAAGTCGATCTGCTTCTCAGCTAAAAGCTCATCTGGGCTGCCTGGTGCCCATTCCCTTTCCCTGCATCTCTTCTGCCTAGGTTCTCAGAAGACTCGCCCGCCTTCAAGATCAAGCAGTAATCTCATTGAGAATCATTCGCAAGCCCAGACCTTTTATGCAGGAAAGTAAGATGGTTGTTTTATGGTTGTGGTTGTCATTGACTACACCTTTAAAAAGCGTTTCTCAGGTATTAGCCTTTCGAAAAAATACCATAGTTTCAGAAGCTTTGGGTCGTTATCTTAACTCAGCTCCTCTCCCTTGATAAGCTGTAGAGGAAGACCGAGATCACAAGCTGCAGTCCATCTGGACTCCGCAGCCGCCCCTCCCCAACAAGCCAGGCGGGCTTTACAAACCGTAATAAACATTTTTATTTACAGGACTGAGTCGTTCCCAGTGCAGCAAGTGCTGGGCCAGAATACAGAAAGCAACGCGACCACTTGGTGGGGAAGGGGGAGGTGGGGAGAGACAGTTTTGTCAAACACTTCACAGTGTTTCTTCCCGCCTCCCTCCTCCAATCTCCTTTACCCCCAAAAAAATGTTAAAGGCTTGTTTGGGTCGAGTAAGCGTTGGATCATGTTGGAGGGAAGGGTACCAATCAATATCTCAGTGTCCCTTTTAGTATAAGGAGAAAGCCCCGGGATAGTTAGTAAGAGTCACATAAAAGCTGAGAGCATATATACAGAAAGGGGCTCCGCCATTGCCTGCGTCATTGTGGTCCTGTTGTGGTCCATGATATAAATTAGCAAGAAAGGCCCACAGGCCAGGGAGTTCACAAAAAGGATCCCTCCACCCTCCACAACCAAGCACCTCTCCCTTCTGCCAGCCGGCCTATAGGCCCCCGAGCGGAGCGGGCTCTGCGCTTTCGTTAGGTGGGCAGTGGAGAGGCAGCGGCGTCTGTAGCTCTGGGCTGCAGCTGCCGTTCACGCTGTTATTGCTGTTGCTGTTGCTGCTGTTGCTGCTGCCCCCGCCGCTGCCGCCGCCGCCTCCGCCGTTACTCGTGGCGGTGGTCGTGGTGGTTGTGGCGTTGAGGCTGGTGGAAGAGGATGAGGAAGTGGAAGAGGAAGATGAGGACTTAATAACGCTGGTCTGGTGTAATAGCTGCTCAGTCCCCTCAGTCCTTTCCGTGTCGCTGGGGACCATGTCCAGGGACTCCGAATCGCTGCTCTCGCTATCCCCCTCCGACCGGCTGGGGCTCCTGTCCTCTCTCTCGCATTCGGTAATCGGAGCAACTCCCGGCTGCTTCTCAGTCGGGTCCTTCTCTTTGTCTTTCTGGGCCTGGGCTTCCTTGGAATGGCGCCACTTCATTCTCCTGTTTTGGAACCACACCTTCACCTGCGGGAAAACAAGGGATGAAATTCGTTCCTTTTTGCACCTTGCAGCTTTCTTTCTGGTCACTTCCCCCATTTAAGCCCTCGACCTCTGGGACTAGGATTCTGCTGGGACAGGAACTATGAGTTTTACGATCTATTATGGAGGGAAAGATATTCCCAAAGACCCAGACTGCTGGACCTTTTTAGATCTCTCCCTCACCACTTCCCACCTGGTTATATTGTATTTTAACGGGAAAACTTTATACACTCACCGTGTACCAATCAATTAAGAAGTTTGGGGGTAGAGAGAAGGGGACAGGAGTTATAATAAGGGGACACAAGGAGAGTCTCCTGAGTAAGCATTGAGAATTAGTGCAGTCCTTGGGCCTATTTGTGCCAAGTGGGTTAATAAGGAGACTGCCCTCCTCCCCCGCCCATTAATAGGAAATAAACCAATTTTTCTTGGATTCAAAAAATGTTAGAATTTTAAAACGTGAAAAATAAAAAGAGAATGGGGTGGAAAAGGAGAAACTATATAAATATATATGATCCCCTGGGGGACACACAGCGTTCACACAAGTTCCAGCTTCACTTTTAAAAATAACATCCGCAGCTGGTGGAAAACGGCTCAGGCAGGCCAGTGGGGTGTATGTCGGGGGGTGGGGGGGGGAGAGAGAAGAACAGAATTATAGACAGAATGACGGGAAAACGAAGGAAAGAGTAGATGGTTGCGTTTGTTCCTGTGATCTGAGCTGAGAGGGAAGAAGGAAGAATGAGAAAAAAAAAATCTCCTCCTCTCTTATCCCAACCCCTCCCCCTTGCTCATCTACGAAGACTAGGAACAATAGTGACTTTTGACAATCCCCTTTAAAATTTGAAGCCCCCAGAATTCTTAGTTCCTCAGCCTGTTTTAATCTAGTGTATTTATATATTTCCTTTTGTGTTGGAGATTTTTTAAAAATGCATAAAACCTGCTGAAAAGTCCTTGCGTGTTTTACGGAAGGAAAAAAAAAAAAAAAGAAAGAAAGAAAGAAACAGTTTTCTTCTCTCTGTTCAGGAAACCGAATCTTTCTTCAGAGACCGCAGAGTTAGAAAATTCGACTGGCTTTGGAGTGTCCACAGCTAGCGTCCTCCTCGCCCAGTTGCGAGGGGGGAGAGGGAAGAGGGAGGGGAGAGAGGGGGAATGATAGGAGGGGGAGGTAAATAATTCCGTTTGAAAAGAGGTTTTCACTTCCTCCCAACGAGGGATTTCACAATCCAGCAGTAACAGAGGCCGGGGAAGGAGGAAGGGGAAAAAAATCTCTCGACTTAAGAATTTTTATCTCCTTTGAAATAATCTGCCTCCTAGGGAGACTTGCACTTCAGTCGAGTACATAATTATTATCTCTCGCGGCCTATTGGCTTTCTTGGTTGTACTTTCCTCCATTGGCCAAAATAAACAGGCAGGGTATATTGACATAAATCTTTAGGGCTGGGCTAAGGCCTTTTTCTTCCCCTGCCTTTCTTCCCTACCCCCACCCCTCCAGATTCTGCTCTTTTGCAACCAGATATGGGTTTCAAGTAAGTCTCATAAAATTCAATATTTTATTTTTCTCCAGTAAGGGATGGGAGTACGTTTAAAATGCGTTTACATCTTCCAAAGCAGCACTACTCTGAAATAGCAAAAACTAACAGAAAAAAAAAAAAAAAGTCTCCCTGGATTCGAAAGCCAAGAGCCCAGGAAGGAATGGAGCTAAAGAAAGTAAGAGTCTTAAGCTCGGATATCCCTATAGGGAGGGCCTGCTTTCTTCCGACCTATATATAGCTAAGGAATCTTACCTGTGCATCTGTCAGGCCCAGCATCGCGGCTAGCTGCTTTCTATCTGGCTTCGTGACATACTTCTGAATCTCAAACCTTTTCTCCAAACCTTTCCTCTGCAGGTTGGAAAAAACCGCGCGAGACCAAGAACGTTTCCTCTTGTATGTTTGGGGCATGGTGTCCTTCGTCAGAACTGCATAGGGACCTGTGGGTTTGGGAAGTAAGCAAGGGAACGGGGAGAAAGCCAACAAGAAAGGAGAAGGGGAAGGGAAGAAAGAAGAGAAGACAGGTTATTGATAAATACACTAGAAAGCTTGAGGGGGTTTGGGTACACATCCAAAGCAGGTTCCATACATTTGAAAATATTTATTCTAATAGATTGTAGAGCTCCACAGAAAATTCTACACAGGGATTCTCGGTTCTGTTTCTACAGAGTAAGTTTGAGACACTGAATATAACAAATCTGTCAGCATAAGCTTGCTAAATGGAAAGGAAAATTGAGGCTGTTATCTGGAAAACTAAAAGGGAAAAAATGTATTTACCTCTCTACTGAATGGTTTGGGCAAAAATATATTTTGGTCTCAATGATACAGATAATTGCCTCAATTTTATATCATCTCCCCTCCCCCCCCTCTCTCATCCGTCTTTTCTCTCTCTAAAAAGGCCCATCTTTTTTTAGATCTTTTAGTTTAAAATTCTTAATGACTTTGCAATCAATTTACACTTATAGTTGTGTTAAAATATTTTCTTTTCAACTGATCCACTCACACACCAAGAGTGGGAATAGTTCCTCCATTTCCTGACCCCACATTCAGTGCAACCTCCCCCCGCCCTTCTCCGAAAGAGTACATTATAAATGTGACGGTGCTCCTCAATCACTCAATGGGAAACCTTTCAGTTTAGATCATTTAAATCCCTTATCTACCTATTAATGCAAAGAATTTTTAAAACGTTGATTGGGACTCCCAGGATTAAATAACCTGTATGTGTTGCCAGGGCGGGGAGGAGAGGGAGGAGTTGAAGGAGAGGAGGCGTCCCAAGGAGAGAGAATCTCGTATTTGAGATTTTGGTTCTATTGGGTTTTGTAGCTAGCTGATTGTGTCACCTCTTATCCCCAGGGGACTACAAGATCTATTCTCAGGATGGAATAGGGTTCCCATAAGCAGGATTTCTGTACCTGGAAAAGTGTCTTGAAACTGGTGCTGAACTGAACTTCTCGGGTTTGAGTTTAAGGGATTCAGGATACCAGAGGCCTCGTTAATAGGATCTAGAGACGCGAAGAAGTGGCCCGCAGAAGGCTGCAAAGCGGGGAGGTGAAGCCCAGTTTGCCGGCCCGTAGTTAGTAAGGAGGTAAGATCTGTGTGCATAGGAACAAGGAGAACCCGTTACACCTCCAGTTAATTCACACCCTCAAATCAAGACGCGATACTTTGTTTCTCCTCTTCTACTTTTCTAACAGATTAGTATCAAGGGAATCATGGAATCATGTCACTCCCTTTACATCCCTCCCTTCCCCGATCTCCTTAAGCCAAATCTACAAAGTTTAAAAACAACAACAACACAAGACGTGTAAAAGGACTCGTTACACGCAAGTATATAGAAAGTATTTTAGTTTAAATTACATAACGAAGTCACCTGTCAAGTATCTGTTCAGAATACAAACGAGGAATTCTTCGTTCTACACCCTGAACAAGAGACTCACCGGTTTAAAATTTTTTACCTTCTCCGATCATGTTTTTACACATTCTCTAGGGGGAATTTTACTAGAGTACAGAGAAAAAGGAACAGAAAATCTTTCAAAGACGAACAATTGTAGCTACAGGCTACCGATAGGAGAGTAAGTAAACAGAGAACATAGAATGAGTATATCCAAAATACAGTATAGGAAACACAACTGTGCTAACGGAGTATGTATGAGGTGTGCGTGTTTAAAAAAAAAAAAATGTTTATGAAAGAATATGTTTTAAAGGAAGGCAAGGTTTAGGCCTAAAATGGATTATGCTATGGCAAAGTTGGCCCATTTTCTTCCCCATTCTTCCTTTCCCCAAAGCTTTCCTACTAAAAAAGAAACAAGACTTTCAATCAGATTGGGATGAGGGGGAGGGAAGGGAAAAGATGTGAGAGAGAGAGAGAGAGAGAGAGAGAGAGAGAGAGAGAGAGAGAGAGAGAGAGAGAGAGAGAGAGAGAGAGAGAGAGAGAGAGAGAGAGAGAGAGAGAGAGAGAGAGAGAGAGAGAGAGAGAGAGAGAGAGAGAAAGGACAGTGGTCAAGGAGAGGCCTGACAAGGGCTTCTAGATCAGAGACCTACCTCTCAATGTGTTGCCTTCCTTCACTTTGGGATCGAACTCCGCCGACAAAATTCGGTCAATCCCAAACTTGAGGTCCTTGCTGGAGGGGGCTGGAGTTGAACCGTTATGGTGATGGGAGTTAGCTAGCAGCCTCGCCCCGGGGGCTTGGGGCTGGATGGCCCCAGGCCGATGTGCTGCCGGTGGCGGCGGCGGCGCCTGGGGTTGCTGCTGTTGCTGTGGTTGCTGCTGCTGCTGTGTCTGCTGGTGATGATGGTGGTGGTGATAGGCAGCTGAGAGCGGAGACAACCTCTGGGAGAAAGCGGCTGGGACTTCGGGGGGCGCCACCACTGGAGTGGGTCGCAAAGGGGATCCGGCGGCAGCTTGAAATGGAGCGTGGGGGTGAACCGAACCCAAGTGAGCTGTGAGGGCTGTGGAGGAGCCCCCGGAGAGGGGACTGTCGGCCGCTGCCCCCGGCTCCCCCACACCCGCGTGCAGGATGTCTGCAATGCAAAAGGAGGGTTTCTTGACCGCGGCTGGATCCAGGGAGAAGGAGCAGCCTGCTGCGCCGGCCGGGGAACAGTAAGCCGCCGACCAGAGGCTGAAGTTGGAGGCGTAGAAGGGAGCCAGCCCCGCCGCGAACATCCTCGCTTGCTGGCCGCTGCCTCCGCTACACCGCCGGCAGCCGAGAATTGAGTGGGATGGGGAGGGGTGGGGTGCAGTGCTGACGCTGTCTACAGGAGGCCAGAGAAGGAAAAGAAAAAAAAAAAAAAAAAAAACGCAAAACAAATAGCTTTCGTTTCTTCTCCGAGCCCAGAGTGAAGACTGAAAGGAGCGGAAACTTCGCAAGCCGGAGGCTAGGGCCAGGCTTCAGTCCTAGTCACTTTCCTTACCCCCAACTGCTTCTCCACCCACTTTAAGAACTGCTCTGCGCTGCCGCGCTCCCCGCTGGCCGTAGGCGAGTGAGGGGCCGCTGGGAGGTGGGGAGGTGCGGGTTGGCGGGGGCGGTGGGAGGAAGACTTCACCCCCCCACACACCTCCAACAAATACACAACTCTCGGGAAGAGTATAGAGAAAAGGAATGAGAGATGTAAAAATGAAAAACCCAAACAACTAAACCCTAGTAGCTAAATTTAAAACAACAGTAACAATTATAATTTAAAAAAAAAAAAAAAAAAAAAAAAACTCTAAAAACTAGCAAAGTTTTGGCAGGAGCGCCTGAGTCAGTCAGCCTTGGGGTAGGACCTCAATCTGGATGCTCATTGGTGTTACTCTTAGCCAATGGGAAATGGCCGGGGGGGAGGATTAGGAAGAAGGGGCGTTACCAGTGAAGTCGGTCACGCCCAGACCACGCCAAAATAGCGGCTGCAAGCCTTTGGAGTTTGCTCCTGTTGCTTCTTGTATCTTTTGTTAATAAAGGGGTAACCCTGGCCGATACAGCCCCAAAGCACCCCCATATCATCATCTACATAGGAATGAAAGAAAAGTTTGATCACCCACATAGGAAGAAAAGAAAGGTTTGGTAATAGGGCCAAACTCTGCCCTCTAAATTCCCTAGCGATCTCCTAAGGGAATCTCGATCTATTTCGGAGTGCGACTGCCAGTCCTTGACTTCCCAGTGGAGTGCATAATTTCCCCTTAGGCGAGCTAACCTGACTTCTTTCCTTTCCTCATCCATGCCCTCTTCCCTCAGCCGGAATGTCTCCTAAGAAACAGGGGCTGTGCCTTATAAATAGCTAGCCTATCCCCCGGGAAGCTCTCTTCTCTTTTACACATTAATAAAGCTGTTTTCTAGGATGCTGCAAGACGCTGGAATTTTAAACCTACTCGCTCCTCTTTGCTTTCGGGGATATCCCCAGAACAAGGAGGCGGGGCGACTGCAACTTGGGTTTTATTCAGAACTGTCACTCGGTGACAACTTGAACTAGTGAGGTTTCAAACAAAGTAAGATGGATGGCTACAAATATCTCCCTGAGATTAAGCCAAATCCTTCGCCCTAATTGTACTCTGAAAGCTCTCGAATTTCCCCAAACTAGATACCCTATTCCTTTCTTCTGCTGTAGATTTAAGGAAATAGACCAGCCGCTTCTCAACGACTGATCCACCAACTGAGTTAGTTTACCTGTGCTTTTCCAAGTCCCAGAAGCAGATATATTTTGGATGGATTATTGCTAGTGTCGCATTTCACAGATAACTTCCCGAAACAATGTACATGTCTACCTTACCTAAGGAGATGACTCACAAATACACAGTCGATTTCTGTTTCTAGAGTACAGGATGGGGTGGAGGAATCTTTCTCTGGAGTCTTTATTAAGTTCGTTTTTGCGAAATCATTCCGAAATTGAGTTATGAGAAAATCCTTTGCCCCTCAAATGAATCATAGGCCATTCAAAAGAATCTATTATAGAGTTTTGGGAATAATAAATAAAAAATAAAATCGTTTTTTTTTAAAAACCCTAAAACATACTTGGTTTTCGAATTTACTATTAATTGACTTCCAGCATCTTCCGACAAAAAAAAAATATGACTTTTTTTTTCTTCCACAAACCTAGAAAAATCTTTAAAAGAAGAAAACAGTTAAGCCTGATACATCTCTCTCAGGGTCAGGTTTTGAGTTTTGCCCATTCATTTCAGGTCATTCTAATCCCTCCCGTGCTGTAAACCTATGTTTTATTTTCTGACAGGATGATCTGGCAGCGAAGCAGTCGTTTATTATCCCCCTCTCCTTAAACTTCAGAATTGTTTCTTTGTATTTTTAAAATTGAATTTCTTTTTTTTTTCCTTCACACAAGAGCCCAGACTTTGTTTCCAAACACAGGAATGATGGAACAATAGGGTATATGTAGACAGCTACTGACATCGGGAAAAGAACGCGACTTTGTTCTCTATTTGGGCTGCCAGGTGGTTTGCAAATGCAGAGCCAGAGCCAAAAGCTCTAAGTTGGGACCAAACCAATACTAGCAATCCCGTATACTACACGGGACTTATTCCCTCACTGGGTCAACTCAGTTGCTCCCTTCACCAGGGCGTCGAACTGAAAGAAGCAGCTGACCGGCCAGGGAACTATGGTCCAGCATTCTCTTTGGAGGCAAACCAAATACACGATTAGCCAGGAACACACAGGGGTGGCTCCGCTCAGGTAGCAACAGAACCTTTTGCACTTGGTCTACAGAGAGACGAATTTGCTCGCAGCTAGCACAGAGATGTGGCGGTCGAATGTCGAGGAAAAAATTCACTCTTTTCCCCCTCTGACTAGACATGGTCATTTGCATTCATTTATTAATTTTGTCCCCCAACTACATGCTCCGCCTGACTACACACAATCACCCAGAGCTAGCTCTTTAGCAGGTTGTGCCAGGCCCGGGTAGCCTACCGCTGCAGGCTTCCGAAATTGGAAATCGCTCTAAAGGCGATCTCCCCAGCCCTAAGCAGAAGAAATCTTCCCAGGCCACAACGAACTAACTGGAAAGCTCGGACCCGCACAGGAAGAAGGGAAGCAAGAAATTATCCCTCCGTTTAAAAAAAAAAAAAAATCTCCCTTCTCCCCTCGATGCCAAAGTTTCTGGGGATTTGGGAGTGGGAATAGACTTGTCCTGCAGCCCAGTGGAATGACCCCCCACCCCAGCCCAGCCCCTATGCTGCTTCGGTCTTGAATGACCTCCCAGATTTCTGGGGCCAGAGTTTTCTCCGAGGAAGAGTTCACAAGTCAACACGTGCGTGAGGAAAGAGGTCAGAGGGACGCAGCGAACTGAACGGGCCAAAAGAGTGTGAGAAGTTTTCCAAAGCGTGACTTCCCTGCCCGGGACCAGGCAGGCAGCCCGTGCGGGAACTACTAGCGAGTTTTCCACTCCTCACCCACGCACTTCAATCTCCCCGTACCCCGAATTATATTTAACTTTCTGGAGAATGTGAGGGAAAAAGCTAACTTCCCTAGACCACTAGTTTTGCATCCCATGTACCCCAGGCTCCCTCTTATCGAACCCTGTTCCTTAGAGCTCAGCTGAGGGCCAGACGTAACCCTCACCCTCGGATGAAAGCCAGAGGCTGTCCCTCTCACAGTTGGGGTGAGTGGGGCCTGTATGCACCTCTCCCTTTTTCCCCTCCTTTTTTTTTTTCAGTGGAGTCAGGGATCCCCGTGACTTAAGCCACTCTCCTAGCCCCTACTTTAACTCTCCTTACACCGAAGAGAAAAAAAATCTTACTGCCCCTCCCATCACCATTCTCAGTCACTCCCTCCCTCCCTTCTCCCTCCCCCCTTCCCTTTATTTAGGCTCAAGAATGCTGCAGGAAACTCCGAGCTCGCCGAAGTTCGGGTCATCTCCTGTTTTTTTGATGGGCTCCAACTCGGACTAAATGAGCGGATGTGCCTGCGAGATTGCTCCCCAAAATAGAAGCGGCTTTAGTATTTTAGGATACAGCAGAAATCCTTATTTCTTCCGGAAAAAAACTTTATAATGACTCCTAGCACTTCCCCTTTCAATATTTGTGCAACTTTATCTCCACCGACAAGTTGCTCGGGTGACGCAAATCCGCCCTTGTGTATTACAACTACCAAAATAAATGCACGGAAATCAATTCCCTTCTAGTAATGAAAGCATAAATATACAGCCGTGACTTTCCCCTTTAATCTTCGCTTTCCGAGCGGCTCCAAGCCGCGGAGAAATGAACTGGCGGGGAGCTATTTAGACGGGCTAGGAGACCCCCGGGGCGCCGGGGGAGGGGGAGAGGGAAGAGAGCCAGTGCGGGCCCAGACGACAAGTGCTTGGAAGCCAGCGGAGAGGGAGAGAACCTTACCTAACCGAATCATCTGCGACCAGTCTAGACGGCGCGGACTCTAAACTTGGGAAATAGAATTGCTCCACAATGCGGAAGCACACAGAGTGGAGATTATTATAGGAAAAGTGGAGCCTTAGAATCCAATTTCTCCCGAGCCTGGCCATTGAAAATGAGAAGTGAGACAATAGTTTGGATAATTCGAGCAATTCCCTCCTGTCCCACTCCCCACACGCTGTAGAAAACGCGTATATTGGGGAAAGATGAACTATTCTAATGGATTGTACGTACATAGTCTTCTAAATCAGACACAGCAAAAGAGTACCCAGGGACAGAACGGATCATAAGAGATCTTAAAGTTTAGCACACAAAAATCGACCCTGCATTTAGAAAGATTATTGCGATTTTCCCATCCCCAGTGGTGACTCCCTCGACAGCTATTCCCAGCTCCCTTTGTCTCCCAAAGAAGATACAGAATATGCTTTAGACCGGAAAGAACGCAGGGTAAATCGAGTATTCTATTTCCTAATCATTAGCATTCGGGTGTTAAACTGGACACATTACACATGTTTTCAAAATAATGATACTGATTAAAAAGAATCTAAAAACACTCACGTGAATAACGAACCAAACAAAATCATTGTAAGGTCTATAGGGAAAGACGTAGGAATTGGAACTGGGATTTTATTTGGATAAAAAAGCTCCCTCTGCCAAGGTAAATCGGTTCATTCTTTGCAATTCAGTCTCAGAAAGTTTCCTGGAGCACCCAAACAAAATCACTGTAACGTCTAAAGGGAGAGACATGGAGACTAGACCTGTGATTTTCTTCAGTTACCTCTGCCAAGGTAAATCAGTTCATTCTTTGCAACTCCCAGTCTCAAAAATTTCCTGGAGCACCTGGAAATGAAATAATTTACTCAGTCTTTCAACCGGTATGTGTCAGAGTCAGAACTTGAACTCAGATTTTCCAGGTTCCACAGCCAATTCTCTGCACATCCTTAGGAAAAAGAACAAGCCCAAGAACAAGTATAAGCTGGGGGAGGGGGAGAATGGGAAGAATCTGTTATGTTTACTGACTGATTGGCTGAAGTGTCAAATGTCAGTAATCTGTTTGTACTTTACATATCTCCCTGCCTCATGCCTTTATTGCTCGTTGTTTATTGCCAAATGTGCCTAGGGTCTCCCGGTTATTCATAGATAAATTCCACAAAAGTAGCAATTTCTTTGTTCCCCTGGGGTCCTTCAAACTACAGTGACATTGTGACCTTCTAGGAAAAAATCTAAAAGAGAACATCCCAAATTCAAAATGTAGCACAAGCAAATTTCAGCATCAACTACATTTCCCCTGGGATTCTAATTCAAACTTGAGTTTGAATGCAAGGGAATGGCGAAGTATGGATAGGAAGATTGAATTCTAATTTGACATAACCCATTTGCTGCAAACTCGAAGTGAGGCTCTGGTGCATGCACTTTAGGAATACGGGAATGAAAACTCACATGGCATTAGACATGGAACTTACTCTCCTACTTTGCATACAATATCTAGTTCCAGAGTCTCAGATAGCTATCTGAATCTGTCCTTTTTCCTTTTTCCCCACCCCCTTTTCCTCTGGCACAGCGTTTTGGTTCCCTGTGTTATGCTTTTATTCATCAATTCAACAAACAATTTAAAAAATACCCGCTGTTGCAAAAAAAAAAAAAAGAGCTACTGTTATGAGGAAAGGACAAAGTTGAGATAAGACATACATGTGCTCTCCCCCTCATAAAACTTACACTCAAGTATTATAATAATCAAAATTATCTGATGAGCATATTTAGAGAAGTGCAAGATAACATGCTAGCCAGGATCCAAGGAAGAAGATTGCCACAGACCAAAGGAAATCAGGAAAGATTTCATGTAGGAGATAGTATTTAAATTGCCTAATTAATAATAATAGTAACTAGCATTCATCTAGCACTTTAGAGTTTGCAAATCACTTTACAGGGGCAGCTGAGTGATGAAGTGAACCAGGGAAGTCATTTTTGCCTCTATCTATAAAATAAACTGAAGAAGGAAATGCAACATACTCCCAGGATCTCTGTCAAGAAAATCCCAAATGGGATCACAAAGTCAGGCAACTCAATCATAACAAACCACTTTACAAATATTATCACATTTTATCCTCACAACAACTTTGGAAAGTAAGTGCTTCTGTTATCCCCATTTTAGGAAACTGGGGTATAGAAAGATTGAGTAATTTCCCCATAGTTACAGAACTGTAAGTTTCTGAGACCAAATGTTTGCTCAGGTCCTCCAGACCAAGTGCACTTCTCTAATCCACTCCACCATTTAGCTGACTCCCTAAAGAATAGCTAGGAATTCAACCTACAGGGGCAGAAGCTGGGGTCACTATGAGAAGTCATCATATCTTCTTCCTCTCTCTATGAGTTTGCCATTAGGGTGTGAAGAGGTGAAAACAAAGTAGGCTGTTTTTGTTCTGATAAGAATTTCTGAGTTCAAGAAAGGGAGTTTGGACATCAAGGAAAACTACTATAGAAACTATAGAAAATAACACAAAGCTTTTAATTTTACAGATTTAAATATATTGTCTGTCAAATCAAGCTCCCCAAAGAACGAGCACAGAGACAAGCACAGTTTTGATGCAGGTTGCATGGTGGGCATTAGTTTCCTCCCCCAAAGTCAGTTATAAAGTTTTCTACTGTATTCCTATGAGATCTCATTCTTTTGACCTAATCCTAGTTTTCCCTTAGCATCCTGCGGATTTGCCTATTTTAAACTTTGATGTGTTACTTGATTTCTTGAGAGTCTGAGGTTTTGCATTTAGTGAGTGTTACCTGTTGAACCACCAAGTTGAATGTTAAGAAGGCATTGCTGATTAATACTTTCTGTCAGAATGAGAAGCCAAAGTTTAGGAGAGGAAAAGAAGTAAAAGTAATTCCCAGGGGGAAAATGATAAGGAAAAAGAAAATTCCTACCTTCTTTCCTCCCTCCCTCCTTCCCTCTTCTTCTTTCCTTCCTTCCTTCCTTCTCTCTTTCCTTTGTATCTCCCTCTCTTCTTTTCTTCCTTCTTTTTTTTTCCTTTTTCCATACCAGATTCCCAGAATTGGATTTGGAACCCCCAAAATCCATTCTGGTAGTTGAAGAGAATCTGAGATCAAGAAAGCTTGACAAAAAGGGAAGAGATCAGGAAGCTGGATAACCCAGAGTGGTGAAAAGTTGTAATGAGAGGAAACATCATGGAGGGAAAGGGAGCAGCAGATGTCTTGTGAGAGTGAGAGAAAAAAGTAATGAAGAACCAGAGATAATAGAAAGCAGAGAAACCAGAGGTATTAGAATAGGAGACAAGGAGAATTTGGAGGCAGTGAGGTCACTCCTGAGCCTGTGACAGAGCAGTTTTCTAAGTCCTCGTCTCTTCTCCCTGGGGGAGTGGGCAGTTACATTGCCTTCAGATCAGAATAAATCTTTATATACTTTCTAAAACCTCTAATCCCCTATTCTTGCTTAGCCTCTGGCCACACTGACTACACCCCCTGCTCAGCTCAGAGCTCAGCAATAACCAAGCTTGTTAGGGGGAGTTTGTTAGATTCCCAAAGGGGCCCCTGGCCCCATTAAGTCTGGGAATGGGGTCAGGTTTGTACTTCTCTGGAACCAACAGCAGGGGTCTGCCCATCTCATCTGTCTTTCTTCATCCAGCTGAGGACTAAGAAAGAGGTCGTCTATGACCGAAATTGATTCTTGAGCGACATCTGCTGGGTGCTTTCTAAAACATCCTTCAGGAACATCCTTTCCCAGAAGATACTGAAAACTCACTTTTCCTTCTGTAAAAGTTGTGGAGGTAGAGGAGTGGGGGAAGGGGGGAAAGAAGAGGATCTAAAATTAATTGTGACCAGTAGTTGTTTCTCATCTGACAGCATAGATTCATTCTTTATTAGATATTTTTAAAATAGAGTATCAAAGAGTTCATATTCAATTCAATCCAAAAGACGCGTATTAACTATACTAAGTTCAAGACATTGCTATGGGCATTGAAAATTGTCTAAATAAAAACACTCTCAAGGAGTTTACAATTTCATGGTACAATACATCAATTGTTGAAAATCATTATCTAGTGAAACAGAAGGAGTTCTGTGAATAGTATAGGACAAATGGAGCTTTATTCCAGAATGCCAATATTCCAAGAAGCATGCCTCCTCCCTGTGATCACCAGTCTCAGGTTGTTCCTTATGGTTCCCCATCAGCCCATGCTACCAAATAGCATAGCTACTAACCAGGTTGATACTCACAGGTCCAATAACTGGATATCCACCTATGACTGAACTGTTTTCCATGCAATTGCTTCCTGCCACCACCAGTGCCCTCTTCCAATCTCAACTGCTTTTGCCTGAAATGAAATCATTCCTATGTGCAGCATCACATCTTCAAAGTGAAGTTTGAAAATCTGTGAATTTTGATACTGAGAATTCTCTGTGTTTCATCAGGGAGAAAAATCAGTCTAATATCCAGTTAGGCAAATTTTATGACTGACTACATAACCTAATCAGATTGAAGAGTCCAGTGTGTCATGGGAACATTTTCTTGTTTCTTTCAATATTACAGTCAGCTCAACCTAACTATTTACCATCTCATTCTTATCACTGTGTACTTTACTTAAAGTTTCACAAGAAACTCTCAGGATTTTGCTTAACAGTGGATATTTCACCAGTGAAAATAATAAAGAGAGAGGAGGAGGTTACTATACTCTCTCCAGTGTGTTGTTCACTCAGTATAAATCCCTTATAATTTTTACTAAAGAACATCTTGACATCTATGTAAATTTCATTGACACTTTCTTTTCTATAATACTTGAGTTTCTCCTCTCCCAAAAACTTTAGTTTAAAACATTAGTGATGTCATCAGTGTGCATCTTTGTCCACAAAACAACACTCCCTCATCTATTAGTAGATAGTTTAATGGATTGCTATTTCCAAAAAAATAACTCATTACCTGGTTAATATCTGCTGAAGAGTTCCAAGTTTAGCCAGTTGCTCCTCAGATAAATAGTTCAGAACTGGTCTATACTGATATTCTTGCAGCTTGATATAACCTGATAGTGTTTAATTGTTACCAGCCTAGTCCCCGGATCACTGAAAATGGAGCAAGACATTAGATCCCCAAATACCAGTGTGTCTTAACCTTGATAGTACATGCAAAGTTTTATGTGTGTATGTCGGGATAAAGGAGATTTACAATTCTTACCCACTATCTGCTAAAACTTAGTTGGGGTGGGGAGAATATATACTTTTTTAGTTTGCCTTTGGGGTCATAGTGACATTTGAGGAAGAGACAATTTCGGCTTGCAAATGGGAAGAGAAGACTCAAGTATAGGGAACAGAAGGAAGAATGAACTCTATGACTAACATGAAAGTGATTGGTATGCTTAGAGATAAACTATGAGGAAAGTATTAGAAAACCTGAATTGACTTTAAGCAACGATGGAAGAACAGTGCCAGAGACCTATAGTTCCAAAGCAGTGAAAGCTCATTAAGAGGACTGGACTAACTTGAGGGCCTCTTCTATTTCCTCCTAATGTCACTTTCCAATCTTATGATCAGAAAAAGCATGTTCTGCATGTTTTCTTTTGTTCTGGATGTGTTACTTTCAATTTAGATAATATAAAAAGTTGTTGGTTAATAAAAGTGGCAAAATATGTTTGTGAACTATTTAAAGCTTATAAATAAGGAAAAGGGAGAACAGAGTCAAGATGGTAAAGTGAGAAATAGCAACTTTGACCAAGTTCCCCAAAAATCTCTTGCACAACGACTTAGAAAAAAGTATCAAACTGAATTCTGAGCAGCAAAACTAACAGTCACAGAGCAGCTTAGAAAGATAGATGGAGAGATCTGCAGACACATGGATAAGGACTGGCCAGAAGTACAGTACATCAGCACAAGTTGCACTAGAGAGAAGCCCAGCACCCAGGATGCTAAGATGACTGAACACCTTGTCAAAAAGTGAGTCAAAGGGGCTCTATGGTAGCACCGGGAGCAAAAATAAGTGCTATCTAGCAGCAATGTTGCCCGCTTCCCAATTCCAGATCATAGTTCCAGGTCATGAGGGAGCAGAGACCCTACTTGCATGAAAAACAGAACATAGAAGAGGGAAGTAATCAAATCCATCACATTGTAAGCAATGAAAACTTATAGACCCCCAAACTGAGCTATGAAAGCAAAAACAAACAAACAAACAAAAAACCATAAAAATATAGAAACTCATCCAGGTCATTCCTCCTTCCAGAAGTGAGAAACATCTAACTCTATCATAAAATCTAAAGTTAAGAATTAAGCTGGGAAAGTGAGCAAATAAACAAAAGACCCCAACCATAAAATCTACTATAGTGATAAGGAAGCTCAAGATACAACTTAGATGAAGATAATTACTTAAAAACTTAATTTTTTTCCCCCTGAGGCTGGGGTTAAGTGACTTGCCCAGGGTCACACAGCTAGCAAGTGTTAAGTGTTTGAGACCAAATTTGAACTTGGGTCCTCCTGAATTCAAGGCTGGTGCTCTATCCACTGCGCCACCTAGCTGCCCCACTTAAAAACTTTAAAAAGAAAAGTCTCAAAGAAAATTGCAAATTTGACACAATCTAGAAGATTTAAAGAAAACATTTTTAAGAGGCAACAAAATTATTTTTAAAATAAAACAAGAGTGGTAGGGGGGAAATTGGAAAGAAATGAGAACTATAAAAAATGAAAAGATAAGTACAAAAAAGCATCAAAAATATTGGAAAAATAATTCCTTAAAAAGTAAACTTGGCTGAAAGATAAAAAGAGCATTAAAATCATAATTGACCAAATTGCAAAAGAAGTACAAAATTTAACTGAAAAAAATAACCTCTTAAAAGTAAGATTGGAGATTGATTGACTTAAAAGTCAAGTGGAGATTAATGTCTCTGTGAGACATCAAGAAACAATAAAACAAAATAAAATAAAACTGAAGAAAAAAAGAAAATAGTTAAATATTTCATAGGAAAAACAACTGACTTGGAAAATAAATTGAGAAGAGACAATTTGAGAAATATCACGCCATCTGAAAATCATGAATAATAACAAAAAAGAGCTTAAATATTATATTTAAAGAAATCCCTAAGAACTTAGTTAACCCTGGGACAATGAGAGGGAATCTACTCAAAATCTACTCAGATATTTTTGGATATGAGTCTATTATGTTTGGATGTTCTTAAAAGAAATACGAAAGGATATACATATATAGAGAGATGCATATATTCAAAATAAATATAGAGAATAATTACAAATAAATACAAAATAGTTTTGTTTTGTTTTTGTTGAAAAAGAGAAGGGTGTTAGGGAGAAAGAGCATCAGTGGAGATCAAGGGAAAAAGTTTTAGACAGGATGTGGTGCTTGAGCTGCATATTGAAAAAAGATGGGGATTTTTTTTGAAATTGATGTGAGCATTTCACACATGGATGGGAGAAAGACAGTTGTAAAAGCATGCAGATGAGAGATGGAATATTATGTGTAAGGAACAGAAAGCCATTTGGACTGCCTTGTGTGCGTATGTGTGTGTGAGAGAGAAAGTCTATGTATGTGTGTGTCTGACCCTTACATCGAGGAGGGCAGGGGGGAGGCAAATATTTACTGAAACTGAAGAATGGGACCATGTCATAAAACACTTTAAAAGGGGCAGCTAGGTGGCGCAGTGGACCCAGCCCTGAATTCAGGAGGATCCGAGTTCAAATCTAATCTTAGACACTTCCTAGCTGTGTGACCCTAGGCAAGTCACTTAACCCCAGCCTCAGAAAATAAAAAAATAAAACACTTTAAAAGATAAAAAGTGCTGAAAGCATTAATACCAGAAAGCTGCAGTAGTTTATTGCACAAGGGAGTGACATGGTCAGATCTTCACTTAGAAAAAATCATCTTGGCAGCAATGTGGAAGATGAACTAGAAAAAGGAGACACTTAAGTTGGGAAGAACAATCAGGAGGATATCGTAATACTCCAGATAAGTCAAGATAAATACCTGAACTAAAATGGTATCTATAGATAGTGGGATGTGTGAGTAGATGGAGAGTTGAGCCTAGAATAAGAAACAGTGTTAAAATCTATTTCTTTGGGCAAGACACTCAACCTTAGTTTGCCTCAGTTTTCTCAATTGTAAAATGAAGCTAATAACAACACCTAAATACACCTACTGTAGTGTAACAGTATCTGGCACAGAGTAGTACTGTACAAATCTACATTTCTGCCTCTCTCCTGTATATATGTAGAAATGAGGTTAGATTTTAGAGACACTTAAAGTAGAATGATTGGTAATATAGGATGAAACAGAAAATGAAGAGTTGAAGAGAAAAGCAAAGTAATAAACTTGGAAGACTGGAAGAATGGTAGGATAAGAAGGACATAATGAACCAAGAATTATTTTGGAGACAAAATTTTAATTATTAATTCAAAAGATTTAGAACTTGAAAGCTTAGAGAGAGATGACCTAGTTGAAAGGTGGGAAGCTAAGTGGTCCGGTGGATAGATCCAGAAAGGCTTCTCTTGCTGAATTCAGAAGTGATAGAGAGAGCTTACCTCTGTTGAGAGAAACAGCTGTTTTCTGTTTTTGCTAGATCTTCCCATTGAGAGAAAACACATAGCCATTTGTAAAAAGCTAATTGATATTGTTTAAATGATTCTGGGGCACTAAGTGCTGGGTCAATCCACGATATAAAGGAGATAGTAACTCTAACTAGTGATTGATATTAGAGAGTACATACTAGAATGGGGGCTCAAGCTGATAAAGAAAACTGAAGAATTCTGCAAGGAATTCTTAAAACTAGGAATAGGAATAGGAACCATGAACCTTACTCTGGGAACCTGAGTCATCAGGGTAACTGGGAGTTTGGATAAAAATACTCAAAACCTATATGATCTATATTAGTTTTAGCTCTATGTTGTACAATTTATGATGGTGTTTTTTAATGAGCTGGATGATGGGCAATCAATATAAGTTTGGAGGTGTTCTCTGCTTTGCTTCATTCAGAGACAACAATTGTATTCTTGGGGCAGATGGGCTAGTCTACCTTTTCAACAGAGATGCCTTTCATCACCTCCTGTCTATATGTATGTGTTGGAGGTGGTGCAGCTTGTTCAAAAGAGTACATTGCAGGCTCAAAGAAATCCTTCATAGATTTCTTGAAGAAATTTCACATGCCTTCCCATCACTAGCAATTAAACTCAATATTATTTTTTTTCCCTGTGATCCATTACCAATCTACACTCTGCATTCAGAATCATGGAAGAACCACTATTTCTTTGAAAAATATGCTGAGTTATTAAAAAGTCTCAGTTAATATTATGAAGTTCATCTGACCAACAGTATAAATTTAGTGGTTGTTGGTGGGTTGCAAGCACCTGATGAGATTCTATTTGGACTTGAAACCAAGCCAAATCTTGCGTGCTCACACATAACATAAAAGTTATAATGCCTTCAGTAATTACAGAACTGCAGGCAAAGCAGCTGCTACTTAAGCACCATTGTGTCCTTTGCTTCTGAATATCACTTTTTTTTCTTGAAGTCTGTCTTGTCCCATTTTCTCATTTGAGATGTTAGCATTTTTTAGTAATTTGCATTTATTTTTACAAGAAGGTAGTGGAGAATTTCAAAGCCCAATTCTTTTTGTTCAGCAAAACAACTGTTTGGTCGTGTATACATATATTGTATTTAATTTATACTCTAACATATTTAACATGTATTGGTTGACCTGCCATCTGGCGGGGGGAAGAGGGGAAAAATTGGAAAAAAAAAAAGTTTTGGCAATTATCAACGTTGTAAAATTACCCATGCAAATATCTGGTAAATTAAAACTATTATTATTTAAAGAAGGTAGTGGAGGCAGGAGGATTCTAGATATAATTGTGAAATATTGGGAAATAATTATCTTTTGTGTTTTCCTATCTTCCTTTTGGATATATCTATAGCAAAAGAAATAAATTTCTAATGGTAAGAATTTTTGGCCACAGAAGAGGTTGATGGAGGAGTTGTTTGGGACAGACAAAACATCTGTATCTAAAATTATACAATTTAGAAATGGACCTACCTACATATAGATCTGTATTGTAGAAGCCAGATATTCTACAAGACAAAAGACTATTAAACTTGGAAAGATCTGGGTGTGAGAACTGACTCTGCCACTTAATGACTGTCTTAATTGGTCCTAGAATGTTAGAGAATTGAACACAACCTTAGAGAACATCTAGTCCAGCCCCTTTATTTTACATATTAAGAAAGTGAAGCATAAAGGGTTTAAGCTATTTATCCAAGGTAGTGATCAATAGAACTTGAATTAGAATCTAGATTTCTTTGTTGCCTGAGCTGATGCTTCTATGTAATTTTTAATTCTTGGTTTTCTCATCTGAACAACGTGCAAAAAACACCTGTCCTTATAGCATAGAATTCTGTGAGATCATAGATGTAGGGCACCTCAAGGGCTATCTAGTCCAACTCCTACATTTTATAGAATAGGAAATAGACCGAGATAACCTAAGTGACTTGTTCATAGTCCCACAGTAGTAAGAATCAGAGGTAGGATTTGAACACAGGTTTTCTAAGCCCAGAGCCAATAAATACTCCTTCCATTCTTCCACATGATCTCTTTAGTGTTCATTATATGAAAGTGTTTCATAAATTGTGAAGCACTATCAAAGCAAAAGAATAATATCTCTCTGTGATCTTGTAAATATGAACCCAGAACAAAATAAACGGAGTAAATCCCTGAGAATTTTCCCAAGACACCAAAATTCCTAGTTCTATGCCACTACATAACATAAAGGGAATTGATGTAACTTCCAGCATCTCTGCTAATTTTCCTTATATTAGCTAGATACATCAGACCCCAGTCTTATCCATTAAAATCATAGCACAGTAGACAGCTGAAAATTCAGTTGATCTCCTATTAGACTGTAACAACATTCATCAAATAGGTGGGGACCCAAGGATTTAGGCAAATGTATACATTGCTTCTCAAGATCTGGGACAAATTAATTGATCCAATCTGTGATATCTCTCATCCTAAAGACCCCTCTGAAGATATTTGGTGACTTTTTAACCATTTGAGATCTCCTTAAATGTGTGTATTTCCATGTTTAGAAAAAAAATCTTCTCTCCCCTGTCTAAAACTGGCATCTTCCAACTCATTCTTAGAGCATTCAACCTGGTTTTCCTCTGCCTCCATCTTATACTGGCTTAAATATTTATTTCTGTATTTGTTGCATTTTTTCAAATGTAACCTCCTTAATGTGTTGTTTCTTAGCTTTGCCTTTCATATAGTAGTTGCTTAATATGTGTTCTTTAAATTAAAATGAACTAAACATAACAAATGAAACAAAAAAGCATCTTTCACAGCCATATGTTATCTCAATCATATTTGGGGTTTTCCCTTTACTTTTTCTTTAATTCAGGCCACAAAACCCCAGGGCTATTGGTGTTATAGCACCTCCAGTCTCTTTACTACTGTCACTTGGCTACACCTGGGCTGCAGGGATTCTAAATTTGCCAACACCCCATCCTATCTTCCAATTTCCTAACTTTCAATAAGATTTCTTCTTTTATTCTTGTTGGGACAAACAAGACAAAAGATTTTTTCTCAAAAAAATACTTTAGAGGCAACTAAGGAAAAGAAAATGACAAATTGACTTAATTATCAAATTAGAAATTTGCTTGGTGGTATAGTAGATACAGTATTGGGTTTTCAGTCAGCAAGACTTCTCTTCATGAGTTCAAATCTTGCTTTAGAAGCTATGTGACCCTGGACAGGTCACCTAACCTTATTTATCTCAGTTCTTTGTCTATAAAATGAGCTGGAGAAGGACTCCAGTATCTTTGCTAGGAAAGCCCAAATGGGGTCATGAAGAATATAGCATGAGTAAACAACAACAACAAAGATACATTTGAAATGATTAAAAAAAATGGAGTATTGTTGAGTTATATAACATGAGAATCTAAAAATCTAAATTCCCCAATCTAGCCAGTTATTATTAGCATAGCTTCTTGGGTTAACTGGTCCCATCCCCACCCACTTAGTATCTAGATCTGGCCTATCCTTGTAATCGGCTATGCTGATATATTGAGAAAAGATCTTGAATAGGACCTCCTTGTCTTTGACTTAAACTCCGCTCCATGATTCATTTTCTCTTCAAAGCCGACTTCCTCTAATTCTTGTCACCAAACTTCCAATGTCAGTGTCAACTTTCTTTGATGGAGACATATGATTTCATCTGTGTAGGAATTTCCTGGTATAGAAATTCCCTATTAAGAAAAAAAAAAAAAAAAGACAGTTGTCTATCATCAATAATCTTAGAAAATTGTCCATGCTCCTGTCTTGCTCATGGTCATTCAATTCACAAGGATAAGAAACTGGGCATAAACTCAAACCTTCTTAGCTCTTATCCATTACACCAAATTGCTTCTCATCTTGTTTTTAGTTAATACTATCCTTTCATATTAGCAAGAATATCAAAATGATATTAACTGGAACTATGAAAAATTCCATCCTTTCCTCAGATTTGAAACTGGTTTCACACATTTATCCAGTGTCAATAATGAGTTGATATCATAAGTAACTTATAGTACCTAAATAAGTCAATCAATTGGTATTCAAGGATAACTCTCTAAGACCATAAATTACAGAGTAGATACCCATCTGCTCTGTTAAAGGGAGTGTCCTCATCAGTAACTTTTATACCAATAAAACTCTCAGATCCAGTCCCAAAAATACATGGGAATTGCCTATAGAGTAATAACTTTGACTCCTACCAAGTAATGAGCAAACAATAAATAGTTACTAAGAACCAACTATGTGCCAGGCAGAGCAATAGGGACATAATAAGAGGCAAAAGAGAGTTCCTGCCCTCAAGGAGTTTATAATCTCTTTGGCAAAAGCCACAAAAGGGGTTTTGCCCCATCAAAGGAAGCCACTGCGTTTCTAAGGGAAATAGAAAAGGGAAATAAGAATGGTCCTCACTCTCAAGGATTTTATAATCAAGTTGGAAAGATATCTTAAATAGTTGGCAAAGAATCTAAACAGTATGTAACTAAGTGCTAATTTATAGCCACTAAGGTGTCTTGCTCCACAGGAACTCTTTGCCTCTACTTTTAGGAACCTCGGGCTCTAGGATCAAGAGAAGGAATGACAGGATGCAGCAAATAAGAATGGTAGTGAAGGTCTGAATGAAAATGGTAATTTAGCACCTTGCTGGAGTTGACTGCTGCTAATTCCACTCATCCTGTTCCCTAATAGTTCTAAACAGAGAAGGTCAGAGATTCCCTCCAAGGACAAAAATAGTTCATATGGGGACACACTAACCCTCCCAAATTTCAGTTCATACCATATCCCATCTTCCAGTCCCTGTATCACAAGTGATTAAAGACTTTAACTAGAAACATTATTAATCTGTGATTGATACAGCCAAGAACATACTGGTAAATGTTTGGCAATTAGGTTTATTAAAAAAAAAAAAAAAAAAAAAGTATGCAGGACACACTTTTAAGTTCAATCCATATTATTAGCATTTTCCTCTATCGTTTTCTTTTTTTTTTCTTTTTAATTTATGGGATAAAACAAGCATTCCATAACAGTACCACAAAAAGGTAATTGTACATGAAACTGCAAATCTATTATACATAACTTGGTATTCATTTCAAGTATACAACAAAAATTATCTTGTAAATTTTTTCCTTTTTTTCTTCCTTTCCTTCCTCCCCACCCTAAAGATGGGTACCATTAGACATAAATAGGTGTGTGTGTGTGTGTGTGTGTGTGTTCACATACAATTATTTTATACATGCTTCTATTTATCAGTTCTTTCTCTGGGTGCAAATAGTGTCTTTCTTCATATGTCCATTATAGTTCATTTGAGTATTTATAACAGACAAAATAATTTATTCATTCAAAGTCATTCTTAAAACAATATTGTTGTTACTGAATGCAATATTCTCATGATTCTGCTCATTTACATTTCATGTAAATCTTTCCATTTTTCAAAAATCATTGAGCTCATCATTTCTTATAGCACAGTAGTCTTACATCACAATCCTATACTATAACTTGTTTAGCCATTCTCCAATTAATAGGCATTCCTGCAAAGTCCAATTCTTTGTCACCATAAAGAGAACTGCTATAAGTATTCTAGAGTATATTAAGTTCTTTTCCACTTCCCCTAATTACCTTTGGTATTAAAGTCCCTTTTAATTATGTCTATTTTAGTCATAATTTTGTTTGAGATCATTATTGCTACTCCTGCCTTTTTTGCATCAGTTGAAGCATAATAAATTCTCCTCCCCCCTCCATGTTAACTCTTTATAGATCTCTCTTTTTAAATTTAAACAACAAATTGTTGAATTCTGCTTCCTTCTGCTGTTTCCATTCTATGGGTGAGTTTATCCCATTAATATTCAAAGTTATGATTACTATTTGTGAATTTTCTTCTATCTTATTTTTATCCACTATTCCCTTTTCAGCCTTTCTACTCCATCCCCATTACCTTATCTGCTTCCCTTACCATTTTATTCCTTATTTTACCCTCCCCTCTAAGAGTCCTTCCCTTATCGATTTTCCCCACCCTCCTTATCTTAAGAAATATCTCCTTCTAAAAGTCCTTCTCCCATCTTATCCTTGGCGTTCTTACCTCTCTAAAAGGTCAGAAGACTTCTAAACCTCTTCAAATATATATACATTGTTTCCTTTTTAATCCAGATGAGAATCCAAGAGCAGCTAGGTGGTACAGTGGATAGAGCACCATTCCTGAAGTCAGGATGACCTGAGTTCAAAGCTGATCTCAGAGACTTTACACTTCCTTGCTGTGTAATCCTGGGCAAATCACTTAGCCCCAATTGCCTCAGCAAAAAAAACAGAACCAAAAAACCATACCTGAGAACAATGTTCCAATATTACCAGCCTTTCACCCCATCCACCCACTTTGTCTATTAGTTCTTCCTTTCAGGCCTCATTCTTATGAGATGATTTCTCCTTTAACCTTTTTCTACCCAATTTTATTTTTTAGATTATTCTCATCATACACAACTCAGCCCCAACCTTTCTTTCAAATTACCTTAGTGATGATATCAGTTTTAAGAATACTATTACTAAAAATAATAAATAACATAATTACCAATATTACTAACATTTTCATACGTATGTCGATCTGTTTCAGGAAGGGACCAATGCCTTTTATATGTTACTCTTCTAAGGCTCATTGAAATACAAAAGATTAAAAAGGAGATTTTTAGACAGTAGATGGGAACTAGTTTTGATTAGGTAGAACTTCATATCCTTGGACAATAAATAGCACCACTTTATAGTGACAGAAAGTTTAGACATAACCAGGGAGTCAACAGTCAATAAGCATTAATAAGCACTTATGTACCACTCATTGTGCTTAGTTGGTTGATTGGCTGGTTGTTGTCTTTCATGATCAGAGGGCCAAAATGATATCACTATGTTAGAATGAAGTTGCAGTGTGTCGATAACTGATCAGACCAATATAAGCTCAGAATGTTTCACTGTAGGTTGGGCAAAAATAGTCCAAGTGAATATTTGGAGTGAATTCTCTAACTTTGCACATCATGATTTGGGTGTTTTGTTTTTTTCAGCTACTTCAATTTTGCTTTGTTCATAAGCCACCTTCTCTGATGAGTGCACAACATATTGGGCAATGCTGTGCTACTCTCTCACCTGATACAATCAATCCCAAAGTTCTTAAGAGAGACCTCAAGAGAGTCCTTGTATCACTTTTTCTGACTATGGCAAGTGAACACAGTATCCAACTGTGTAAGATCTTCATAAAATAGCTTTCTTTTTTTTTTTTTTTTTTTTTTTTTTTTTTTTTGCAAGGATACATTTGGCATTCAACAATGTGGCCAGCCCATAAGAGCTGCACTCTCTACAGTAGAGTTTGAATGCTTGGCAATTTAGTTTGAAAATTAACCTCATTGGATACCACTATACACCTGTCAGATTGGCTAGAATGACAGAGGAAGATAATGCAGAATGTTGGAGGGGATGTGAGAAAAGTGGGATACTGATGCATTGTTATGGAGCCATTCTGGAGAGCAATTTGGAACTATGCTCAAAAAGTTATCAAACTGCGCATACCCTTTGATCCAGCAGTGTTACTACTGGGCTTATATCCCAAAGAAATACTAAAGAAAAGAAAGGGACCTGTATGTGCAAGAATGTTTGTGGCAGCCTTCTTTGTAGTGGCCAGAAACTGGAAACTATGTGGATGCCCATCAATTGGACATTGGCTGAATAAATTGTGGTATATGAATATTATGGAATATTATTGTTCTGTAAGAAATGATCAGCAGGATGATTTCAGAAAGACCTGGAGAGACTTACATGAACTGCTGCTGAATGAAATGAGCAGAACCAGGAGATCATTATATACTTCAACAATACTATACGATGATCAATTCTGATGGATGTGGCCATTTTCAACAATGAGATGAACCAAATCAGTTCCAATAGAGCAGTAATGAACTGAACCAGCTACACCCAGCGAAAGAACTCCAGGAGATGACTATAAACCACTACATAGAATTCCCAATCCCTCTATTTTTGTCTGCCTGCATTTTTTATTTCCTTCACAGGCTAATTGTACACTATTTCAAAGTTCGATTCTTTTTGTACAGCAAAATAACTGTATAGACATGTATACATATATTGTATTTAACATATACTTTAACATATTTAACATGTATTGATCAACCTGCCATCTGGGGGAGAGGGTGGGGGAAAGGAGGGGAAAAGTTGGAACAAAAGGTTTTGCAATTGTCAATGCTGAAAAATTACCCATGCATATATCTGGTAAACAAAAAGCTATAATAAAAAAATTTTTTTTAAATCTAGTACACAAAAAAGAAGAAAAAAAAAAAAAGAAAGAAAATTAACCTCAGTGAATGGTATCTTATCCTGCCAACTGATTTTCATAATCTTCCTAAAGATAATTCAAATGGAAGTGATTCAGTTTCCTGGCATGGTGCTGGTATACTGTCCAGGTTTCATAGGCATACAACAATGAAGTCAGCACAATGGTTCTGCAGACCTTTAGTTTGGTAGTTATTCTAGTACCTCTCCTCTCCTACACTTTCCTTTGGAGCCTTCCAAAATTGCATATGTCAACCTCATTATCAGTGTGTATATCCTTGGAAGATAAACTGCCAAGACAAGTGAATTTATCCACAGTATCCAAAACTTCTCCATTTGCTGTAACTAATGGTTCCATATGTGGAGGGTATAAGGCTAGCTGATGGAGAACCTGTACTTTCTTGGTGTTAATTTTTGGGCCAAAATTAGCACAAGCAGCAGAAAATCGATTCATACTTTGTTGCATCTCAGCTTCAGAGGCTGCATTGAGTGCACAATCAACTACAAACAAAAAAAATCACACACAACACTCCCTGGCTTGTAGCTTTTTCAAGTTGAAGCATTTACAAGAATGTCATGTTTGGAGTCAGTGTAGGAGCTTAGCAACATGGCTGAAAATGTTGCGCTTAAAAAAATGGGAGCAAGCATATAGCCTTGTTTCACTCCATTGGTGACTGGAAAAGTATGGGAACATTATCCATTATTCAGAACCCAGGCAAGCATACCATCATGAAATTGAGATACAATATTGATGAATTTCCCAGGCAGCCAAATTTTGACATAATTTCCCATAAATCTTCACAACTGACAGTATCAAAGGTCTTGATCAGATCTACAAATTTAGTGTACAAACCTCTCTTGGCATTTCTCCTGGAGTTGTTGTTTCTCAACTGTTTTTCAGCCCTTTCTCAGCCCTACTTCTCAGATAGCTAACCATTTTCCAGGTGAAGGATTAAGCTATTAAGAAGGACTCTAACAAGAATCTTGCCAGCAGAGACTAAGAGATCTCAAGACCTTCCTGTGATTGTCACAGGACAATCTATTTCCTCTACCTTTATGGAAATGGACAGTGGCTTGTCTTTGAACTACAGTGGAGGTGTCTTTGAACTCCTAGGGAATAACCTCCTCTTACTATATCACAAAGAAAATTTCAGTCAGCTTTTGTTTGAGCAATGGACATCCCACCCCATAAACACACACTTTGTGAATCTCAGCTAGAATAGAATCAGCCCCAGGTTCTTTGCCACACTAACGATTTAACGGTATTCAAAACCTTTTTTTTTCAGTTAGAACTTCAGCTAGGGAGAGATTGGCTTCAACTTGCTTGATGACAGTCTTTTGAGAACACAATGGAATTGTTCAGATCTTTCTAGGATCATCCACCACTAATCAATGTAATAAGCACTGAGTAGTTAGCTCTTTGGCCTATAAATTGTCTTCAATGTATTATAAAAGCACTTTGGGTTGTTACTATCAGCTTAAAATTTCATCTGCCTTTTTACTGAGCCAACTATCTTTCTAAATTTTGTTTGCACTTAACTTTTGATGAAATTAAATGCTTCCTTCTTAGAGGTGAATAAAGTATCCTCCTGGTAAACACTGTGGAGTTCTTGTTTTTCATTTAACAGCTTCTGAATTTCCCCATCATTTTCATCAAACAAATCTTAATGTTTATGAATATTCTAATCCATATGAGCAAATATAATACTGTGTTCCACTATTGCTAACTGTGTGTTGTCTCAACTTTCCCTTCAATTTGACAACAAACTTTTTGGTCAGGAAAGTATTCTATTATGTTGACATTAATTCTTCTGGCAATCATTTTGCTTGGGGCCACTGCTTTTGGAAAATGCAAATGTTTATCTTAGAGAAGATAAGTCTATGATCATTCCAGCACTCAGCACTACACGTTGCTTTTGTCACTGTTCTGACACCCCGTCTGTTTCTTCTCTTTACAATTCCATCATCTCTTCAATGCCAATGTTTGCTGCAACAAAGTTTTATTGCATTTTGGTAAATGAAAGATAGTGTTGGTGATGAAAAGGTCATGAGATTGAATTAATGATCATTGGTATTGCTGTTTCTAACTCCCTTCTTTTCACAGACTCCCTGCCATGTCTGGTAGTCTGAGCCTAATGTAGCAATAAAGTCATCCAGAATTATAAGCTGGCCTTCTTTTTAGCACATTAATGATAAGGATCTCCAGGTCCCATAAAATTTTTCTTCGACTTCAACAGAGTTTGTCATGGGGTGGGAGCAGGGGAGCAGAATATAAGCACTAATGATTCTGGTGCATTTTTCTTCAAGTGGCAATGGCATTGTCAGGAGCCCATCTTTTACTCCTTCTGGTAGGCATACAAGCTTATTGACTAGCTTAACCTACACCAGTTTCACAGGGTTCCCTTTCACTGCAGCCATTCTAGAAAAATATTCATCTAACTCCAAGTTTAGTAAGCTGGACTTCATTTGACAATTTTGTTTTACTCAGGGCTGCTATTTAGGTGCAATTCCTGATACATTTTCTCAAAAGAGTTATTTGAATTTAAAGGCATACTGGATTTTGTGTTGTTTCTAAGTGTGTGCACATTCCATATACTGATGATGAGTGGAATTATCATTGCAGAAGTTTTTGTACATTTTTTTTGTTTTTCTTTTTTGACCACAGGGTGAGATCTGTGCCTACTGTGGTAATCAAACCAAGCAGGGGTGAATAGACAATTTTTAGGGCACCTTTTCTAGCCGCTTCCTCCCACCAGGAGAACTAGGAACACTTCTGCCCTCAAGGAATTTACATTCTAATGGATACATCTCAGGCTTTCTGATAACCACTTACTCAGTTCTTCTGCTCCAGCAGGCCACTTGTTAAACACTAGGACTCTTTGGGACATGGTAGTTAAATGTGCAGGTAGATACAGGATGTAAAGGGTTGATTTCCAAGAAATGTCTCATTCTTTTTTGGGAGCACCACATATCTTTAAGGCTTGTCTGAGGTTTCTTGTTTGGTTGGTTGGTTGTTTTTAGCTAGTCTACTTCTTAACATGGTGAATTTTCATTTAGATTAACTTTAAGAATCCATTGAGAATACAAGGAGCCATTCAGGGAGCCACTGAGTAATTTTGTCTGGGAACTCCATTTTAGATTTCATGAATTCATTTTTATTCAGAATAGTTTCGCATTCAAGTCTGAGGAGCAAATTATCAAGCTCAAATCCCAAATTTTCATTGAGTAAGTTCTAAATTCCTTGGGAGCTTCTTAGCAATTAGACTTCTGAGAGGGGAAAATTTAATTTCTTTTCTATTTTCACTAATATTAGTTGTTTGTTTTATTTTAATTTAGTTTTCTTTCTTAACTACTTTAGAATGGGACATATGCCAGGCAGGCAGCAACATATGGGAACTTTACAAAACATTGTTTGCTTATTGAACTTGAATAATTATATGTAATTTCATTTTCTGGTCCTTTTATATTATATCTCCCCTTAGACTATGAAGGAACTTGAGGGGTTTGTGGTATTTCTCTATTTTATTGCCATTATTTTGAGCCCCTATTGGCTATATTTGAATCTCATTGTTAGAGTCCTGTTGCTAGTGTACTAATTCAATTTAACCACTTAACATCAGATAGACAAAGGGATATTTATTTCCAATATGTAGCAAGAACAAATCTAACAAATTCCCTTAATGCTTCCAGGGAAAAGCCTTCCCTAAACAACTTTTATCTCTGGGGAAGCAGCTTCAAAACTTAATTCTCTTACTATGTAGCATCGGTCCCTTCAAATTTATGTCCAGATATGGCATAAATATTGGATAGATCTTTATGTTAGACTAGAATTCCAAAAATCACATACAAAGATTATTTCTTATTCCTTGGGGGCATTGATGATGAGCTGACTACAAAATCTAGCCTAGATTCTAACTTTAATGCTCATGCTTTGTTCTCCTGATCTGGATCTCCCTTCACTTGGAATGGAGAAAGAACAAAGCACTGAAGCCTATTACATGAGATCCATATGGCCTCAGGATGGGAGAAGACCATAAAATCTTATACCTAAAGCACAGTTTCTTACTAGATACTGTGAACTAAAGTCATTTCTGAATTGGAAAGCAATGGCTGCAGATGTCAGATATTTTCAAAAATGTTGGCAGTTCTAGCTTCAAAGCCAGTTATAAAAAAGCTCTTCCCAACCATGTAAATTAGCCAGTCAGAACCAATTATAGAATCCATACTACAGTCTCTCAAGACATTTCTCTTGATTGGCTCTTCATTATGATTCTCTTGGACAAAAAGCTCAGAAGCATCTTCCAAGTGCAGCAACCAAGTTGCAGTAACCAAGATGATAGATGCTATACATGAACTAGGTCTCCATTAAGTACATATATATAGGTCCACCAGATATGAAATGCCTTCACTGTCATAAAAATCTCAGATTTTGAAAGTGTCTCAAGACTATCTAGTTCTAATGACCAATGAAGAAAGGTCTGTAAAAGAAAGGCCATAGGACTTTTTCCTCCTTTAGGACCATATGGTCCTGAAGAAATAAGGCTCATTCTTTGAGCTTTTCATTTATTTTTTTTCCATTTTTGGAGGGTGGGGGGCAGAATGGAATCTCTGACTTTGGTCAAAGGAACAAGTCACAGAAATCTGGGAGTCAGAATCCATGCTGGATTTTGCAAGCAGCACAAACTTTCAGAATATGGACTTTTCTGAATTTCTTAATGCAAAGCAATGGGGAAATAAATTAAGAGAACAGTGTTCAAATCTTCTGAGGTTCCCAGAGAACTATCCATAATTGAAGTTATAGATAGGGATGTGTTGGAAAATGTTTAACAACTGGCTTTCCCAAAAACAAATGTATACATGATACAATTTTAAATTTAATTCATATAATTAATATTTTCTCCATCTCTTCATATTATGTATATATATATACATGTTGGTTTTTTTTATGTTTATACATGTACATTATTTTAAATACATATTTCTTTATGAATCATGTTGCCCACTTCTCTTTCTTAAGTCTATTCAATCAATAAAATAATCAACCAAGCCCTGATTTTTAACATTTGCTGATTTTTAAAATGTAAATACTTACTCAGACAATTTAACAATGACCTCTTGACAGCTGTTTTGAGCTGGTGCCATCACCAAGTAGTATGCCCCAAAGCACTGAAGTTTGATGTTCTGGGATAGCAAATATTTAATGAATACATATTGGGGAGGGACAGTTGATCAGAACACTCTTGATGTATTTAATGAGGTTGGAGGACATGGATCTATTTCAGACACAACATAAAGAATACCTACTGTAGACTTATGTGTGTATGTTGATCCTTTGCTGAGAGCTTACAGGAAATTCCTTTGTTTGATTCCTAATAACTGAATCTTTCTCTGAGATAATTGTCCACTGAGAGTGAGGACAACTAACTGGCTTCTTGTCAGAAGATCTACTACTTTCTTGTAAGCTATAGATGGAAGCTTTTTCTTCTCTTGCTTGCTTTTACTTCCAAAATATAAAATAAAAGATTATTGTTTTGGCAGAGGATAGTGAATTTCTTTTCTTCTCTCCCTTTCCCCCCCCCCCCCAACAAAAAGAAGTTAATACAGACACAGAAGCATGTGATGAATTGACTGTATCTTCTTACCCAGATGGGCTGAGGTTCCTAAATTGCGTGTTTCTGGAAAACTCTTTCCTTTCTGTCCTTTCTTGAGTATAGATTAGAATCTAGAGTTTCTGAGGTTGGACTTTTCCTTGCCTAGCTGTTTGGGGATATTGATGGACTTTCTTCAAAGCACATAGTTAGTATGTGGTTTGCATGGAACTGAAAGGAGAGATAATGAAAGTAGACTGTCTTAGAACTGAGTGTTAAGTCATGACTAATATTAAATTTGAACATTCAGAAATTTTGGGCAGCTAGATAATGCAGTAGATAAAGCACTGGCCCTGGAGTCATCTGGCCTCTGATACAACATTTCCTAGCTGTGTGACCATGGCCAAGTCACTTGACCCTAATTGTCTCATAAAAAAAAGATACTGAAAAAGAAAGGAAGAAATTGGCTTCCTAGGAGAAAATTCTCTTCATGGCATGCTCTTCAATAGTATGGTTCTTGAAGAAGGAAGAGGATTGTTTACAGAGAAGCACCATGTAACTGAAGGACTTAAACCATACCATAGCATGAAGAGCATGGAGATGGGGAGGAAAGAAGACTTTCTTTGCTTTTCCATTGATGTGAATTGCTCAGATGGTAAGGTGAAGGTGGGGGATTGTTCAACAGCCTCCAAGTTTATTTACCTTCTAAAGGAAGTCTAATGAATTAAATATTTTATATTTGAGATCTCTTGTGAGTCTTTCTGCCTGTTATCCAACTTTTAATACATTGAATGTCTATGTGGAAGTTGAGAACTCAGTTAACTATATTTAATGAAAAGTAGATTTGAATTCTAAAATCAACATATTTAGAGATTTTCTTGAAGTAGTTTAGAAAGGGGCAATAAGTCAAATAGAGAAAAGTACTTACTGGGGGTCAACCATAAGGATTGAACCCAGCTTGTGTTAGTCCAGAGTCTTGGGGGGGAGGGCTCTGGGAAACAGGTTACAATGCCATAAACTCTAAGTGCTATTGGATTCAGTGCCAGAAAAATATACCCTGTATGGTGCACAGATATTCCCAGGACTCGAGCTTTTTGTTATAAATTTCATCTTCACTAATATCTTTAAATGGGGCATTACTTCCTGTAAGAGAAACAGTGTAAAGCTTTTGAAAAACAGCTCCCTGATGCTAATGGAAGCCCACTAGAAGCAAGATTTATATTAATGGGGTTAGTGTAGTTAAAGAATATATAAAGAAATATCTCTCCTTTAAACTTCCTTTCTTTCTTCTCTTCTCTTTGTCTCTTCATTCCTTTGTTTCTTTTCTTTGTTTATATCACTTCATTTTTCCTTCTTTTTCATATTTTTAGTTTTTCTCTCTTTTTCTCTTTTTCTATATTTCTTTCTCTGCCTCTTCTTTTTCTCTTTCTCCTTTTTCTTCTCTTTCTCCTCATTCTCCTCCTCCTCCCTTTTTGTTTTTGTCCATTCTTCTACCACCACATCTGATGAAATGTCCCCCAGAGCTAAGTAAACCCTCTTCCCTGGCCTCCCACATTAGGAATTAGCAGGCTTTGTTGGTGCCCCTGATGCCTATTTTTACACTTGTGTTTGTCCCAGAGTCTGACGTGGTTTATCACGGCTCCTCCAAAGCCCCATTGTTCAACTCTTCAAGAAGAATGTTGTTATATTGACTGCTAGTGCGTCAGCCCGGCTCTCTCTGGAGCTGCTCTTGGATGAAATTAGATAATTTCCATTAGGAGACCACGCATTATTAGTCCCTGGTGCCAAATTGGAAAGTGAGCCAAGATGACTATTTCTGGCCACACTCACCTCAGGAAGGAACCTTCTCAGCTTTAATGGGATTTTGCTATTGTTGGTTGCCTTCTGTTTGACACAGGGCCAGGCTGGGGTTGAAAATTGTTTAGAAAGCTGCATGAAATATAATAGAGCCCCAGCCATTTGCTGCGGCACATTCCAGCATGATGTTTATTTTGAAGAGGGGGGAAAAATATATTGTCCTTGGCAGACAATAATGAAAAAACCAGTAACTCAAATCTCTGAACATATGCTTCTTGTTGCTGTAGTATTTAAAACTCCCTGCCGGTATCAGGGAATTTCACGCTGAAGTGATAAATCTTGAGCAATATTTATAAGCATCTTCATTACCCTCCCAGGCAGATACTCATAGCTTGTGGGGCCACCAACAGCTAGCTGACACTTTGGGAAGTAGTAGACATGAGGGAAAGGGAGTAATCCAAAAGAAAATCTTAGATTCAAGTTGGTCACAGCTCATGCCCTGGATATCAAGCCCAACAAAGTCCATATCCCCAGTCATTCCTCCCCATTGCTGGTCAGTACAGGACATTAACTTACTTGGATCCCAGGATGGGTTAACAAGGAGAATAATTGTGTTTGGATAAGCTTTTTATCCCAGAAAGGTTTCTAAAGGTGGATTTTTTATTTTGAAAAATTGTCGTTGTATTTTTTAATGTTGTCTTATCATCATAGCACTAAGAACTATCTAAGTGCACTGATGTGTCTCTCCATTTCATTGAGATTAGAAACTTTAAATCAGCTTTCCTCTAGAGATTTGCTTAAGTCCAGTAGGCCAAACTTTGTCCATGGAACAAAGAGAAAACTAATTCCCTATTGCCAGTGACAATAGGGGACTTCCAGGGCACAGGGAATCAAAATTCCCAAATAAATAGCTTCAGCCTCCATCTCTTTAAATTTTTCCCTACAGTCACCGATTCACTAGTGCTCTCTCCCTCTCAATGCCTAAGCTCTGGTAATAGTTCTAGGAATAGCGAAGAGACAGGGAATATGAGGAAAACAGAAATCTGAGGAATGGCTAATGAGGGTAACAATCTTCTTTGTCCTTAACTAAATAATAGATCTCATTTTTACATGAAAGAGTCCAAAGGATATATGGCAACCAACTCTTAATGCAAATTCATGATCAAGAGGAATGCCTTGATCATCAGAACCAAGGGGTGCTTACCTTCCAGGAGAAATAAAACTTTAAATGATACTCTTACTTCTGAAGCATTCTGGAAAGGCTATTTGATCAACTTTGGATGACATCCCTGTCTCTAACTTAAAACCCCCTATAGGCCTTCTGATGATATCCTCATGTAGAACTAGAGTAGCTACTTGGGACCAGAAACACCCTGGGAACAGTGCTTTTAACAGCCCCCTAATTACCTTTAGCTAATTCTTTAAAAATATATTTTTGATGCCTTTTGTCTTTACATCAGTCATTTCAACACCCTCCTCCCCAGATTGACCCTTCCCTTATAAGAAAGAAAAACTATTTTAAAATATCTAGTATAGTGATATAATCTAACAATCTATACAATAACCTGGCCTAGCTATTCTCTGCCTCTTTGCCATGAGTGGGAAATACATTTCATTATCTGTCCTCTAGGACCTTCAGTGGTTTTTCAATTACTCAGAGCTTGACTTCCTTTTAGTAATCTTTAAATTCCCATTGTTGTAGTCATTGTATATATTGTTCTCTTGGTTTGTGTTATTTTGCTTTTCATCCTCAGATGTGCCATTTGTTACAATACAACAATATTCCATCACATGCATTTATCCTCTTTTTTTCAACCATTTCCCAATCCAAGCCTCTAGTTAAAAATTGCTTCCAAACCAGGTTTTTAGAACTTTAAAAACATTAAAAATTATCTAGCTCAAACCTTTCAGTTAATAGATGTAGCAGCTGTGAGCCAAAGAGTTGTCCAAGATCATATCAATTTTGGCAGATCCTGACCTGGAACCCAGGACTGTTGATCCCATGTCCCTTGTTCTTTTCACTGTACCATAGTATTGGCAAATCCTTTCTGCTCCCATTTCCTTATTGGTGAGGAGGGTTTTGATCCTGAATTGGATGCATGAGTTTATATATATGTGAACTTTCAGAACTTAGTTCAGATTCCTGTTTATGATTTTTCATATAATGGGATTTTAACTTATTTTTTTTCTTTTTCCTTTCAAATTGCATTTCATTGATTTCTTCTGTTTTTATATTACTGTCTCTTCTGGATATTATCTCCTTTAAAAAAACCTGAATGTTCTCTCATAATAAATAAAAAACAATTAAGGAAAAAATTATAGAAAAATAATAGCATAAAGTCACCTGATAAGATCTAGTAAATTCTGGCATCAGAGTGTCTCAAATCTTTGCAGAGAGGAGATATATTTCATTATTTGTAATATAGAATCAATATTAGTTTTTCAATAACTGAATTTGGCTTTTTAGTGAATTTTTCATTTATATTATTATAGCCTTTATATACTTTATATTAAATTCAATTTTATTTATATGTAAATATATTTATATATACATATACAAATGAGGTATTAGAAATGTGTATACATATATAATAGTTACAATATTAGAAATATATTTGCTTTTTTATGATCCTAGGATTGGGGATTTTTTTGATCATATGAATAAATCTCCCATGTTTCCCAAATTACTTGTATTTAGTCCTTTTTATTTCTGCTTGCATAACAATATTACATTATATCCATATATCAGCATTTGTTCAGACATTCTTTAATCAGTGGGCACTTGCTTTGTTTTGAATACTCTGCTACCATAAAAAAGTTTGATATGAATACCTTAAAAAATATTTTTCTTTCATTTCATAAATCCTTCATTAAGAATCCACTCAGCATGTTGGCAGCCTCCATGTCATTCTGTTAATATCTTGAAGGTACCATTGGTAATCTCTGCTGTCCACCTGTTCCCTCATTCTTACTGTTGGATTGATCCACCTCTTTTTTCTGTCCTTACTTGCTCCTGAAATCTTTTATTCTACATCACTCTCATAAGTCATTGTTGCTAATATGCTCACACTAATATGCCTGCTTACACCTAACATGTCTCTTTCCTAAGATAGTGGAGGGTCATGATTCACAGACTTATAGTAACTGACAAAAACTGACAAAGTTTAGGACCTTTGAAAGCAAAGGCAGTTCATAAATGTAAACTAGTTTAATATCATCCTCCTTCTTACTTCTAGAATCAGCTTATTTTCCATCTGCATTGTCTGTTCAACATTTATATGCATATAATCATAGCAAGGCATTTTGACTCCCAGTATTATACCAAGCTGGTAGATAAGTATCATCATCTCATCGAGGTGAAAACTGAGATTCAGAAAGCTTAAGTGACTTTCTCATTGTCACAGAAAAAATTAATCAGTAAAGAAGAAATTCAAACTCAGTTCTTTCAAATTTTGAGTTCTTTACTCTGCACAAATTCCTATATAATCAAAATCCTTCATTTTGTAGCTTCAATTCATTCCCTTTGTCTCTGACCATAAAGGACAGAGAACAGCTGCTCTCTATCCTCTATAGTCTAACCTTTTCCATGTTCAAAGATCATTACTGAGTCATCCTTCAGTCTTCATGTGATTTACACTGTCTATAGACTCGGGATAATTATGTCTCCCTGCCTCTAAGGTTTGGCCATGAGAAATAACTCATTAAAATGACTGTAAAGTGTGATGACCATTCTGGAAAACAATAGCCAGTAGCCTGCTCTGGCCCCTGCATTCCTTTCCAAGGAAAAAACAATACTGAAGCTGAGCTATAAAAAGAAACCTCAAGATAATATGTGCCTATCTCCTACCAATATCTATTTATTTACCAGGAGGGCCCAGGCACTTCTGGGCTGTTTTCAGCCTTTATGAGCACATTTCTCATCTGTCCTTTTATTCCTGCTGGGTCTTTTCTATTGTCTTGGGCTCAAAGATGTGTGATAAGAATCTGCCATTAGGAAAATCCCAGCTCCAGAAAGGAACCTACCATTGTCCCTCAGTACTTCAAAGCTCTCACAGTCTCTTATTTGTATTATTTCTTTTTTTTAATTTATAAGCACCGACAGTGTGTTTTGCCTCAGAGACTGTCTGTGGAAAAATTTTATTTCTCACTCTGGTCACAGTGACAATGTAATAAGAAATGCTGCTGAGAAATGCTGTTAAAGAAATAGTTTTTAACTTTAAGAATTATTTTATTATTGGTATTATTATTACTGTATATTAAACAATAGAAGCATTGTGGGTAACTTCATTTCATTGTATGTTTTGATAGCAAGTAAGTGTCTATATAGTGAATAGAAGAGTGCACTTGGAGTCAGGATGAGCCGAGTTTAAATTCTATTGCAGATACTTACTAAATGTGTGATACTGAGTTCATCCCTTAAACTCTATGAACTTCAGTTTCCTTGCCTGTAAATGGATCATAAGAATAGTACCTACTTTACACAGTGGCTATGGGGCTCAAAAAAAATAAAGTAAATAAAGTGATTTGCGGCCATTTATACTCAAACATTTATTCGCCCATTTAATCATTCATGCATTCATTTACCTGCAGTGGTTACTATAAAGAAGGTTACATTTGAAGTCCTAAGGACCTTTTTTCAAATAATAAATGGTCCTACTATCTTCCAATGGGGATAATAATACATGGTCTCATTACTAGCAAAGTTTGCAAGAAAAATACTCTGTCCACTTTTAAAGGCTGTAAATTATTCCTGTTGGGATGCGCAGAGAAGGTACCACCTACATTAGAATTTAAGGGACAAGTGGGATTTTGACTAGCAGAAAGGGAAGGTCAGTACATTCCAAACATATGGGATCTCATGAGGAAAGTTACTGAGCCAGAATAGCTCAGATTGGCAAGTGAAAGATTTGTAGGAGGAAACCATAGGAGCTGATCCAATAATTCAGCAAATATTTGTAAAATGTGTGTTATATGCAAGGTGTAGGGGCAGGTGCTAGACATACAAAGACAAAAATGAAACAGTTCCTATCCTCAAGAAACTTCTATTCTATAGAGAAGACATGTTGTGTTTGCTCAGTTGTGTCCAACTCTCCATGACCCTATTGGAATTTTCTTGGCAAAGAAACCAGAATGGTTTTCATTTCTTTCTCCATCTCATTTAATAGATGAGGAGACTGAAGTAAACAGAGTTAAATGACTAATTCAGGATCACATAGCTAGTATCAGAGGCCAGATTTGAACTTGGGAAGAATCTTACAGCTGTCAGGTCCAGCACTCTATGTACTACATCATCTATCTGATGCTAATACATAATAAATATTATGTGTATCCAAAGGGATAAAAAGAAATTTCAAGAGAGAAGAGATATGAACAACTGGGGAGACTAGGGAAAAAACATGTGTAGGAGGAAACATCGGAGCTAAACTTTGAACAAAGCTAGAGATTCCAAGAGGGAGAGGTGAGATTAGAAGCACTTTTTAAACAGAAGAGAATATCAACACAAAGGCATGGCAATTAGAGATGGGATACCGGAAAACAGTGTATTGACTAGCCTTATTAGAACAAAAACTGTATGAAGGGGAATAGTATGAAATTCAATTGGAAATGTGGATGAAGACCCGCTTATAGAGGGCCTGAAATATTGAGATAATTTTGCATGGATAGAAGATATGGTACTTTAAATTATACAAAGAATGTTCCTTCCCATATAGCCTTGAGGGTACTATTAGTAATCTCTCACTGTCCATCTGTTCCCTCATGCTTGTTGCTAGACTGATCCACTTCTTTTTTTTTTAATTTTATAATTATAAATTTTTGACAGTATATGTGCATGAGTAATTTTTTATAACATTATCCCTTATATTCATTTTTCCAGATTTTCCCCTCCCTCCCTTTACTCCCTCCCCTTGATGACAGGCGATCCCATACATTTTACATGTGTTACAGTATAACCTAGATACAATATATGTGTG
Organism: Sminthopsis crassicaudata; assembly: GCF_048593235.1. NCBI lineage: Eukaryota > Metazoa > Chordata > Mammalia > Dasyuromorphia > Dasyuridae > Sminthopsis > Sminthopsis crassicaudata. The sequence continues at coordinate 407,096,686 of NC_133620.1, forward strand.
TTCCAATTTTCTTGTTGTTAAGTATTAGATTCCGAAGGTATAAGTAACCTGGGTAGATAGACAGTAATACTAACAATTTACATTCTCTTCCCAGTGTTCCTTCTCTGGGTGTAGTTGTTTCTGTCCATCATTGATCAACTGGAAGTGAGTTGGATCTTCTTTATGTTGAAGATATCCACTTCCATCAGAATACATCTTCATACAGCATTGAAGTGTACAGTGATCTTCTGGTTCTATTCATTTCACTCAGCATCAGTTGATGTAAGTCTTTCCAAATCTCTCTGTATTCCTCCTCCTGGTCATTTCTTACAGAGCGATAATATTCCATAACCTTCATATACCATAATTTACCCAACCATTCTCCAATTGATGGACATCCATTCATCTTCCAGTTTCTAGCCACTACAAAAAGAGCTGCCACAAACATTTTGGCACATACAGGTCCCTTTCCGCTCTTTAGTATTTCTTTGGGATATAAGCCCAATAGTAGCAATGCTGGATCAAAGGGTATGCACAGTTTGATAACTTTTTGGGCATAGTTCCAAATTGCTCTCCAGAATGGCTGGATTCTTTCACAATTCCATCAACAATGCATCAGTGTCCCAGTTTTCCCACATCCCCTCCAACATTCATCATTATTTGTTCCTGTCATCTTAGCCAATCTGACAGGTGTGTAGTGGTATCTCAGAGTTGTCTTAATTTGCATTTCTCTGTTGATCCACTTTTTTTCTGTCCTTATCTGCTCCTGATGTTTTGTTGACAATATTGTAATTGTAGATTCTTTAGGGCAGGTTTCATCACTACTTGTACTTTTTTTTTCATTAAAACAGTGGACCATTTTGGTCAGCTCCTCATCATCCTAGACTGAAGCTACTACTGAATAGTTTAAATAAGAAGTCATTTCTTTTCTCGGGATCTTTCTCAGTGCTTCAAGACTGTTAAGCTTACTCTTTTAAAATTACTACCACTAACATTCATCACAAATAGACCATTAAAGTGGATTAAAAGCCTTTTTGACTTTAGATATAACCTAGCTTTAGGGATATGCCAGGAAAATATCCTGAAAAAAATGTACACACACCACACCTTTAACTTTATTTTGAGTAACTAACATTTTCTTTATAGCTTTCTTAAACTGGGACAACCAATGAAACAATAAATCAAGTCAATACTAGAAGTACTTGCTTATTGTAGAGGGATAAATGTGCATACTGAAAACTTAACTGTTCTCTAGAGCTAATTCAAGCTGACTCCCAACTAAACTGGGAGGGTGGGGGGAAGAGACAGTCCCATGCTACAAGCTTCCATATTCCTCGTTGGTAGAAAGAATTCTGAGTTGGATACAAACAACACTGGCACCTGGGCTAAAACAGATCAAGAATTTCTTGAAATAAAAACGTGTAATTTGAGAGACTCTTCAGAAGAAACACACATGGAGAAAGAAGCTATCAAGATGTACTCTTCAAAATGTCCCTGATTTCCATGTTGCCTTTGCAGAGAAACTAGAATGGACTTCCATGATGAGATCTGTCTTTCTTTCCTGGCTTAAAGTGAAATACTTTACTCAGATAAAAGCTCATTCACTTTTGTGTATTTGGGAGAGAGTTACTGTGATATTCTAATCTCCAATTTCTTTTAGCTTGGATAAATGGGTTTAATTCATTTTCACTATTTGTAAGTGGCTTTAGTGTAATCAAGGTTTGGTGAGAAGGATCTAAACTTTTCCTGCCCTCTTAAAAGTGACTAGAGAAGTACCTTTCCTTCTGCACCCCTAAATGTGCACATTTGAAGGGAGTAAAGAAATATTATTCTAGCCCAGAATTTCTCTCAGTGACTGGAAGGAAAGTATTCTCATTCTCTGGTCTCTTTTCCTCTCCTCCCCACCCCCACCTATGTATGTCCTCTGTCTCTATCTCTCTGTCTCTGTGTATGTGTGTGTTTCTCTGTCTCTGTGTTTCTATCTCTCTGTGTGTCTCTTTCTCTGTGTTTCTGTCTGGCTGTCTCTCTATGATGGAAAAGAGGAGGGAGGAGTGCCTTAGTCTAAATAACTGAAATCCAGAGAGATGCTCCAGATGTGACACTATGTACTGTAATTTTAAAACTTCAAAAACTTTTAAAACTTTAGACTCTGATTCTACTGGGGGTAGAGGTATGGCTTAAGTTTACAGCTTTGAACAAGTCCCATGAATCTAAAGGAGGAAGGAGAAAGTGATTTTTTTTTCACAGTAATGTAGGGGATAGAGAGAGAATGGAGCTATGGCAATCATTTTAGAGGGAGGTCTGCCAATGTTTGCTCATGGAAGGCTTTTACAACTGTAATTCAGGCCAGGCAATATATATATAGCCCTAGTGTAACTCATTCTGGGGCCCTAGTCTTAACTGTTAATCTGCTCTTCTGCCTCTTAGCTTCCTCATTTATTATGGATTTTTTTGTGTTAAAAGGGCTGGCCTTTGAATCGATCAATATGCATTTACTAAACATGAACTATATGCCAAGTACTGTATTGGATACTGAAGATATAAATCAAACAGTGAAACCCTGGACCGTTCATTCACTGAGGTTCACATTCCTCTTCTGCAAAATGGAAACAAATTCTGATACCATCTCCTTACCAGGATGGATATGAGTTTCAAATGAGATCGTGTGTACAATGTTCTTTGTAACTCTAAAGCACTAGGGATGTGCAAATTATTGTTCCCTGTGGCCAATAATATTTCTCCCCTCTGACTTACTATTTTTGTTGTTTCTACTCCTTGATTTCCTCAAATGAAATATTACCTGTGGGTTTAAAGATAATTAATCTGATCTGGAACTAAATAGATTATTTTTATTACAGGGGGGAAAGAGTCCAAAGCAAAGACCAAACATCCAAAGTCCTCCAGGATGACTGAAATGATTAAAAAGTGGAGTCCCCTTTTGTTATGCTTTTACTTATATTTAAGCATTGTAGAAAAGAACCAGAGCAGACAAACCAGTCCCTCTCAGTGGAGCAACCTAGTCTCCTGACAACCAAAGCCAGCAAATTAGCAGGTTTTGCTCAGATCCTTTAACTATTTAGAGAAGAGACATTCAGACTTTAAATCCTACTTCAAGTTCTAAAATAAATTTCTAAACACTCAAACTCATTTCATAACTTCAAAATCCCATGGAAAAATAATCATTATTTAAAATATAATATTTGATATTGGTAGAAAATAGAAGAGCTCTCAAGCCCTAGGGAGAGGAGTAATCTGGAAAGAATATCAGAATTTTAAAGGATTGTGAGAACATATCCTCTGCAGTTATATTACATCTGCTATATTACATCCATAAAATGATGTAACAAGATTTGACAACACGTATTTGAGGCTAGCCTACCCTATTTTGCACTTTTTAACAAATTCATAGAATAACAGATTTTGAAGGGACCTTAGACGTCAGCTAATTCAACCCTAGCCAAAGCATAAATGATTTCAATACCTCAAATGAGGAGTCATTCACTCATATAGAAAAAAAAAAAAAAAAAGATTAAGAAACATTTTTCTAGGTATTTACCTGAGGAGCCTGGATTACTATTGATGATATACTCAAGTCTAAAAAAACTAAGAAGAAAAGAAAAACTATTTGAATTCTAATGATATTTGCTAATCATCTGATGGAAGGAGGAAAGGGGGAATCCCCTGATCTGTACTTATTAGTGGTTGATAATGTCGGAAAAAATAAGCATATTTTTAAAAACTACTATAAGACAGAAAACTTCTTCTGAACTTGATACTGAGAATGGCAAATAACAACCTCCATAATACTACAGATATATGAACAATGGAGAATTTAAGACTAATTATTAGCATTAATAAGAGTGGGAGATGTAGTTAATTGCTTAGAAAAAAAAAAAGCTAGTAGCTGGGACTCATTTCAGTTATAGCAGCATAGGTGACAAAAATGGGAAGGACTAATTTGAGGGAAGAATAGTTTACTCTTATCTTTAAATTAAGAAGCAAAAGTAAATGTTTCTAAAGTCTCTTTCAGCTCTAGCATTCTGATTCTTTGGAATCACAGAAGAAAAGATAGAAGGAAGAAAGGGAGGGAAGAAGAGAAAAAGAAAAGAAAGGAGAACAGAAGGAAGAAGGAGGGAAAGAAAGAAGGAGGGAATGAAGCCTTTATTAAATACTTACTATGTGCCAGGCTCTTTGCTAAGCATTTTACAAATATTATTCCATTTGATCCTCAAAACAATCCTGAGTGATATTTGATATTATCTCCATTTTACAGGTTGGGAAGCTGAGACAGACACTGATTAAGTAACTTCAAAATAACACAGCCAGTAAATATTTAAGGTTAGATTAACTCCAGGCCCAATGTTCTATTAACTTCACCTTTATAATGTTAGAAAGCCACAAAATCACAGAATCACAAAATTTAAAAGTTGGGAGGGGCCCTAGAAGTCATCTAATCTAATCTAGTCATAAAAACCCCAGTATAATATGGCCAACAAGTGGTTGTCCAGCCTCAACTTGAAGACTTCCAAGGAATCCCAAGACTTCTACTTCAAGGCATGTCATTTTGTTCTTGAAAAGTTTTAATTAATTTTTTCTGACATTAAAACTAAATATTCCTCTTTGCAACCTCTGGCTATTGTTCCTGGTTCTGCTCTATGGGATTAAACAGAACAAATCTAATCCCTAATCCATGATAGTCCTTCAAATATTTGAACACAGCTATTATGTCTTCCATCCCACCCTCAGTCTTCCCTTTCTCCAGGCTAAACATACCCCAAGTCCATCCACTGATCCTTATATTCTAGACTAAAGACCTTCACAATCCTTGTTGCTCTTCTCTGGACTCTTTCAAGTTTATCAATGTCCTTCTCAGACCACGGTGCCCAGAACTGACCACAACACTCCAGATGAGGTCTATGTATCTGCGCACACTGCAGTAAGAATACCACCTCCTCTTCCTCTCATTTTCTCTCTCTCTCCCTCCCCCCCCCCCTCCTCCTCTCTCTCTCTCTCTCCTCCCTCTGTCCCTCCCTTCCTCCCTCTCTCTCTCTCTTTACCTCTCTGTCTCTCTCTCTCTTGTCTCTCTCTGTCTCTCTCTTTTTCTATTTCTGTCTCTGTTTCTCTCTGTTTCTCTCTCTGTCTCTGTCTCTGCCTCTCTCTTTTTCTATCTCTGGCAACTTACTCATATAATGCTGCTCAAGTCTCCCTCATTAAAATGTGAGCTTCCTTCATTGCTAGGAATTTTTTTAACCTTTTTTTTGGTATCCTCCCACACAACACAGTGCCCCTCACAAATGTTAGAGAGGATATAGAAAAACTGGGACACTAATACATTGTTGGTGGAATTGTGAATGGATACAGCCTTTCTGGAGAGCAATCTGGAACTATGCTCAAAAAGTTATCAAACAGTGCATACCCTTTGACCCAGCAGTGTTTCTATTGGGCCTATATCCCAAAGAGATCTTAAAGGAAGAAAAGGTACCCACATATGTGTAAAACTGTTTGTGGCAGCTCTTTTTGTAGTGGCTAGAAACTGGAAACTGAGTGGATGCCCATCATTGGAGAATGGCTGAATAAGTTATGATATATGAATGTTATGGAATATTATTGTCCTATAAGAAACAATCAGCAAGATGATTTCAGAGAGCCCTAGAGAGACTGACATGAACTGATGCTAAATGAAATGAGCAGAACAAGGAGATCATTGTACAACAAAATTATACAATGATCAATTGTGATGAAAGTGACTCTTTCCAACAATGCGATGATTGATGCCAGTTCCAAAGATCTTATGATGAAGAGTGTCATCTGCACCCAGAGAGAGGACAATGGGAACTGAATGTGGATTACAACATAACATTCTCACCTTTTTGTTGTTGTTCACTTGCATTTTATTTTCTTACTCATTTACTTTATTTTTTTATCTAATTTTCCTTGTGCAGCAAGAGGATTGTATAAATGTTTATACATATTATATTTAACATATATTTTAACATGTTTAACATATATTGGATTGTCTGACATCTAGGGGAGTGAGTGGGGGGAAAGAGGAGAAAAATCTGAAACACAAGACTATGCAAGGGTCAATGTTGTCAAATGATTCGTGTATATGTTTTGAAAAGAAAAAGGAAAAAAAAAACATATTTGCTCCAAGTAACCTTGATTTAGTACCTCTATTCTTCCCCTTTGTTTTCTTTAGTGTCATCTCTATATTACCTGAAGTACAGCAGAAATATGATTTTTATAATACAAATTTTGTGGCTTCTCTGTCTTCATAGAGAATAAAATTGAGTTTTCAAGTATAAAAAAACCCTCTGATTTGAAAGTGTTGAAGCCTAAAACTGCAGAGCACAAGTTTAATAAATCCATTCTCCCCCCCTACTCACTCACTCTCTCTCTCTCTCTCTCTCTCTCTCTCTCTCTCTCTCTGGTGCAATGAAAAGAGAATTGGAACCAGACCACTTGGCTTCTAGTGCTGGATCTGTGCAACCATGAGGAAATCATTTAAGTTCTTTGAACCTCAGTTTCCTCATTTTTGAAATGAAGGGGTTGGATTAAATAATTTTTATGGTCCCTTCCAGCTCTGACACATTCCATAATTGTAATAAGAAAACCATATTGCATTGTAGTGGTAGATGGATTGGAGCACTTCCCATGGATCTTGGGCCAGCTTGAACTTTTGCTATAACCTATTATAGGTACAAATACAATAAATAAAGAATATTCATCCGATATGCTATTGACATTTAACAATTTAAGATCTACTATAAAAAAGAGCAGTTCCATTTGCAGGAAAGGTATTAAAAAATATTACAGTTGGAAAGTCCAAGGCTTATAATAATCTCTCACAAATCACAATTTAAACCTTTCCTTTAGTTTCAAGTTAACATCCATTTTTGTATTTAAACCATAGCCACATCCAAGAAGGTCATACCCACTACATAGCCATGAGACGAGAACCACCTAATTTGATCCCAAAATCCAAAATTAAGAACCTGTGATGTGCAAGGCTGTGATGATTTTTTTGGGGAAAAAAAACCAACAACCCAATCCCTCCTGTCAAGAAACTTATATTCTACCAGGTTAATCATCCTTCTTCTTGTGGAGAAAATAGGGAGTGGGAATCAATGAGTGATGGTTAGAGTTAAGTTAATGATCTTTTAAATTCAGTAGCTTTCCTAACTGATCTAATTCACTAAAAAAAAAAAATAATAATAATAGCAAGAAAATGGGAAGTTTCAAACTGACACTTTCTCCTAGAAGGAATACAGGTGAGTGGAGAATGCAGGAAAGTGGAAAATCTTCTACCTCAAAGCTCTCTCTCTCCTTATAGTTGTTATACTTATTTCATTAGTCTAAGAGCTATAGCTAATTCAGATTTACACAGTCTGAATATTTCTGAAACCCCATTTAAAAGTATGTCCTCTTCTTGGGTCTGCTATTTTTCACTAAGCCTTAGTACTATGATCTTGACATAATAGAGTTGGCCCCCATAGGACCAACAAGCAGATTTGAAGTCTGTATGCAATATGGAAATATGTTTAAAATTATTGTACATGAATAACCTTTATCAGATTGTTTGCCGTCTTGCAGGGGGAAGGGAGGGATGGAGAAGAAAATTTGGAACTCAAAATCTTACAAAAATGAATGTTGAAAACTATCTTTACATGTAATTAGAAAAATAAATTAAGTGAAAATCCATAAACAATATTTTGTTCTTTTGTATAGTTTTTTTTAAGCAATAAAGAATACCTAATTAAAGATCAATTGAGTGGTTGCATTGATGGGGCTGATTAGGGAGGAAGAAAGAAAGTAAACTAAACCCCAAAGAACATTGAGATGGCTGTCTCCTCATTGGTGGAAATCAGTAATCCAACTCAGTGTAAGAGGTGGGACAGAGCTAGCTGGAAGGAAGAGAGATTCAGTTTCTTCTATTTTTTTTTTTGAGGTTCTTCTAGCTTCCAGCTTCTGGGGAGATGTACAATATCAGATTCTCTTCAACCCTCCCTAAGGGAAAAAGACCTTGAAAAAAAAGGTAACATGAGAAGAACTGGCGGTCTCTATCATGCCCCTATCCATAGCTTACTACACTAGAGACTTCACGGAATTTTCCCTTTGGGTAAGACATGGGACTCTCAGATGAGCTGAGTTATCTTGCTCACAAAAGGAAGAACTCATTTACTCTTTGTATTGTTTGGTATATGTTCTCATTGTGTATACTTTCTCTATTTTCAATTTTATTATAAATGATGGGTTTATTTGCTATTTGCTATATGTGTGTTAGTTATAGAACTTGAAAGTTTTGGTAATAAAGCTTCAGAACTTCCTTTGCTTATGAAATAGCAATCAGAAATTTAGTTTGAACATGAAAATTACATCCTCAGATTAACAGTATGTAAAAGAGTAGATAGAGTTTTAGCCCAGTACCCCCTCTCTTTAAGGAAAGTAGAATGAGCCAGCCTTAGACTCTAACTTCTTACTTCCCCTCCTAGAAGGAATTAAGAGTGGATTTGGGAGGGAGGAAGAGATGATAGAGATTTTTATTCTTGCCTCCCAGTAAGATACATAGGCATAGACATATTACATGGGCATATTGTGAACACAGGAGTTTGTTTTTTTTTAAAGTTAAAGTCCCATTGTTTTCCTAAATATAAGCAGAATAGTGTAAGAAATTCAACATAGAGGGTGGAGCCAAAATGGTGGAGTAGAGACAGGGACTCAAGTGGGCTCTCCCAAGCATAAGAGTAATGAGGGTATAAGACTGTGTTACACTACCTACACATGATTTCAGGTCACAATCCTAGAGTAAGAAGGAAACAACCCAGGAGAACAGGGATTTTGGTCAATTCCAGGATACAAAAAGAGTGCTTGTGTGGCCATTCACAGATCAGAGCACAGACCAGAAGAGCAATGACCACACCTCTTTTTAGATTATACCATCTTGGAAGAACTAAAAATTTATAGACTCCCAAAATTAGCTCTAAAAATAGTAGCACAGGGGCAGCTAGGTGGCGAAGTGGATAGAGCACCAGCCTTAAAGTCAGGAGGACCTGAGTTCAAATCTGGTCTCAGACACTTAACACTTCCTAGCTGTATGATCCTGGGCAAGTCACTTAACCCCACCCAGTCTCAGAAAAAGAGGAAAAAAAAAAACAGAAAAAAAAATAGTAGCACAAAACACTTGAAACTTGGGACAATGCCATCATCACCCCAGGAGCAGAACCCAACTTTAACATAAAGTTAAAAGTCAAAGAAACAGGCTGGGAAAATGAGCAAACAACAGAAAGGAATTTTACTATAGAAAATTACTAAAATGATCAGGAATATCAAAACATAAACCCAGAAGAAGACAAGAAAATCAAAAGCAGCTACATGCAAAGAAAGCCTTAAAAATGTGAACCGGCTGTTAGAAATGACCAGCAGGATAATTTCAGAAAGGCCTGGAGAGACTTACATGAACTGATGCTAAGTGAAATGAGCAGAACCAGGAGATCATTATACACTTCAGCAATAATACTATATGATGATCAATCCTGATGGTCCTGGCTCTCTTCAACAATGAGATGAACCAAATCAGTTCCAATTGTTCAGTAATGAAGAGAACCAGCTACACCCAGTGAAAAAACTATGGGAAATGAGGATGGACCACAACATAGCATTGATACTCTTTCTGTTATTGTCTGATTGTATTTTTGTTTTCCTTCTCAGGTTATTTTTACCTTATTTCTAAATCCAATTTTTCTTGTGCAGCAAGATAATTGTATAAATATGTAGATCTATATTGTATTTAACATATATTTTAGCATATTTAACATGTATTGGACTACCTGCCATCTAAGAGAGGGGGAAAGCTGGAACAGAAGGTTTTGCAAGGGGTCAATGCTGAAAAATTACTCATGTTTATGTCTTTTAAATAAAAAACTATAATAAAAATAAATAAATGTTAAAAAAACAAAACAAAACAAAACAAAACTGTGAACTGGTCACAAGACTAAAAAGAATTCAGGAAGAACTCCCCAAAAAAATGTAAAATAAGATAAGAGAGGCAGAGGGAAAACTGTGAAAAGAAATCTTGAAAAAATCTTGAAAAGAGAGTAACAACTTAGCAAGAGAGGCACAAAAATCTACTAAAGACAAGAATTTCTCAACAATGTAATTGGCCAAATAGAAAAAGAGATACAAAAGCTCATTTTTAAAAAATCTTTAAAAATTAGAACTGAGCAAGTAGAAATTAATGACTCCATGAGACATCAAGAAACAATAAGACAAAAGTTTTAAAAATGTAAAAAAGTAGAGAGAAAAACATGAAATATCTCATTGGAGAAAAAATTGATCTGGAAAATAGACAGTGAAGAGATAATTTAAAAATGATTGGACTACCTGAAAGCCATGATCAAAAAAAATGGATATATTTTTTAAAAATGTATTAAGGAAAACTGTCCTTGAGTAGGATGAAGGAAAATATAAAAGTAGTACTCATTTCTGTGATTGTGAATAGGATGAACTCACCAATAATATGGAATCAGATAACTGAGTAAATTAGAAAACAAAATCTGATAATAGTTGTTTACAAGAAACACACTTGAAATAGAGAGACACACAAAATAAAGGTAAGAAGCTGGAGGAAAACTTTATGCTTTAGCCCAAGATTAAAAACAGAAAAAGCAGAGGTAGTAATCATGACCTCAAACAAAACAAAAGCAAAAATAGATCTAATTAAAAGAGATGAGAAGATAAACTACATTTTGTTCAATGAATAAAATCAATACTGACCATACGTGTGCCAAATGGCATAGCAATCAAATTCTTAAATAAAAAGTTAAATGAGTTATATAAAAAATACATACTATAACTATACCAGTGGAGAACCTCACAACTTTCTCCTCTCAGAACTAGATTAAAAAAAAAAAAATTAAGAGAATGAATAGAATTTTTTTTAAGTTAGCCATAATGGACTTCTGGAGAAAACTGAATAGAAAAAAGTTTCCTTTTTTCTTTTTTTTTTTCCCCTTTTTCTGAGGCTGGGGTTAAGTGACTTGCCCAGGATCACACAGCTAGGAAGTGTTAAGTGTCTGAGACCAGATTTGAACTCAGGTCCTCCTGAATTCAGGGCTGGTGTTCTATCCACTATGCAACCTAGCTGCCCCTCCTTTTTTCTTAGTGGCACAGGGCACCTACACAAAGATTGATCATATAGCAGAACACAAAAACCTTACAACCAAGTACAGAAAAGCAGAAGTATTAAATGCATAATTTTCAGGTCATAATGAAATAAAAAATTAATTTCAATAAAAGGGTCATGGAAAGATAGATTAAAAGTTAATTGGAAACTATATAATCTAATCCTACAGAATGAGTGTGTCAAAGAACAATTCAGAGAAACAATAATTTCATTAAAAAGAATGAGACTAATAAATCAACATATCAAAATTTGTGGGATAAAACAGAACTTAGAGGAAATTTTACTTTTCTAAATGCTTATATTAATAAAATAGAGAAAGAGCATATCAATAAGTTTGAGCATACAAAATAAGAAAAACAAGAAAAACTTTTAAAATCCCCAATTTAGCATCAAATTGTAAATCCTAAAAAACAAAAGAGACTAATAAAATTGAAAGTAAGAAAACTATTGAACACATAAATAAAATTAGGAGCTCTTTATTTTTTTAATTGATAAGCCACTAGTTAACTTGATTTCAAAAAATCAGAGAAAAAACAAATTAGTAATATCAAAAATGAAAAGGATGGACTCATCACTAATGAGGATGAAATTGGGGTAGCTGTATGGTGTATTAGATAGAACACTGGCCCTAAAGTCAAGAAGACCTCAAATCCAGCCTCAGATACTTAACACTTACTAGCTATGTGACCCTAGCCAACTTACTTAACTCCAATTGTGTCAGCAGAAAAAAAAAAACTTTAAAAAGTATTAGAAACTATTTCCCAATTATATGCCAATAAATCTAAGAGTCTAAGTTAAATGGATAAATATTTCCAAAAATATAAATTGTCCAGGTTGACAGAAGAGGAAATATAATACTTAAATAATCCTATCTTAGAAAAAGAAACCATAAATGAGGTCCCTGAGGGAAAAAAATCACCAAGACTAAATGGATTCCCAAGTGAATTCAACCAAACATTTAAAGAACAACTAATTCCAACAATATATAAAATCTGGGGGGGGAAAGGCAAAGAAGTACTCCTATCAAGTTCCTTTCAAAGCACAAACCAAGAAAAGTAATAATAGAGTAAGAAAATTATAGGCCAATTTCTCTAATAAATGTTGATGCAAAATTTTTAAGTAAAATACTAGCAAGGATATAACATCAATATATCATACACTATGACCAGGTGGGATTTATACCAGGATTTCAAAGCTAGTTCAATATTAGGAAAACTTCTGGCATAATTGGCCATATCAATATCAAAACCAATATAAACCATATAATTATCTCAATGGATGCAAAAAAAAAAAATGTTTTGACCAAAAACATACTCATTCCCATTAAAGAAAAAAACACTAGAAAGCAAATATACCCATTATCACCATTATTATTCAGTACTGTATTAGAAATGTTACCTTCAGCAATAACAAAAATTGAAGGAATGTGAATTGACAATGAGGAAATAAAACTATCACTCGTTGTGGGTTGTATGATGCTATACCTAGAGAATCCTAAAGAATCAACTAAAAAGCTACTTGAAATAATTAACAGCTTTAGCAAAGATGCAGGATAGAAAGTAAACTCACATAAATCATCAGCATTTCTATATATTATCAGCAAGGCCCACCAGCAAGAGACAAAAGGAAAAAATTCCATTTAAAATAACTGGAAACAATGTAAAGTACTTGGGAGTCTACCTGTCAAGACAAACCTAGGAACTATATGAAAATAATTACAAAACACTTTTCATACAAAGTCAAATCTAAATAATTGGAGAAATTGCTCATGTGTACGCCAAGCCAATATAATAAAATTACAATTAACTTACTTATTCAGCACCAAACTAATCAAACTATCAAAATTATTTTATAGAGCTAGAAAAAGTAACAAAATTCATCTGAAAGAACAAAAGGCCAAAAATATCAAGCAAATTAATGAGAAAAAATGTGAAGGAAGGTACCAGATTTTAAAATGTATTACAAAGTAATAATCATCAAAATAATCTTGTGGTGGCTAAAAAATATAGTGGTATAAATAAAGAGGAATAAATAGATTAAGTACACAACAGGCAGTAGTAAATGACCATAGTAATCTAGTATTTGATAAATGCAAAGATCAAAATTTTAGGGCAAAAACTCACTATTTGACAAATGTACTGAAAAATAAAAACTAGAAAACAGTTTACAGAAACTAGGTCTAGACAAGATTTCACAGTATATACCAAGATAAAGTCAACAGGGGATAAAGACATACTCTCACAAACTTCATTCTCGTATCCTGAGTATTACCCTTCCCTCTGATCCCTCCATACTTTCTTCTAAATCCTTTTTCTTTATTCTATAGGATCCCAAATATTTCTAAGAAGAGTTCACTAAAACATAAAACTACCATTTCTCATGTTCTTGCCAGAATCCCAGATGTTCCAGGGCAAACCAACCGGCATATCAGAATTTCAGTTCAAAAGTTAGCTTGAAAAATGAGCCAGGAGATCTCTTAAATTCTACATGCTAGAGAAATTTTAGTCTGGTAGACTAAAGATGTGGAATGATAATATATATTTTGGACAAGGTCAAAGTGGGAATTTGTTTTCCTTGAATATCCATATATGATATAAAGGTTTTGCTTTTCTTTTTTTTTTTTTTCCATTGGGTAGAAGAGGAAGGGGATGAGAAAAGAGGCAAGTGATGATGAGGGAGAAGAGAAAAAGAGAGAGGAAGAGAGGAGAGAGGGGGAGGTAGATGGAAGGAGAGAAGAAGGAAGAGGGAAAAGAGGAAGGGAGACAGAGGGAGAAGAAAGGAGAGGAAGGGAGAGGAAAGAGAAAGAGAAAGGGAAGAAAAGAGAGGGAGGGAGAGGGAGAAAATGAGTAAGAAGGAGGAAAATAAGGAGAAAGAGGAGGAAAAAAGAAAGATAAAGAGGAGAAGAAGCAGGAGGAGGAAGCGAAGAGAGGAAGGGAGGGAGAGAGAAGGAAGGAAAGAGGAGAAAAAGACAAAGAGGGAGGGACAGGGAGGGAGAGAATATAAATGCTTATTAATGGGAAAAAGTAAAATTAAATACAAGTTAAACACATAAACACAATTATGGACTGATGGTGCCCCTGATATTTTGTACTTTGGAAGCTTTGAAACCTGAGTGCAGCAAAGATTTCAGGTTCTAAAAACTTCCTAGGATGTCATGTAGAAGACATCTGAATCCAAACAGGAGCTAAGGATTCAGAATGCATGGCTTCAGAATAAAGCCCCAGATAGTTAGAAACAGAAGAGAGTGTAGCACAAAACCAAAAGACAGCAAGACAGAAAGCAAATTGAAGTTTTGTTTATCATCATTTTTTTCTCACCCATTTCCTCTCTTGGTCCATAACAACTGGTATCCCTCCCTATCTCTGGTTTCCCAGCTAGTATCTCATTAATAACCTCCCACATCAGCATTCTCTCACCAGTCCCTACAGCTCCTCCCTTTCCCTGCTCCCCCTCATCAACTCCCTCCTCTAGCCATCTTGTCTCTCTCTTTTGCAAAAGGACTCTATTTACCACCAAACAGGATTTCCGTAAATGATAACTGCAAGAAATCCTAGTGACTTGGCAGAGGCATTTCTCCCCTAGGCCCTGCTTGGAGTCAGTTGTACAGAAGGAAGATTTCCAACCTCTTCCCCTTTTCCTTACCCTTGCCCCCTCTCCCACTCAAACCATTTCAGAGTGGGATTTATACCAGAAGCCTTTACTTATTTGGAAGAATTGAATGATTTACTCTACATACATCCATCTCTCTCCCAAAAGACTGATGCTATTTTACAGCTTTAAGTTTGGAAGAAAGTATATGATAACTTGGAGCTCTGGCAGTGTGCAAATGCCAAAAGGAAGAAATAAGAAACTAACATCCCAGGGGACAAGAACAACTCATATTTAGAGTAAATTTGCAGAATTGGGTGAAAAAATTCACAACTCCCCGGAAAGAAGTGTAGTTCATACTTCTGCCTCCTAGCAAGACCATCCTCAAACAAAAGCCTTCAAAACTTCCTTTCCTAATTCATTTCCATTCAATAACAGTTCTTGTCCATAGTGTCCCTGCCTCATGTCTGCACTTAATACACACAATTTACTGGTATGTTCTTAAGAAACTGGAGAAGAGAATTTCATGGTAATGACTTCTTCATCAAAAAAATAAGTCTTTGAGAGGCCTCCTTGACCATGATCTAGAGGTCTATTTTTCTGCAAACTGTCAGGATCTAACTCCTAAAAGCCACATAAACTATGACTGATTCTGGGGAAAGTGTTATCTCACTGAGAAACATCATCATGGGAAGAATGCCAAGTTCAGAGGAAAAGTGAAATGAGATAAATAAGATGTAGTCATTGTGGGGGGAAAGGAGCTAGAAGAGGCAAAAGCCTCTAGAGACAGACTGCTAAGGCTTCAAGAAATTTTTTTTCTTGACAATATTTTTTACAAAAGAAATTGGGGAAGGGAGAAAGCTTTTCTGGAAGTCTTCTACACATTTCAATTCTTCCCACTTCCTCCTAAGGCTAAGGAAACATTTTGATCAAATCAAACTATTTACTTTCAATGAGCTATAGTATACTGCAACTCCTAAAGAGCTTTTAAAATCTCTTCTCTCTTCATAGAATGCATAATACAGAACCCACTTTGAGACAGGAAAACCAAGGCCCACTTTGGCCAAGCAAATGTAGCTTCCACAAAATGTTTACCTGATCTTCTCTTAGTATGCAGAAATATCACAGAATGACCATAGAGGTTGACAGATTGGAACCTAATTGGTATGTTCTACCCGGAAAGAGAATAGTATTGGCCTGAAGCTCTAAAAATTTGACCTGCTAGAAATGTTCTCACTCTATTCCATGGAAGTTGTCTGACCCTATTATAATGTCAGTGGGAGTTGTGGGTTAGATGGGATGGAAAGCAGAAGAGCATATGCATACAGAGCTTCTTTGTTCAGGGGCCCCCTTCTCTACGTGCCCATAAATTGCTACTGACTTGGCAATGGGGGTTAGTAGCTTCCTTACTCAAAGGCTGCCTAGTAGAGATGTAAACATAACCATAAGGAATAATTTCCAAACAGGGTTGCCAAACTCTGACAGAGATTATTAAGGGAAGTCATGAAATCTCATTCTTGGGAAGTCTTTAAAAAGAAGACAGGAGCTCCCCCGTTTGGAGCAGTTTGGATAAAGGAAAGATTGAAGGCAAAGAAATTAATTCAATGACCACAAATTCTCTTGAAGTCTCTGGATCTATTTATGACTTTTTTCCTCTTCAGATATTAATCCTCAAGTGACTCTATAAATTTCGAGAATTAGGATCCTATTTCATAGGATTATACATTGAGAGCTGGAAAGAAGGAAGGAGCATCACCTAAATGGAAATGGCCAGTTGGGGCCTTAGAAGTCACTGAATCTGATATTTAATTTATAGCTGATGTAACTGAAGTATAGAGAAGCGATAACCCAAAGAGTAAATAGCAGGGCTGCTTTTTAATTCTAAGGCCTCTGATTCCATATCCAACATGGTTCCCATTGTACCACACTTGCTAAGGCTTCATTTAACTCTAACACCAGCCATCATGAGTTATTGTGACCTCTCCAACTTCCTACTATCTGGATTTTTCCAGTCCTGTAGAATGGCAGTGCTGAAGACTGTAAGGAACACCTTAATTCCATGATGATAAATCACTTTGAAAGTGCAAAATGCAGAGCTAGCCACTTATTTTCTCTTCACACTTGGAGAGAAGCAAATTCAATATAAAGAAGAATTAGATTCTATAAAAATGTAAAAGGTTCCCAGAAACTTCATGCCATGGTATCCTAAGTTGGGGGAAAAAAACTGCCATTTCAAATGTTTATCCCAGCATCTGATTTAATATTATACAGTTTCCCTTAGTCACAAACCAGAACAAATACTTAAAGATTTATGACATCCTTCCATTCAGGGACCTAAGTAATCATAGTTAATAATACAGTCATTCCACAGCCCAAGGAAGAAGCCTTATAATTCTTCAGGACATAAGATTCCTGAGAGGCAGGTTATTTTCAAGGAGGATTTAAAGTTTTAAACCTTTCAATGAGCCTTGAAATGCCTTTTTCCAGTCCACATAAAGTGCTTTACTTCAGAAACAGGACTTGGAAGGGTTGATATAGATACAAATCTGATGGGCAGCATTCTCAAATTCTGACCTGTCCTAAAAAAAATTATGTTATGTATGCATTCATCCAACAGACATTTGTGAAGGCACTGTGAGGGATAAAAATATAAGCTTGCTCTGTAATAGAGATGACATTTGTACACAATGCTTCATGAATAGCTAATGTTCTTCTGTGCTCAGTCATGTATTCCCAACATGAGAATACAGGAGTAGGGGTGGTCAATAGGCCAATGGCAGTGCCATCCTTCAATCATATACAGTATTGTGTACTCAGAGGGAGGTGATGGAAGCCTGCTTCTACATGAAGAGAAGTCCTCTGTACTGGAACTAAGTATGCAAATAAACAACTTGGAAGTTGGGAAGGGGAATTTATCTCAACTGCTTTCCAAATACACACACACACACACACACACACACACACACACACACACACACACACACACATCCTGTGAATACATGACACCTTTGCTCTTTGAATTTGTACTTTGTTTTTTAGCAGAAGGTTTAATGGAGATGGCTACAAATTTGTGAGCTTTGAAAGGTGAGATAAGCAGAGATTTAGTGATGGAAGTTCATGCCAGGGACTGAGGTCAGCTGAACCTAGTCTTCCAAATCAGACTAAGAAGAAACCAGCAACTGAACAATAAATCAGCCGTACAGCCAAGATGCCAGGTCCTACAAGACTAAATAACTCATACATTGGCCATGCCATTGTATTTGTAGTTTGGTAGAGTGAATGCTTTGTAGAACTGCTTTAAACATGAGCCGACTTTCCTCAGTAACCCAGACAATGCAATAAGGGAAAGTTTCTGGGAAGTGGATATATTTGTAACTTCTCTTCTTGCTATATGTTCTTAAAGGTAATTGATGTTATTTGGTAAAATGACATGAAATGTTAATCACTGGGTACATCAATGATATATAAGAAATACAAATTACAACTAGCAATTGACATTGTGGAGAACACTTTGGAAAGGGGTCTTCAGCCAAAATCATTAGAAAAGAATCCCATAACCACACTGCAGTAACCTAAATGTCCTGAAGTAGAAATCCAACCTACTATTACACAAAGTGAGTACATCTTCTTTGTCCCTCTTTTAGAAAAAAATGTTCATCAAAGTAAAATATGAGATTTGACTTGGTTATCATGTACACTGATCAATAACTTCACCACAAGCCAAAATTTTCTCTTCTTGGGTTCCAAATATAAGTTCATACCTTCTAGATCTGAAAGAGCCATTAGTGATCTTATCTAACACTATCAATTTACAAAAGAAGAGCCTAATACCTATAGAGGTCAAATGGCTTATGTTACATCACATATAGCTCCTAAGAGGCAGAACTAGGATTTGTCTAGAATTTGTTTTTTGATTCCCAATCCAATATGATTTCAACTGCATTGAACTGTCTTCCACATTCTTCTCTCCCTAGGTGTAAGCTCAAGTGACTAGCAAGTCATTTTAATCTGTCTGAGCCAGCCAGCACAGTGGCTGGCACATTAAAAAAAAAAATTAGCAAATGCTTACGACATGTAAGCAAATACAGTTAAGTAAGCAAATGCTTAGTTAGATGTAAAACTAGAGGCTTTAGAGGAATTCTACTTTCCCAGTGCTACTTGTTGATGGGGAAACTGGTCCATAGAGATCAAATAACTTCCTCAAGATCATGCAAGTAGAAAGTGGCAGGTGTGGGATATGAATCCATGTCCTTTGGTTCAAGATTTAGCACTCTTTCTACTTCGAAATGCTGTCAATCTGTTTATTGATTGATTGATTGAACCTTAGTTTCCTCATCAATGAAATACCTCCCACACGGGATCATTGTGAAGAGAGCATTTGGTGAACTCCAAATCACTATATGAATTAGAAGCATCATAGCAAAGAAGGCCAGGGTTGGAGTTAGGAAAACCTGAGTTCAAGTCCTACTTTGGACAGACACTTGCTTTGTGACCATGGGACCAGGTCAGTCAATCTCTCACTGCCCTAGGTAACTTTCTGATACTAAATTCCTGCTGAGTTGCCAATCTGGATCAGGAGAAGGAGATTGCACATTGCAAGTTCTCTACATGCCAGCTTCTTAAACTGTGATTTGTGACCCCCATATAGGGTCTCATAACTGACTGTAGGGATCATAAAATTATGATTTATTAACAGTAAATGTTTGATTTGTATACCTAGTTTGTATAGCTCTATTGAAATCACAGAAAAATTTCTCAGGTGAAAAGAAGCCAAGAGTGGGAAAAATTTAAGAAGTCCTGCTACATCAATGAAATTTCATGTTTCTACAAAAATAAAATAAATTTAATATGAACTATTGTGAGTACAAATCATTAGCATTAAAGACTACTCTCAGAATAGTGAATAATCAGAGCCATTTTCCCATGTGGAGACTACTTTTTTCAATCTTTTTTTTTCATTCACTAAAGAGAGCATTAAAATGAATGTGGAATAGGAAGCATCTTCAAAAACAAAGAATAAACAAAAATCTTGGTGAGACTCCTGTCAAGGAACAGAGCCAAATTGATTAGAAAGAAAGTTAGAGAGGAGAATCAGCTTCTGCCATCTACTGGTTTAATCCTTTCCCAGTGCATTTGCTTCCCAAAATTTCTAGTTTTCACTGTTTATGTCACTGTTGCTGCTCATGAAGCGTAGAAACAAGGCAGCCATGAATTATGTCTCTATCTGTACTAATACCACAGGGTCATCTAAGTCATAGTGTTGAGCCACAAAAGCTCCCCTGTTTGAACAAAAGTGCCAAGAAAAAATGTCAGAAAAGGAGAATAAAATCTTTTTTGTCCCTCAAGAAGACAGGAATTCATAACCTCAACCCCAACCCCCAAAGGTAACATAATAAATAACACGGCTTTTTCTTCCTTCCTTCCTTTCTTGTTTGTTTGCCTTTCTTTTCCAATGATCACTTTTGATTTAGAAATAGCACAGGGGTCAATGGGTAAACTGGACAATGAAGGCATGCTTTTTAAGAGCATGTGGAATATACTCTGCTTAATGTATATCCACCAAATGACTGGGGAGGGGTTCCCTTCTGGAAATGTGTGATAATGTTTAATAAAAATACCTATTCCCTGCTTCAGTTTGGGATTTGTTTGCACTTCAGTCATTCATTGCTATATTTTCTCAGTAAACATTCTTTTATAAAATAAAATTAATGATATTAAGGAGATATCAACTGGTCAAAATTATATTGGCTGCTAATCACTGGATAGATGATATTGATAAGATAACTGATATTAATAAACTTTATGGGGAGTCATGAGATATTACATTGGAGAAAACTCTACTACTCAGAGTACTTTGAGGGAAAGTAAAAAAGGATTAACCTCTCTCTTGGACCTAATTAGCTAATGAGAGCAGGTTTTGGGACAATAGTTTCATTGATTTCCTTCTAAACAAAATTTTATTGATAAATTTTGGTTTTAAGTCACTTTCATTTTAAAATAATCCTTCTTCTTTCCCCTTTCTGGAGAACCATACATTGTAATAAACGGGGGGGGGGGGAGAGAAAACATCAGTCCAGAAAGACTTCCCTGCACATTAACTGAATCTATCAATGTATGCATTATTCCACACAATCCTTCACCTCCATAAAGAAGAAACATATTTTCTCACATTTTATTTGGAGTCATAAATGGTTATTAAAATTACATGACATTCATTTTCTTCCTTTTTTTTCTCTCTTTCCATTTACATTGTGGCATCCATTATTTATATTGTCCTGGATCTGCTTATTTTATTTTATACCAGTTCATATAAGTTCACATTCTTCTCTGTATTCTTCATATTAACATATTTTTTTTAAAAAACTTAATATATCTCAAATAAATGTTGTTTAAGTCTATCTTTCTATCAGGACCTCTAAATAATAGTGCATGATGAAAAGTATATGTCATTGTAAATTAGGATACAATAAAATTCAACTCAACACTTATTAAGTACATACAGGATACCAAACATTGTTCTGGGTGCTAGGGATAAAAAGACAAAATCCAAACAATTGCTAATCTAGAGGAATTTATACCCTGTTGGGGGTAATAACATTTAGACAGATTAGTAAACACTATGTTTCAGCACAGAAAGATGCACCATACACACACACACACACACACACACACACACACACACACACACACACACACACACTAAAAAAATAAAAATAAAAAAATACACAAATGTGAAGTCTTAACAATTTTTCCTGAGACATTCCTAACTATCTGACTCAAAACCAGAAAGACAAGTCATTTTTCTCAGCCCTTCAATAAAAAGCACACAACATTTCTCAGCTCTACAAAAAGCTCTGAGCTTATTATCCAGGATGTCAACTGATTTAAAATATCATCTTGCATTTGTCTTGGCCACATTAATGAGATCTGTTTTACCAATACATTTATATTTATTATGACTCGGGGCAGATTATAGTTGTTAAAGTTTGTCCTGAGGACATGAAAACACTCCTTTGTCATTAATACATTTTGTAATATAAACCATGATGTCAGGTCAATGTAAAGGGTAAAAACTTTCCTAAAGTATGCACACATCATTTTTTAAAGCAATTGAGCCTAATGGAATAACAAAGGTCATCATAACAAACCATTACAGCTTTGGTCTTGGCAACTCTGACCACAGAAGAACCTCCAAGAAGCGGTCATCATTTCTCCCATGTTATGGCATCCAGACGACAGGCATGGCTTGCAAATGAGTCATATGGGCTCAGGAGCGCAGTAGCGATGGGAAGGCTGGATGATCAACCATCGGATTGTTTACCGAGAGCTTTCCCAGCTGATGTTAACCAGAGCTGCTAGAAAAGAAGAGCACTCCAGCTGTCCCAGGCTCACAGACTAACAAGCTTACTTAATTGCTGGGTCAGTAATCTGGAACATCCCCACCACCATCCAATTAGACTCTATCTCAAGCTTTATCAGGTGTAAAAATATTCATCAGAAATGACATTGACAATGATTATTTGGTACTGGCCTCTAGTCTTATACTTAAAACAGCAATTCTTAGAGGAAAGGAGGAGGTGGGAATTGGGGAAATTGACTTGGAAGCTTATCAAAACCTGAAATTATTCATTCTGACATAAGAACTGGGATAGAAGAAGTAAGGAAGGACTGAAGGGAAAAGAATATGAACTATTTGATTTTCATAGAAGATTTTTAAAAAATGAATAACAGGCTCAGAGATGTAGTGAAGACAAATAAATATTTTGACTATGGAAGGCAAAGGATAGGAAGACTTTGCAATCAGAATAATTGAAAGTGGGGAAAATTGGGTAAAAATATCTCATCCTTCAAAAGGGTAAAAGCAAAAGAAGTTGAGGATCCATTTCCTTATTGAGAAAGCATTCACCCCTCCTTGAACCAAGCCAGTAGGCCAAATTGCAACTTTCCAAAAGGACTTATCCCAAAGGCAGGTCCCCAACCTTGGTTTCAGTAGAACAAATCCGTGGCTGAATTTGGCAGAATATCCAAAATTCTTGACATTCCAGTGTCTGCGGCTCTAACCACTTCGTTATCTTATAGGTCTACCATCTAGAATGATGAAATACAATGTTATAATCCTAAAAGATTCACTGATATTGTTCAGTCATTTTTCAATTATATCCAACTTTTCATGACCCCATTTGGGGTTTTCTCGACAGACATTGGAACTGCTTTTATTTTATAGATGAGGAACCTGAGGTCAGCAGGGTTAAGTGACTAGACCAGGGTCACATAGCTAGTAAGTATCTGAGACAGGATTTGAACTTAGGATGATGAGTCTTCCTACTCCAGACCTGATATTATATCTACTTCATCACCTAGCTTCTCTGAAAGATGCATATTTTTTATCATATTATTCTCAAAGGAATATGATGTTGAGCCAAATTTTTACCTTCATTCTACCTTAGGTACCTTGGAAGCTGATTGATCTCATTTAAATCATTACTTGGAAAAAGTTTCAGTGTCATATCATGAGATGCATATCAAGTGCTAAGGCACTGTTCTCAGCACTCTAAGATTACAATGAAAAGAAGACCTGTATACAATCATTGTAGAAGTAGAAGATAACTTTTATATTGAACTTTAAAGTATTCAAAGCAAGTTACATCCTGTGAGATAACTCCTATATGCTCTCCATTTTATATTTGAGAAGACTGAAATTTAGAGAGATGGGATAACTAGGTGATATGGGATACTTAAACTTCCCTGAACTTCAGCTTCTCCGTATGTATGATATGATATATATCTATCACTTACCTCACAGATTATTATGAGGATTAAATGATATGACTCATGTAGAAGTATTCCTTAAAACACTATATGAATGTTAGCTGTACATGTTAAGTGACTTATTTATGATCACAAAATTTATAAGTGTCAGAGATGGAATTTAAATCCATGTCTCACCTGATTCTAAGTCCAGGTTTCTTTCCATTGTACCTTAATACTTCAGTTGTGTTGACATTAATATCCCCCTTTTAAATTGTAAGCTCCTTGAGGGCAGGGACTCATTTTTGTTCTTTTTGTATCCCCAGAATTTAGCACAGTTCATGGCACATAGTATTTACTTAAAAATTATTTATTGACTTTCTGGATTCTACTTAATCAAGGACAGTTTACAAGGAGAAAAGGAGGCAGGTAAGTTTGAAAAAGAATTTCATGAACTAGATGAATCTAGCAATCTAAAAGAATGAGCATAGCTTCCATGGAGAGTTGTTTTGATATTTATGGAATCTTGGTCATTTAATACCAAATCACCCAATCTGAATTTATCTAAATTTATCCAGTATTTACCCAAATTAAGTATTTCATAAAATATGTGCCAAGAGATCTTTTCATGTATTATCTCTAGGCAAAGTTTGGGGAACAGGAAGGAATAAGGAAAGGACCTGGAATAATAATTTTCATCTATCACTGTGATATAGGGGAAAGAAGCATGAATTGAATCAGAGGACCTTGGTTAAAATACTTGCTTTACCATGTATTACCTAGGAAAGTCTTTTCACACATACACACACATATCTGATGCTGCTTCTTAAATTGTAGATCTTGATTCCACATGGGATCTCATAACTGAATGTAGGGAGGTCACAAAATAATGATTTTATCAGTAACTATTTGATTTGCATACCTGTTTTATATACCAATGTATCAGGGTCAAGTAAAAATTTCTTGGGCAAAAAGGGGTCACAAGTGGAAAAAAGTTTAAGTCCTGTTTTAGGACTTAGTTTCCTTCTCTATAACCTCCAAAGACCTTCATAACTCTAAATCTACAAATTCCACAAATTCTTACCAATCCTGACCACCATTCTTTGTACCTGAATAAATGATTAATAGATAGATAAGCAAAATTAGGAGAAGAAATGAAAAAGAAGAGACTTAGGAAAGATGGGCCCTTTGAATTAGATGGAGAAAGAAGAGGTTCATGAAAGAGAGTATACCAAAATACAAAGGAAAGTTGAAGAATCTGGATGGTACTTTGCACATAGTAGGTACTCAAATATTTGTTAAATAAACAAAAGAACAGGAATAAAATTCTATCTCACTCCCAGACCCATTTGTGTGTTTAATTTTGTGGTAATCTGTAATAGCTCTAAATTTGTTTCTTCCCTATTATTATTAGATTAGTTCTGTTGGAGAAGATTCATGAGAGACAAAAAAGATCTGGAAACTTTCAATGACCTAATGAGACAAGATCCCAGACTTCTGGCCCATGATCTAATTTTTTTTTTATTTTTTCCCCTAACTCCCTTAACTTTAATATGTATTTGCAGAACAAAATTTTTTTTTTAAATCCCTTAAAATTAGAGAGAAGGAAAGTTGAGACTAGGCTTGATTTGTTAATTTTCTTTTTTTAAAACTCTTGTTCTGAATGTATCATTAGAGTTATATCTCTAACATTCTTTATGTTTTGCTTCTGGGCATATATTTTCCCTTTTCTACAACTTTGACCACTCTTCATGTGTAGTTGTGCTTTTCTGTTCAGAAGGGTCTTGTAAAAAATAAATATATTTTGTTATTCTGAACTTGATGAACACAAACAAGTACAGACTTTTCCAAATACAAAGAGAAAAAGAAGACCATATAGGAAACAGTGAGTCCCTATTATACATAATTTGATGTTTTAAAGTATATAATAAATTCAATATATTAGTTCCAAAGCTGTTCTGCTTATCTGTATTCCTTCTAAATTTCTTTCTATTCTTTTCTGTATATTTTCAAAAACAATACTTTTTAAATTTTAATTAATTTTTAAAATTATTTAAAAGTAAAAAGAACATCAATTTTTATTTTAATTAATTGTAATTGATTTTTTCTCCTTTTCCTTTTTAACTTATTAAACTTTTTTTTTTTACTTTTGGCCCTCCTCTCTCATAATTCTCCCTTCCTAAATTAAAAAAATTCTTCCAAAGGAACTTTTAAACTTCCAAAACTCCTTCTGAAAGCAGAAAAATGTGGGGATTTTTTTCCCCTGTGAAACTATTGCAGTCTTTATCTGGTGAAGAAGATGAAGAGGATTCTGTGAAGAGACTTTATTTGGTTATATGAATAAACTAAATCATTTGGGACTATGTTTTCAGAAGTGAATTTACATGCAGTTACAATAAGTGAGATAACTCTAGTTGTGATAAAATAACAAATAATGTCTATTTTAATATTTGTCAACATTATCAATTCAAGTCAATAATAAATTTGTCAGTATGTCATTTGTTAATAAACTGTAATTTCAGTAAAAACAGTCCTTCCTAATATAGAAACTCTATCATCTCTAAATTGAAATTTACAACATATACTTCCCAAAGTAGCAATCACTAGCTGTGGTCTGTTATTGAATTTAGTTGCCCCATCAATATATAAACAGCATGAGGTAACTAGACAGTGTAGTGGGCAGAACAAGTCCTGAATTCAAGTGTAGACTCAGATATTTATTAACTATGTGACCCTGGGCAAGTCACTTAGCCTCTATCTTCCTCAGTTTCCTCATTTGTAAAATAGAGGTAATAATAGCACCTATCCCCCAGTGTTGTTATGAGGGGGAAATAATTTAATAGTTGCAAAAACATATCACAAATCTTAAAATGCTACATATATGTCAATACAACAGAATATTCCATTTACACTTGTAATCTCATCAAACACAGACTTAGGAGTTTCATTAAATATTGTCATATTTCTTCCCCATTTGTCAAAATATTCAATTACAAATACTTCTGCCCTTCATTTTGCCATTGAGACACTGACCCTCCATCAGTGTTATTCTTCCTCCCAATGCTTATTAAAAGTGAGTTCTATATAAGTTTTAGAACCCACAATAAAAATAACTACTTCACTTGACATTTTTAAACAAAATGTTCATTTGGAGCAAGTTTTTTGAGACCCCACACTCATCAATCCAACTATACTATCAGGCCAAGTTGATGTATTGATTAGTTTTGCTGAATTGTTTTTCTCTCTTCTTTTTACTTTATATTATTTGTTACTAGATCTCTGAATAGAAAAAAAAAAGGAATAATCTAGTTAAAATATAAGCAGAAGGAACATTCATTTAGAACTGGAAGTATCATAGGTCACATAGCACAAGTCCCTTATTTGAGGGATGTGAAACCTGAGGCCCAGGGAGATGATGATAGAGGTAGAAGTGGCAGAACCAGGATTTGAACCAGTATTCCCTGCATCCAAAACCAGCCTTCCTTCCACTACATTAAGCCATTCTACCTTGATAAAACAAAATAAATCAATAAAAAGAAGTCTCACATACATCATCTGGGAATTTTCTATGGCATAACCTTTTAAATAGTTTTCATGTGTCATTTGACTCCCAATGATTTTTATTAGTTGGTCACCAACACTACTCTTGCCACAACAACTCCCACTTTCTCATAGTTCTTTGACCATGTTTGTCTTCGGTTCATGTCTCTATATGTATGTGTGTGAGCTCCCAGTTGTATATATTTTCTCTTACTGGTCTGATCTCTCTGATTTATAGCCAGTGGAATTGGGGTAATGATGTATTCCCTCTGGGCTAGCTCCCTCCTTCCTACCCTCACTTTTCCCTCTTATCTTCACTTCTAACCCTCACTTCTTCCCCTTCCTGTTCTCCCTTCTCCCTCACCTCTTACCATCACTTCTCTTCCATTCTTATGCCTTCTTTCCCTCTAGTAAAGACACTAAAGTTTGGTTTCTCAAAGCACTCCTAAGCCTAGAGGGTCCAAAAGCTTGGTAGCTTCACTGCTAAACTTCCCAATTCCTGACTGATGGCTATGGGGGGATGAGAACAATTTGTTTCAACAGTCATGAAAACAGTAAAACAGGTATTGTAGAGTCCTTAGAGCTTGGTCTTATACTGAATATGCCAGGGTCATCCATTGCATGCATTACCATTGCCTTGATTTTTATCTTGACACTGACTCAGGAAAAGAGAATGAGGCTGATGACTTCCTGCCACTCTGCATCTCTTAAATCCAAATTACTGGCAAGG
This sequence comes from Sminthopsis crassicaudata, assembly GCF_048593235.1. Classification (NCBI taxonomy): domain Eukaryota; kingdom Metazoa; phylum Chordata; class Mammalia; order Dasyuromorphia; family Dasyuridae; genus Sminthopsis; species Sminthopsis crassicaudata. The sequence goes on from NC_133620.1 coordinate 407,124,453, forward strand.
CAACTCTTCACTCCCTGATTTCCTTAATCCTTTTTGGAAAGGAAAGATGCTCAACAAATACAGCCCTACAGGGTATGAGAGATTCTTTTCAATCTCATAAAAATATTTACTGTCATGGGCTTCATCCAGTGGTCAAATCATTCTGCACCTCCCAAATTGATCAAGGATTTGCATCTTTGATTTAAGTCTGAACCCACTGTGTTAAATTGGGGTCAGATTATATTGTCCTTTACCCTTACACCAGACACTCCTATGCTGTGGTGGGTGGATGGGTAGAAAAGCAGGTGAAAGCACTACGAGCAGAGACTGAAATCTCATAAGTATTCAAATATCAGATGTCCCACTTGCCTCATTATCTCAATACCTTTCTCAAAACATAAATACCTAACATCTCACCCACTCCAATCACATCTCAATGAGACTTTTAAGTCTTGTCCTCTTGAGCAAGTAAATGGTAAAAATATCTCTTTAAGGTCTACTTTCTTATGAGTTAATGAATCAAAAACAATGATTTTAGCTGACTTCATATCATTTTCAATCATGAAAGCAGGACTCTTCTTGGACTTTTCTTTTCCAAAATTTTAATTATAGATCTGTAGTTGACTGACCTGACTACTCTATGGAATATCCACATAAAAGGAACTTCAAGGAGGTGGATGCTTTGCTTTGGTTTGTTGTGTTAATCTATTCCCTGCTCTAAGGACATCTGAGAAACTTCTTTAGTACTTTTTCCTGATGCTATATTTCAAGTAGAATTGAGGAGGATGGCATTCAGTACCTGGAACAAATAACACATCAACACTACCTTTGGCATTAAACAGTTCATTAGAAATGAAAAATAGGGGCAGCTAGGTGGCACAGTGGATAGAGCACCAGCCCTGAAGTCAGGAGGATCTGAGTTCAAATGTGACCTCAGACACTTAACACTTCCTAGCTGTGTCACTTAACCCCAATTAAAATAAAAAAGAAATGAAAAATAAATGTTATGGGTTTTAAATAGTCGTGGGCTAAAAAACAAATTGTCAGAAATTCCTAGATTCTAGAGGTGAACTAGAGAATCATTCTTCACATAGCATCTAAACATGAGCAGCAAGGGAAGGAGGCTTACAGAACACGTATTGCTGAAGAGAATTAGGGTCTCCAACTTAGCAGAGCCAGGGTGACAAGGAATATAAATAAGAATGCAGGACACGATTCCTGAAGTTCCTCTCAGCATATAGACAGCAGATGGTAATAGAATAGGGCTACAAGAACCTTGCCCCTAGGTAAAAAGTTAAAGGATACCAACAACACTTATATTCCTCAAAGGAAGAAAGGGGGAACCTTATGGCAGAATAGAACTACAATAAGGTGATATCATAGTATTCCTTTTGGAAGTAGGATCCCATTAGAAATCAGAAGAGTGGCTCTTTCAGCCTCTGGCTCATTTTCAGTGGGTTCTCTTGGCAGTAGAACAGAATGTGGAAGTCCTCATTGGGAGAACCAAGCTCTAGCCAGATTTAGGGGAGAGGAGGCTCCTTGTAGCCCCTATTCATGACAACTCATGCCTTCAAGAATGACAATAATGGGATGAGGAAAGGAAGGCAGGGATAGTGGATATACAGACCATCTGCCAGCTGTCTCATATACTCCTACACACACATACACAGGGCTGGGGGCAGGCCCAGATCACTGTTCCCCCTAAGGAAGGCTGATGGATTAAGTAAATGAGTTTGAAGGCAAGTGAGCATCACAGAAGGATTGAGAGGAAACTCTTCTAGCTTGGTTATTTTTCTCCAGTCATGAAACTAATTCTGGTCCTTGGGAAGCATCAGTGTGCCCGAGTGAGACTTGGCCAAATTTCAACAACCTGACTAAAATATCACTAAGAGAAGGACTTGGAAAAACTGGATTCTGGTCTCTGTTCCAACATTAACTATGGGTGTCTATTTCATTTTCTATGAAAGTGAAGGAATTGTACAAAGTAGTGTCCCGGGCTTGTTTCAATTTTAACAGTCTTTGAAATTTGGAATCCATTTGACTTCACCTCAGCTTAGCCTCAGTTTCAGAAAGAATTTGCCCTGTGACCATAAGCAAATCAGTTCCCTTATGTGGTATATCAGTTTCCTTGTCTATAAAACCAAGAGGAAATAGTATGATGTAAAAGATAGAGTACTGACTTGGAATAAAGAAAAACTGTATTCGAATTCCCCCCCCCACTCACCAACTATATCATCCTGAGCAAGTTTCAGTTTCCTATTTATAAAACCAGGAGTTTGGAATATATGGCCTCTGATAGATGGTGCTGAATTCTAAATCTAAATCTATGTTTTAGGGAGTTGGATTAAATGATCCAATTATCTATTTAATTATCAACTAAAATAATTATAAGCCTAATATTGTCATGATATTTTGAGAATTTGGGGATAAAGGGTTTGGTTCCAACTTTTTTAGTACCCTCCTCAGTTGTAAGTTTTTTGCAGGGGTTACCACTCTATCCCTTGGATGTCAAGAGTAGGGGGAGAGAAATTAGTTAAAATTGGATTCTATCAGAAACTGTGCTTCTTACCCAAGGATGGTCTTTTGGCATCTTGGGTTCTCCCTTCTTCCTTTGGGTGGTATTTGCCCAAAGTGAAGACCCCTTTCACACCAATGGCTGTCCTGTTTCTCCTGTAAAGATGTACAGATATCTACAGATAAAACAATTTTAAAAATTTTTCCCAAGACCTAGGCCTCCACCCCCAAACTCTTCACCATGTTGTTTAGTTTTTTAATCCACAGAATATCTCTGTAGATACCAGAAATATATCCAAATATCCATTTATACACCATACACACACACACACACACACACACACACACACACACACACACACACACACTCTGTCTCTGAAACTAAGATTGAAGGAGACTATGACTGACCAAGGATCCCTCAGTCAATAATTGTCTGAAGTGGATTGAAATTCAGCTCCTTTTGACTCCAAGTCTGTCACTCTGTTTACTATACTAGCTAGAGGCCCTGAGACAAATCATCTTGTGTTAAGTAAACTATCACAAGAACAATCTCAGCAATGCCTCCCTATAAGCATTGTCTTTTTGTCCTTAGATCAAAAAACAGGGCAACTGGGGACAGGGAGTGTAGTTAGGATAAGCACTACTGTAGTCTGAGCCTGTGAAATAGCATATCAAGGAAATAGTGGTAAAGGCAAACAAGTCTGAATCTCAAATGGTACCAGGTGCCTTAGCATGCTCTACCATGCTCTGGAAGAACCAGAGCTGAATTAAGGAGATGTCTTTGGGCACCCATACTTTAAAAATCTAGAAATATCAGTTTTTTATCTACTTTTATCAAGGGAAGAATAAAAAGAGCATTCATCTGCCTTATGCCAGAAAAGGGATCCTTTCCAAAGGGTGGATACATAAGATAGTGAAACCCCATGACAGCTGCTCAGCTCTGGATATTGATATAAATTACTTTTGGAAATAAGAAAAAGTCATAGGCACTGTTCTTGAAAAATCCTAGGTTCTAGAAGAAAATTTTTAGAGATATACTTGGTAAAATTGCTTTTGTGGAATACATTGGGGATCATGAGTTAGTGTATATAAAGAGCTTTGATATCCTTAAGTCAGTATTGAAAACTGGCTATGATCATTCCTATTATCATTTTTATCATAAGGAGAAAGATATTGGGACTATTGTCTATGCATCTAAAATCCAGCAGGAAATGGATACCACCTTTCATATAAACAAAACATTTGCTTTAATTACTTAGGCATTACAGGCAAAATTAAAAGTCTGGGACAAAGTTATCATAATAATCGCCTCAATTTTCCATTTAACTATCAATGTATAGAAACCCAATAGCAATAAATATAGCATAGAGGACCTTTGTACTTCTCCCACACTCTCCTATACCTTCACTTAAGAAGTCCATTTTTTTTACTGGTCACTTTTTATTGGGCACATTTTTTTATTGTAAACACAATAAAGTGACTAACAGCTAGTATTCTATATCTGTGGCACCTGCTTTTTAAAAAATAACCTCTTTGCCCACTTTCTATGAGATAAAAGATATAATTATATGTCATACTCTAATAATGATGATTATATTTGACATTTTTCCCTTTTGTAATAACTTACAAAGTAAGTGCTTTACTTCTTTGATCTTATTTGAGGGCAAGGACTGTTATTGTTGTCTTCTTTATTACCAATGTTCTACACATAGCAATAATTTAATAAATAATTGGTGAATTGAATCAAATTGTTATTTAAACTGTTCACAACTCTTTTCAACATCCGGTGATTCAGGCCAATTTCAATAGATTTGTGATGGAGAGAGTCATCTGCATCCACAGAGAGGGCTGTGGGGACTGAATGTGGATCACAACATAGTATTTTCATCTTTTTTGTTGCTGTTTGCTTGTGCTTTTTTATTTCCCATTCTTTTCCTTTTTGATCTGATTTTTCTTATGCAACATGATAAAAATGGAAATATGGATAGAAGAATTGCACATGTTTAACATATATTGGATTGTTTTCTAGGTGAGAGGGTAGGAGGAAGAGAGAGAGAAAAACTTGGAACACAAGGTTTTACAAGGGTGAATGTTTTCAAATTAATTTATTTTTAATACACATTGCTTTATGTATCGTGTTGGAAGATAAAAAATCAGAGCAATAGGTAAAAACCTTGGGAGAAATTTTTTTAAAAACTGAAAAAAGAAGTGAATATAGTATGTGTTGATTTATATTTAGTCTCCATAGTTCTTTTTCTGTATGCAGATGGCATTTTCTATCCAAAGTCTAGTGGGATTATTTTGGAAGACTGAACCATTTGAGAAGAGCCAAGTCTTTCATCAATGCACATTCTTGCTGTTAAACTGTATACAATATGTTTCTAGTTCTGCTTGTTCCGTTCAGAACCAGTTCATGTAAATCTTTCCAGGCCTTTCTATAATCAGCTAGTTCATCATTTTTATAGAACAATAATATTCTATTACCTTCATATACCATAGCCTGTTCAGCCATTTATCAATTCATGGGCATCTACTCATTTTCCATTTCTTTGCTACCATAAAAAGAACTGCTATAACCATTTTTGGACATGTGGGTCTTTTTCTCTCCTTTATGATCATCTTGAGACACAGACACAATAATGGCACTGCTACGTCAAAGGGTATGCATAATTTTATAGCCCTTTGGGAATAGTTCCATATTGCTCACTAGAATGGTCGGATAATTTCACAACTCCACCAACAATGCATTAGTGTCCCAGGTTTCCACATCCCTTCCATATTTTCATTACCTTTTCCTGTCATTTTGCCAATTTGAGAGATATGAGGTAGTACCTCAAAGTTGTTTTAATTTTCATTTCTATAGTCAATAGTGATTTAGAGTATTTTTTCATATGGCTATAAATGGCTTTAATTTCATCACTTGAAAACTGTTCATATCATTTGACTATTTATCAATTGGGTAATGACTTTTATTCTTATAAATCTGACACAGTTCTTTATATATTTTAGAAATGAGACCTTTACCAAAAACACTGGCTATAAAGAATTTTTTCCAGCTTTGTACTTTCCTTTTAATTTTGTTTCTGTTGGTTTTGTTGGTGCAAAAACTTTTTAATTTAATGTAATCAAAGCTGTCCATTTTGCCTTTTATAATGTTCTCTAGTTCTTCTTTGGTCACAAATGCCTCCCTTCTCCAAAGAACTGATAGGTAAATTATCCCTTGCTCTCCTAATTTCTTTATAATATCATCCTTAATGCACAAATCATGTACCCATTTTGGCTTCATTTTGATATGGAGTGTTAGATGTAGGTCTATGCTGAGTTTCTGACATCATTTTCCAATTTTCCCAGGAATTTTTGTCAAATAGTGAGTTCTTATTCCAGAAGCTGGAGTTTGAGGGTTTATCAAATACTTGGTTACTATAGGCCTTGATTAATGTGTCATATGTATCTAATCTATTACACTGATCCGCCATTCTTTTTCTTAGCCACTACCAAATGGTTTTGATGACTGCTGCTTTATAATATAGTTTTAGGTTTGGTACTGCTAAGCCATCATCCTTTGTATTTTTTTTCATTAATTCTAAAAAGGTGAATGTTGAAAATTATCTTTGCATGTATTTTGAAAATAAAAATCTATTATTAAAATTTTTAAATTAAAATTTGTCATGCAATTGGAAAAATATATAAATTATTTTAAAAGGAAAAAAAAAAAAAAAAACAACCTTGTTCACAAGATTAGACTTCTTGCCAGGAAGTGGAAGAAGGAGAATAAGAGGAGAAAGTTTTAACAAGGAAAGGCATTTCCATTTATTCATGGTTTTAAAATTTTAATCAAATTCCTGCTACAAAGAGAGAAAATGAGATATACAGGATACAAAATGAGATATAAAGATATACAATTTAAGAATTGTAATTCAATCAGTAGAAAAATTAGACATTTCTCTGTTTATAAACAAAGTGACAAGGTCTCTTCTTGCTGCCTTTAAAAGTTTCTTCAGTAGTTGCTCATTTTAAAATCACATTATTATATTCTATTTCTGTTCCCTAGACTCCAGAGCCTTTCAGTATTAAGTTTTTAACACTGCAGATCTGATGACAAGACCTTCCACAGCTGCACAACTAGCTTAGAAAAGAGCCTGTGAGATTTTCTTACAAAATATACATACTTTTATGACAATGGTTTAGATCAACTTTAACAGGTTAGACCAATATTCAATCTTCCCACAGCAGTTTAACATTCTAAATTAAGATTCTGAGTTATCACTCCTCTTTTTCTAATTCTCCAGGGACAAAATGACCAAAATCACACATGGACCATCTTCTAGTTCCTTAGACATCTCAAGCTCACCTACCATCCCCTAAAAGGTTCACCATTTACCAAGTTCACAAAAATCTGAGGTCATCTTCATTTCTCTGGGCACTGATCAGTCAAGTGATGAAGCTTAAGAGCAGTTAAAGCCTTAAAATTACACATCAAAATATACTTTAAAGTTTATCCTGAATCTTGGGGAAATTTAATAACTAGTGACTTTTATTTAATTGTCATGAGGTTATCATCTAGTCCAGAGATGGCAGAATCCAACACAAGGATATATCATTTAAATCCTAACCAACTCTATCTAAAAAGACAATTATGCCAGGCTTATGTAGGGTAGCCAATTTGTATCTTTTTAAAAGTTCCAAGTTATCATCATCATCATCTAGTCGCAGGGCACCTTAAATTTTGCAAAAGTGTTTCACATATATTATCTCATTTAAGCCTCAGATTCCATGAGGTAAGGTACTCTAGACATTATTATCCCCATTTTACAAAAAAGAAATTTAAAGTTCACAATAATTCATTGACTTACCCATGGTCACACAAGTAAATAAGTAAATGTAGAGGCAGGATATGAACTCAGGTTTTCCTGAGTATGAGTTACTCTATTATGTCGCATTGGGTTTCTAAAGAAAATAAGGAAGAATTTTAGTGTCCCTTTGGGGAGTGTTTTAATTGCTACTCAACTTTTCTGAAATAGAGATTTAAACTAGGTGGTATAGTGAATAAAAAGCTGGGCCTGGAGTCAGGAAGACATCTTCCTAAATTCAAATCTGGCCTCGGACACTTACTAGCCATATGACCTTGGAAAAGTCACTTAGCCCTGATTACCCCAGTTTCCTCATCTGTAAAATGAGTTAGAGAAGGAAATGGCAAACCACTCTAGTATCTTTGCCAAGAAAACCCCAAATGAAGTCATGAAGAGTTGGACATGTTTGAACAATAACAAAATACACCCTCTAAAATATTTTCTGTTCTTTTTATCTTGCTATCTTTTTTCTTTCCTTTTTCTCTCTAGTCTCTAGTTTCTCTCATAATTAGTGGTTTTATGAGAGTAGACTGAGATTGCTGCAGCTCATTCTCCTCTCCTCAACACAAAGACCTAAGAGCGTGCTTTGTTCTTTTTTATTATGGGTCCCCATACACCCACCCAGATACTCCCACTTAAAAGAGAATAATTATCAGAAAAGACCATCTTATCCCTTGAATGACTCTCAGAAGTTCTAGCAGCATTAAGAACTCATATCTTCTTTTAGTTCTCTGGGACACTGGAAGTCACACATGGAGGCCTAAAAGAGGAAAACTGGAGGACATATATCAGAAGAGATTGTGAGTATGTTCATTTCTAAAAACTGTTCTTAAAGGGGTTATTTCCCAGAAAATATGCAAAAAAAAAAATTTGGCACACAAAGAGATGATGCTGTCACTGGTCTAAGAGGTATACTGGATCTCCCACTTTGATTGTTCCTGGATCTTCCAGGACATAATACTGTCCAAAGAGAGGTGACTTGCCATATATCTTTTGGTCAGAAGGATCACACTGTCGATAACTGCAAAGAGAAAAAGATTATTTTGAATCACAGATGAAGTGGACATTCCTGTAATCAGTTCACTTAGATAGGTATTATGGATCCTCTTGACATTCTGGAATGACTCTTTTCTTTGTGGTTAAGTGTAGCTTTTGTATAATACACAATTTTATGCAATATTTGTTGAGAAATTACAAAAAAAATTACATATATTTATTATCCTATATATTACTATAATATATGCATTACATGTTTGTATACATAGACATATATTGCTATTATTATTATCACTATTACCAGTGATACACTGGGGGGAATTCCCCATCATTAAATGATAATACTGGGGAGAAAAATTTTAATTGTCATCTGGAAAAATTTAACTATGATGGCTAAGAAAGAAAGGACTAAGAGAGATTCTTTACTGAGAAGCTAACCAAGTTAACTGTCACCTTTAAGAAAGATTGAAAAAATATTTTGAAAGAAATGAGTTTAATTTTTATCCTGTGATAAAGATAACTCTTAAGAGAAATCTGGAGAGCTTTTAATTTTCATCCTGAGAGACCTAATTGATAAATTTCTAGTTCTGTTGTCTGTTGAGAAAGTAGTAGTTGCAGTTTATGCTTGGAGATATATCTAGCTATGATTTCTCTCAATTAATACATTGCTGAAGTACTTAAATATCATCTTTTTATTATTTGTTACACTGTTAATAAATTGCTTAGCTAGTAACATCAATGTTTGCCAAAGCCTATAATAATGTTTTATGTTGAGATGAATGAAAACTTGGGAGAAAAAAAGGTTTCTTTGATTTGTTTATAAATTGGGTAGATAATTGATTAATTAACAAGAGAAATTGTGCATCTTTATTCATGGAGAAATTTGTGAATCTTCAATTTATGGGGAAATTTGTGAATAAATTCCTTGATTGCCTTACTACCTTAGTATTTATAAGAAAATGAGTCGGTGGTTAATTTGGTTGTTGACTAGAATAGTTCACCACACCCCACACAGTCTACATGAACATTGTTATCTTCAACCCTATTATTCACATACTGTTACAATGTCCAAATGTATTTCATTTTGTATATATTTTTGACAGCCAAGGAAGTAGTCTATCAACTGGTATTCCCATTGTGTTACATTTACTATTCATATGAATTTGATGTTCACAGAATGTTTTGTTACAAAGACATAAACATTGACTATGGGTAGAAATGTTATACCCCCTTCAACAGTCTTTTCTACAGAAACTATGGTTTTTATTATTGTGTCTTTCAGAAGAAAGAGATAGATGATTTAAACATAAAGGATGATACCATGAGCAGATTAGGAGACCAATGAGTATTTTACCTGTTAGATCAATAGAGAAGGGAAGAAGACCAAATAAAAAATAGAGAGCAAGACATAAAAAGGATAATTTTGATTACATTAAATTTTAAGTTTTTCACAAACAAAACAAATGCAACCAAAATTAGAAGGAAAGCAAAAAAGGTGGGAAACACTTTTTACAGCAAATATCTCTGATAAAGGCCTCATTTTTCAAATATATAGAGAATTGAATCAAATTTTTAAGAATACAAATGATAAAAAAGAATACATCATTCATCAACTGATACATGATCAAAAGATAAGAAAAGGCAGTTGTTGGATGAAGAAATCAAAGCTATCTATAGTCATATAAAGAAATGCTTTAAATCATCATTGATTAGAGAAATGTAAGTAAGCAATTGCCAACTATCAGATTGGCTAGTATGCCAGAAAAGGAAAATGATAAATGTTAGAGAAGATGTGAGAAAAACAGGTCACTAAAACACTGTTGGTAGAGTTGTGATTTGAAGAACGATTTGGAACTATAGCCAAAAGGTAATCAAACTGTGCATACCTTTTGATGCAACAATATAATCAAGGTTTGTATCCCAAAAAGATCATAATGTAAAAAATAAAAACAATGTACAAAAATATGTATAGCAACTTTCTTGTGGTAGCAAAAAATTGAAAATTGAGAAGATGCCCCTCAATTAGGGAATGGATAAATGAATTGTGATATATAAATATAAAGGAATACTATTATGCTATAAGAAATGATGACCAAGTGAATTTCCAAAAAAACCCAGATTCACATGCATTGATGCAAAGTGAAATGAGCAGAACCAGGAAAACATTGTACACATTAACAGCAACTTTGTGTAATGATCAACTAGGACTGACCTAGTTCTTTTCAACAATATAATAATCTAAGACAAATTAAGAGATTCATGATGGAAAATGCTCTCCACGTCCATTAAAAAAAAAAAAACTAAAAAAACTAATGGACTCTACATACAAATTGAGTCTGAGTATCGTCAAGGCATACCTGAAAGACCTAAAAAGTGTTGAGAGAAAAAGGTTGTGTTGACTCCTATAAATATTATAGAGAAATGGATTTTTGCTAGTCATTGAGTATGTAGCCTGTGAAGAGTGGGAGCAATAGACAAAGCCTCCTATGATTGCGAATTCAGCGCTGCATTTCACTTTCTTTTTTGTATGCTTTTTTCCCCCTTTTCTTCTGTTTCTTTTTTTACCACATGACTAATATGGAAATATGTTTTACATGATTGTAATTTATATCAAATTGGTTTCCATTTTAAGGAGGGGTGAGAGAAGATAAAGAGGGAGAAATTTTTAAACTCAAAATCTTATATATAAAAAGAATGTTTAAAACTTGTCTTTACATGTAATTGGGGAAAATACTATTTAAAAGAATTAAAAAGAAGTAAAAGAATATGAGGGAATGCACAGCTAAATGTAATTGTAGGAGCCTGTATTGTGGGGAAACTAAGCTGTTTCCCCAGGGAAAAGAAAAAGATGGAGTTAACTGTCATCTGTGAAACTCCAAGAGAGGACTAAGAGTTAGCTATCAATTTGTGAGAGATTGAAACTATCTAAGTGAGAAACTATCTGGGATTGAGGGGGCTAAGCATAGATAGTCATCTGGGAAGAGACTGAGAGATGAGAGGAGAGTTTAATTCTTACTGTATTAAGTGAAATGTTATGGAGAATTCCTCAGACCTGAATGAGTATTCTTAAAGGACTATTTCCAGAGTTGCATAGGAGTTAATTTGGCAACACGAGTGAGGATATTTCATTTCATATCTCTTTCCTCTGATCCTGAAGATCATAGAAGTGATTCTGTCTGTAAATGTAACCTCTTGGATGTATATTATAAATACTTAATTGTGTCTTTGTATTCTTATTTGCTATTGTAATTAATTATAAAGGCAGCAACACTGTTGTTTGTGCCAGGACAGGGAAGGGGGGAAGTCAATGATGTCTCTTTATAAACTGAAATGGATACTCAAACCTAATTAATTAATAAGAGATTTTGTATTTCCATTGATTCAAAAGGAAATACCAGAATGTACTTCCTGATTTCCTTAGAATCCAGGTAGAAAAATATTTTTTTTGGTTTTTGTTTGTTTGGTTGTTTTTTTGCTGAGGAAATTGGAATTAAGTGACTTGCCCAGGGTCACACAGCCAGGAAGTGTTAAGTGTCTGAAGTCAAATTTGAACTCAGGTCCTCCTGACTTCAGGGCTGGTGCTCTATCCACTACAGCAACTAGCTGTCCTCAGGTAGAAAAATATTAAAGAAATTAGCTAATAGCAGGAAGAGATGGGTAAGAATTGGTAAGGCTATGTTCTAATGAATATACTGGCCATCTAACACCTTCAGGTTCAGGTGAAGTCTCATTGTCTCAACCCATTCAAGAGGGCTTAAGTCAAATCTTCTCCAATTTGCCTCCACCTTACCGTAATAGACCTATCTTTTAGAACTTCCATTCCCTTACACAATGGGTACTTCCAAGCAAAATGAGATATTCGTTTTGCTTTGTCCTAATATACTTTACATGTTCTCGCTGCTGCAACTTCAAATCATTCCCATGATAGCCAATCTCCATCCAGTCTCCAACTATATTATTCATTCAATCTTTCCAGTCAATTTCCATCTAAACTATCCATCCTTAAAAATCTAAATCAAATATCACTGCCTGAATAAAGCCTTTCACTTCAACTGGAAGCAAATTCTGCCTCCTCTGAATTTTCATATCACTTTACACAGTCAGATGGCACTTATCACTAGTTCCTTTGTATTGCTGTTCCTCAAATTTATCTTCCCTAATGAACTATAAACTGCTTAAATACAGACAGTGCCTTGAACATCTTTGTATTCCCCCACAGTTTCTCTTGTATAGTACCATATGTTTAACAAATAGCCATTGGATGAATAAATTAATAAAATTAAACATTATAAAAACCTTAATTAGAGAAAGAGAGAGAATGAGAGGGCTCCAGTAGAACTGATATAACAAGAGAAAGGGAAAGATTAGAAAAGATACAAAGAGATAAGATGGAGAGAGAGAGGTAAGGGAGGAGGTAAACATAAAGAAAGGCAGAGAAAGAAACAGTAAGGGAGGGGTGAGAAACAAAAAGAGTGAAATTCTTTCCTTCAGTTTTCACTCCAACTCAAAACCAAATCCACTTTCCTAAAGGAACTTGTTTATACATAGTAAAAACTCTATTTCACCATAGAGGTTGGATCAACAAACTAAACATTCAAACACTGTGACTAAACCCTTCAAGATAGTGGGTAGAGAAGGGGAATGAAGAGGAATGTTACAACAGCTTATTCCTAATTTTTGTTTTCAAATCTAAAAATTTGAATGAGAAAACTAATTAACTATACCCCAAAGCTATCTTATGTGAATAAATTCCATATGCCATGATCAATTAACTCAGCCTACCTAATCTGTTTCATGATAATATCACAGCCCAACAATATTTTTCTGTTATGATCTTGAAGAGTTTATGGGGCTGGGAGCCCTTCTGGTCTGCATCACCTGTCAGTAGGATGGCTAAGCCAGAATATTCTAGGCATCTATCACTTTGGGGCCCACTCCCAGATACAAGAGTCCCTTTTGCTGAAAAGTTCCTGTTTTAGGATTATCACAACAGTCAGATTCTGCTGACTTTGAGATCTCCTTATTGAAGTTTTTTTTTTTTTTTTTTTTTTAAAGAGAGTATTATTAGTAGTTAGGAGATCTGAGTTCTAATTCTGACATTTCCACTATGTGAAGAACCAGAAAAATCACTTCACTAACTAGTTAGCAGAGTACTGAGCCTGGAAACAGTAATGTTTGAATTCAAATCCAGCCTCAGCCACTTCCTAATTGTATGATCCTAGTTAAGTTACATCACCAATATTGCCTTCAGATTCTTCATTTATAAAATGGGAAGATCATTTATAAAATGGGAATAACATACAACAGTATCTACTTCCCAGGATTGCTGTGAGGATCAAATGGGATGATATTTTAGAAAATGTTTTGCAACCCTTAAAAAACTGTAAATGCTCACTATTCTTTTGGTTTCTACATCTGTGTAATAAGGAGAGTACTCCTTCTAGTCTTGTCCTTAATGTTATATAATTACAAATGAACAAACCAGCAACTTCTCTCCAGTTTGTCATCCTTTACATAGCTTCTTCTAAGGCCTTGGTGGAGAACATTGCTAGGAAATAGCTTGGATTTTTAATAAAGTCAGTCATCAAAAAAAGTTTGGCTTCTTAGAATCTTCACCTCTCCCTTTTCACTGCCAAAAAGTCAGTCTGGATTCACCAACTCAACCCCTAATGTCTCCAGCCAACACATAACTAGTCCTATTCTGTGTTTTTTGATTGGCTCTGTCATTGGTAGAGCACTATACTCAAGAAACTCCTTTTTCCAGTGCAGATCAGCAAATATTCTGAAACTTAGAAGAACAGAGAATTGGATATTCTGTATTAGTAATGAAAATTGCTGCTCCTGCTGCCTCATCCTCCCAAAAAGCCTTAGTAAATGCTCCTTAGAGTTCTCAGTTATTCCCCTAGAACCTAGGGGACTACAATAAAGGTACTACCTCTGGAAGAAGGATAGTCCAGTTTGAACAAACACACAGTTGAGAAAAACTGAGGGATGGTGGGAAAGCTCTAACCAGCTGATCTTTCAGGGCAGCTGAAGCCTTTGCACTCTTTTCCCACTACTTCTATAGAAGTAGCTTAGCTAGGAAGAGGACTGGATCATGTAGACTTCACTGGAGTGGGGAAGGAGCTGAAACTCAACCTATCATGTACTAGTGTTTGCTTTCTCCTGGTCCTCCTAGGATCTTCTCTGATTCTGCTGTTACCTCACCTGCAGTCATTCAGCAACCCTAATCCAGTTTTAGCCTCACTGATGATTTTTAGGGGCAGCAGAATGGCAAAGTGAATAAGAGTGGTAGGCTTGGAGTCAGGAAGATATCTTTCTGAGTTCAAATTTGGCCAGCTGTATGACCCTGGACAAATCACTTCCTCATCTATAAAATGAACTAGAGAAGGAAATGGCAAACCTTTCCAATGTATTTATCAAGAAAACCCTAAATAGGGTCACAAAGAGTCAGACATAATTAGAAAATAACTGAACAACAAAAATAGATCTTTTAGGATTATAAGATTTTATTTTATGACTCTACATTCTAGATTATACATTGCTTTTACCTACATTGTCCCATAATCTTCATAGCACATCTGTGTAGTAGGAAGAACAAGCAATATTATTATGTCCATTATACAGATGAGAAAATGAAGACTCAGAGAGTTTTTCAATTTCCCAAAGTCACATGACTACTAACAAGCTAGAACTTAGCCAGATTTTCTGACTCCTGATTCAGAATTCTTCTCACTACATCATGCTATCTCATAAGCCAGTAATCTTACTCATTGGGTATTGTGGGTATTGAGAAAGTATTTCTAAGGCTAGCTTATTATTAAATCATTCATTTATCAATAAGCATCTATTAAGTGCTTACTGTATGCACTACACTGTAGTGTGTGCCCTAACTCTCCTTTTATACCTGCTAATTAATTAATCCAATATCACCCACTCATATATATATACATACATAGATAGATAGATTTATATGCTCTTATATATCCTGTTTATATATGTTATATAGCTCCCATATCAGTACTTGAGAAGAGCTACATCATGCCTTCTCATTCAGTATCTTACTGCTGTTAGATAATTCCCACAACATTAAAGAGACATTGCGCCCTAGTACAAAGCTTCTTAAACTGTGGGTTGTG
Organism: Sminthopsis crassicaudata; assembly: GCF_048593235.1. Lineage (NCBI taxonomy): Eukaryota > Metazoa > Chordata > Mammalia > Dasyuromorphia > Dasyuridae > Sminthopsis > Sminthopsis crassicaudata. Next base: position 407,139,931 of record NC_133620.1, read on the forward strand.
ACCCTATGTAGGCTTGCATAACTAAATATGAGGGTTATGAAAAATCTGGCAGCTATAAAAGAATCTCTGAACTCAACAACCAAAAAATTAATTAATAATCAAACACATGGTGCTTGCCCATGTTACATTAAATGATTTCCCTGCAGCCTTGGTTCTGAATACACAACATGAACAATTTTGTACCATATATGCATGAATGCTGCCAAAAATACTTCAGCTCAGACTTGAGATGGGGTCCATTCACATGAAAATTTCTTGGGCAAAAAGGAGTCTTGAGCGGAAAAAGTTTAAGAAGCTCTAGCCTAGTAGAAAGTTCACTCAACTTAGGGTCAGATAAGACTTGTGTTCCATTCTCTCTTCTGACAATTATTAGCTGGGTGACAGTGGACAATTGTGAAACTTCTCTCAGTCTGTTTCCCCATCTATATGATACTATCTGCATGCATCTATAACACAAGGTGATTGAGATTCAAGTAAGAAAGTTTCACTTTGGAAACCTAAAATTCCTACATCAAAATCAGCTAGCCATGACTATTTCTTACATTCTTAATGCTTTGCCCACAAGACATTACTGATAACAAACCCCAATTCCTGTTGTCAAGAAGAGAGGCTAGCCAGCTCAGATAGGGGATTCAGAAAGCATCATTTCCTAAATAACTCAGACATAAAGGGCTCGAGCAAATGGTTCCCTGCTGCAAAAACAGAGAGTCTATTTTCTAACTCTAATGTTGACTTAGCTTCTCCATAATTTATGTGCGCCTACAGGGCCCTTCCCCCCCAATTTATGACCACCTGTCTTAAGGGAGCATATAAATTACATTTATGACAATTTAAATCTCAGGAAATGATAAGAGAGAGACACCTAGCTTGGCTCTGCTGTCTCAAGGAGTATTACAGGCAATTAAGCCCAAATTGTTGGAATATATGAACACTTGTAATAGATCAGCACAAGGGCATCAGCTCCTGATTGCACATTCTTATTGCATTTACCTTTGTGCCTGGAGTCAATTATCTCCCTCCAACACAAATGAAGGAAAAGCAAAAAATATAGGGGGATTGCACAGAGGGCTCTAGGAGCCATAGAGTTACAAGTATCAAAGTGAACTTTCTCACTCTAGTGAGTGAAGGTGACTGTTTAAAGTATGAGATCATGCACTATCTGAGAAGAGGAAAGGAGGTAGCATTTAAATGGAACAACAGTGAGTCTCCAAAGTAACTTCAAAGATTCCTCTATCCCATCAGGAAAAACAATATGAAGGAGCCAGGGCTTTTCTGTTTAAAAAACTTACTGTTGTATAGTTACAAATGAACAAACCAGCAGCTTCTCTCCAGTTTGTCATGCTTTACATAGCTTCTTCTACTTCTACTTCTTACTTGTTGCTGAGATCCTTTAAGAAAGTCACGTAATAGAGGCATCTAGGTAGTACAATGGATAAAGATTTAGGGAAGGAGAAGGACAAGGATGAAAAGGAGGAGGAGGAAGAGAAAAAAGAGGGGGACAAGAAGAAGAATGAAGAGGAGGAAGAGAAAAAGGAGTAGTAGTAGTAGTAGTAATAGTACTAGTAATAGTAGTAGTAGGTGGTGGTGTTGGTAGTAGTGGTGATGGTATTAGTAGGAATAGGAGGAAGAGGAGAGGAAAAGGAAGAGGAGGAAAAGGAGGAAGAAGAGGAGAGGAAGAGAAGGAGAAAAAGGAGGAGAAAGAAAAGGAGGAGAAGGATGAGGAGGAGAAGAAAAAAAGTAACAGTAGTAGTGGTAGAAGTTGTAACAGGAGAAGGAGGAAGAGAAGGAGAAGGAAGAGGAGGAGGACAAAAGGAAGAGGAGGAAGGGGAAAAGGAGGAAAAGGAGAAGGAAGAGAAAAATGAGGAGAAGAAGGAAGGAGAGAAAAAGGAAGAGAAGGAGGAGGAAGAAGAGGAGATTGGTTGGATGTTATCCTTTATTCTTGAAGAAGACCGAAATGACATCACCATGTTAGAGTCAAGCTAATATGTCTGACTATGACTGATCAGACCAATATGAGTGTAGAATGCTCTGCCACAGATAGGACATAAATAGTCCCTAGGAACATTTGAGGAAACTTCTCTAACTTTGCTTATCTCGCATTTTTCTGAGTTATTTCAATTCTGCTTTACTCATAGAGCACAGCAACTCTCCTGATGAAGGCACACCATGCTAAGTGATCCTGTGGTGGTGTCTCCTAGGTCATACAATGGATACTAAAGTTCTTTTTTTTTTTTTTAATTTTTTTTATTTTTTTATTTACCAGACATATGCATGGGTAATTTTACAGCATTGACAATTGCCAAACCTTTGATACTAAAGTTCTTAAAGAGAGATTTTGAGAGTGTTCTTATATCACTTTTTCTGACCACCTTATGAGTGCTTGCCCTGTGTGAGATCTTCTAAGATAATTCAAATGGAAGCAATACAGTTTTCTATTGAGGAAAGGAGAAGGGAAGAGAAGAGAAGAGAAATGAGATGAGTAGAGGGCAGTGGTGAGATGAGGAGAGGAAAAGAGAGATTTGAAGTCTAAAAACCTAGGTTTAAAATCCGGCTCCACTACTGTATATTTAATCCTGGCCAATTCATTTCTTGTGAGGTGTATCTAAAGCTTTCTGTAAACCATAATGTAATATACAAAAGTCAATTATTGTTGTTATTTTTATTATCATTATTATTATTCACTTCTTCAGGTCTAGTTTTCTCTAAAAAATTAAAGGGTAACCCTGATAAGTCCCTAGGATCCATTTAAAATCAAAACTCTTATGACTGTAAGCATTAGATGTTATCTGTCCTGGATATATAAATCTAAGAGTTAGAACACTTTCAATTTTGTCATACCTTCGTAGGGTTTCCAGAGGTTCTTTCCTACTCATAATGCCAGTATCTGGATCTACAGTTGTTAAAATGCATCTAAACAAAAGACAGCAAGCATTAGATTATAGCTGGAAAAAAGAGACAGTATCATTTTTTCCAATAGATGTATAACACTTACCGGCCACAAGCCATTATTCTCTTCATCTCTACATCACCAATGAGTATTTCATTCCAAGAATCCTAAAAATTAAGCAAAATCCCCATTTATAGTATCATTCCTAAAGTATTTGTCTTGAACACCCAGTACAAAAATTGCTTCTAAATTATTTACTACAAAGTCACAACAAAAATATAATGTGAACACCAGCTACAACTTACTTCTGTATAGTATTAATTATATAATTTTTATAATTACAAAGCATTTTTATATATAGTACCTTCATTTGATCCTTGAAACAACTCTATGGGTGCAAATATTATCATAACCCTTTTACAGATGAGAAAATTGAGGTTCAAAAAAGGTAACAAGGGGGAACTAGATGGTGCAGTGGATAGAGCACCAGCCTTGAAGGCAGGAAGACCTGGGTTCAAATTGGCCTCTGACACTTAGCACATCCTAGCTGTGTGACCCTGGACAAGTCACTGAATCCCAATTACCACAGGAAAAAAAAGGGTAACAACTTTTTTGAAAGGGTAATAGATTTGTCCATGATTACAGACATAATAAGCAAAGAATTAAGTACTTAGAACTTAGGGTTCTTGATTTTTTAATTCAAAATTCTTTTCATGAGTAACAAACTGCCTTTCCTGGAAGAATAGAATATATCAATAGTTTTATTCTCCTTGCCCTAACTTTGTTATATGCCACTCTTCCCTACCTAACTGGAATGATTTCTCCTTCATTTTACTTCACCTCCTGTACATCCAAAACCTGACAAAACTCAGCTCCTTCGAATTTGTTATGACTATATAATATAGTGCTTAATAAATATAAATAAATATAATAGGTGCTTAATAAATGCTTGTTTCCTATGTGAACATTGGCAAATCATTTACCTTTTCTGAGCCTCAGTTTTCTCATCTTGGACTAAATGATCTCCTAAAGTTAATTGTAGTATTTTTGTGATAGTAAAGAACTGGAAAAAGTTAGATGACCATCAGTTAGAACTAGAGAAGGAAATGGCAAACCACTCCAGTATCTTTGCCAAGAAAACTCCAAATGCGGTAATAAAGAGTTGGACATAACTGAAATAAGTGACCATCAAGTATGATGGGGCAAAGTCCATATTCTACAAGTGATTTAAATGTTCACCTGGATTTTTGGCTTTTTATAGAGCTTTCTGTTAACAATTTGAAAGCCATGGCTTATTACCATGAGACAGAATACTTTCTCAAAACCTGGCCTTAATTTTTTTTATTTTGTTAATTTTTAAAATTAATTTTATAATGATAACTTTTTTTGACAGTACATATGCATGGGTAATTTTTTACAACATTATCCCTTGCACTCACTTCTGTTCTGAATTTTCCCCTCCTTCCCTCCACCCCCCTCCCCTAGATGGCAGGCAGTCCTATCCATGTTAAATAAAACATGGCCTTAATTGAGCTAATGTGCACTCTACATGATGTGTATATTGCTGTATTGGGGTCGAGGTGGGTGGGGGGAGGGAATCAGGAAGATTATTCCTTTTTTTGACTTCTTATACCAGAATCATGAGAGCAGCCATTTAGCAAAGATCTGCCCTATATAGGATTTTACCACGTGAGGGCGATGTGATCACATAAAAATCTGAAAGCTGAAGCAAGAAACTAATAAAAATCACAGGGATAGAGACTGGATCTATGTTTTTATTCATATAGGAAATACCTGGTAGAGAAAATCCTATCAATTCAAGTAAATGCTTTCTTAGCAATTTACTATATTAAAGGGTTAAATAAAGCATTTAATCTACTTTCCTGTAGACCAAGCCAGGGACTTGAACTGGGTCTTCTTGGCTACATGGCCAGCTTTCAATCTACTGGTTCTGAACTCAAGAAAACCTGAGTTTAAAAATGCCCTCAGACACTTACTAACTGTGTGACCCTGGGCAAGTCACTTAGCCTTGATTGTCTCAATTTCCTCACCTGGAGAATACAATGACAACTATTCCAGTTCACTGCCCAAAAAAAACCCAAATGGGGTCAGGAACATGACTGAATCAATTAACCAACAAAAATCTATCACCTTAATCTGAACTACTTCCCTTCATTTTTGTGTTATTGCTTGCTATGATAAATACATTTTTCTGTTATCTGTGATTACCTTTTTTATAACAAGCATTTAGATGGAGAGGAGCTAATATGATTAAGATTAAGCTGTTACCTTCCCAACCTGGGATAGGATTGCTTCCTATCCCAGAGCAACCAGATAAAACCCAAAGCATCATATCACTAAATTTAAAATATCTGATAATTGATAGATAAAATTCTAGTTTCATATTCCTTTTAAAGAAAAGAAAGTTCAGTTTTTATAATATAATTTTAATTTATTATATTATTTTTATATAAATACAATCCAATAAATATGTATTAAGAATTTATGATTGGAGCACCCAGGTGGTACAGTGGATTGAACATCAGCCCTGAAGTCAAGAGGACTTGAGTTCAAATCTGGCCTTAGACACTTTACACGTCTTAACTGTGTGACCCTGGACAAGTCACTTGACCTCAATTGCCTCAGGAAAAAAAAAAGTATTTATGACTTATAAAACCTTAGTTTCTAAATACAAAAATAACTAGAATAGACGCTAAACTATAAGTGCCACAAGGGAGACATAAATAAAACATTATTGGTGCCTAGCACAGAGAGTATTCACTTTCACTTCTGGCTAGAGTAAATCAGCTCCCTCAGAAAAGGGGACAAATGAGAACTAAGCCTGGAAGAACTTCAACCAGCAAAGTCAGTTAGATGGGGTGGTATATTAAGGTAGCATTAGCAAAAACAAAAAAATATAAATAAATGCAGTTTTGCTGCACAGTATGGCTTATGATTAAAAACAATAAGGGAGATGAGTCAAGAAGAAAATTGAGATCTGAGGGACATTTTGCTGGAAGACTTGAAAACTCAGAGAACAAGTAACTAATTGCATTCTTACACAAGCAACAAATAAACCCTGCTACATAAATGTGACCACATGGGGGCAAACTTATTATAGAAACTGAATTTAAAGTGTTGATAGGAAGGGAGGTGATTTGTTAGACTAAAGATTCTGGATTTAATTTTTTTTTTCTTCCTGCTCAGGTAAATGGAGTTAAGTGACTTGCTCAGGGTCATACACTTAAGAAAGTGTTAAGTGTCAGACTTGAACTTGGGTTTTCCTGACTCCAGGATGGGTGCTCTATCCACTGTGACTCCTTGGATTTTATCTTGAAGATAATGGGGAATGGATGCAAGATATAATGAAAAGAGCAATAAACTTGAAGTGCTGAATTTGGAGTCATTGGTCCTGAGTTTTAATCTCAGCCCAAGCCAATGAGCTCTATACTTACTACCTGTGTGAGTTCAGGCAAATTATAGAACTGTTTTAATAGTTTCCTCATTAGTAAAATGAAGTAGTTGGACTAGATGACTTCTATGGTTCCTTTTAGTTCTATAATCTTATAATAGTTCTCCAAAAAATATATTGTCAGTTTTCATTTAAGATTACAAGTTTAGTGACTCAGAAACTTAGTTTTGGAGCTAGAAGGGACTTCTGAGTCTACAAAGTCCAATACTCCCAAAGTAGTTAAGTGACTTGTCCAAGATCACACAGGATATAAGTAATTAAAGGCAGAATTTGAAACCAGCTTCTCTGACTCTAAATTCACTATTCTTTCCCCTTTAGCATATTGCTTCTCCCTATATTCTTAGATTCAGCACATTTAAACCTCAGTGAAATGCAGGCTTCGAGGACAAACAAATATTCAAGTGTGGAGTCCAGTAGATTAAGCAGAACACTGATATGGAAAAGATGCCATTGGGGAAGACAGCACTAGAAAAGAGGAGTCCTTCTAGGTTTCAGATCACCATACCTAAAATGGGATTAGATTGTGTCTCCCTAGTTCCATGCGGAGCTAAGATGTTTGTGACCAGATACTGATTCCTTTGTCCCTATGACCCAGACTTTAGTTGGAAGTCTGTAAGTAGGAAGGGAAGGAAAGAAGGAAACAAGAATTTCTATAAGTGACCAAGAACTGCACTAAATTTTTTATGTTACATCATTTACAATAACCCTAGGAGGTATTATTGTTATTTTCATCATAACAGTTGAGAAAACTGAGAGACTAAATGATTTGTCCATGGTTACATACCTAGTAAATGTTTGAAGCTAAATAACTGAAGACATTCTGATTCCAGGTTATCATTCTATCCAATGAGACACATAGTTGTCACTAGCATCAAGGGAGATGAGTATAAAACCATATATGGTTTTTCCTGGCAAGATGTACATAGAACCTAGGATTAAACATTCCATGTTGCATCCAATAGATGTCTCTGTTTTTATTATTTATTTGTCTAATTAAATATATTGTTTAAAATCATCATCTGAGAGAAGGTGACTAAATAAAACAAAAAAAGAAAGCTAAAGGGGATGGGGAAGGGGAGGGCAAGAGGAGTTCATAGATATAGAGGGATAGATATAGATGTAGAGGGAAGGGAAGAGGTGGCTGGGTGACAATAATAAGAAAGAAAAACAAAAACCAGCTATGAAGGAGAAGCTGATACCACTTGACAAGCTGTCAAACCCAAATAACTCAGAGTACAATGGTGTCACAAACAAAAATATAAAAATAAGTAGAGAAAGCTACTCTGAATTAAGGAAATGTGCATTAACTATAAGTCATATGTTAGAAAAATACATCAAAACAATTTTCTTAACTGCATTCTAACCCAAAGCAACAAATACACATTTAAAGTGATGCTCTGCTGCATAAATTACACCAAAAGAGAGCAAATTTGACATGAAAATCAATGAGTTCTTGTGCTTGAGGTGCTAATAGGACATCAGATGAGATGGCTAGCAGGCAGCTATCAATAAAGATTTTGGAATTAAAGTGCATTGAAGGAACAGTAGAGAATTTAGAAGGGAAGACCAAGGGTAAATACTTACACTAGAGTAGCATAAGGAAGAAATAAGCAATTTAAAGTATAAAGGATTTTTAACTAGAAGTGGATTTGAATTCTGACTCTGCCACTCCCTATTTGAGTAAGCGCATTTAACATCTCCAGGCCTCCCAGATTTCTCCTTTGTAAAATGAGATGTTAGATAACATGGCCTCTTGCTCTATATTCGTCACTCCCAAATCACTTAATCTCTTTTTATCTCTGCATCCTTCCTTCTCTAATGGTTAATGCTCCTTATCTGTTGGTTCCTTCCTTTGTGCCTACAAATATGTCCAAGGCTCTTCCATTCTTAAAAAATCCTTACTAGCCCTAATCATTTTCTCAACCTATTATTCTATAGCTATACTTCCCTTCGGAAGGGAAAAATAACAATAGGAAATAAATAAACAAACAAAAAAAAGTCTGTATGTTGTGCCTCCACTTCTCAACTCTTGGTTCTCAACATTTTGCAATAAGTCTTCTATCTCATCATTCAACTGAAATTGCTCTCCAAAATTACCAATGATCTCTTTATTTTGAGTTCTGGGGACCTTTGCTTAATGTCTTTCACAAACTTTGTGCAGCATCTGATATTGTCTACCACCCTCTCCTCCTAGATACTTTTTCATTTCTGGGTTTTCACGACACTGTTCTATTATGACTTAATTCCTAACTTCCTGACCCCTTCATCTCAATCTCTTTTGTTGGCTCATCATCGATACCACATTCCTAGCTATAGATCTACACTGAGATTATGCCCTGCATTCTTTTGTCTTCTTTCTCTAGTTTTTCATTTAGTGACTTTTTTTGTTCTCATGAGTTTAATTATCATCTCCTTTAGATTTCTCCAAAATCTATGTAATCAGCACTCATCTTCCTCCTGAGATCTAGTCAAAAGATATCCACGTGCCCATTGGACATTTCAAATAATTTATCCTATAGGCATCTCAAGCTCAACATATCCAAAGGTGAATTCATTGTTTTTTCAAAAACCTCTTCTGAACTTTCCCATTTCTGTCAATGGAACTACTATCCTTCACTCACCTTATTTTCTACTTTATTTACTGAGGTTCATAACTTCAGTGCAAGCCTTGTCTATGAATTCTGTCTTACTCCACCTATCCAATGAGTTTCCAGATCTAGTTCTTGCATTCATCTCTTCTTCCCTCACCCAGCCACCATCTTAATCCAGGCCCTCATCAATTCCCACCTGAACTATTTCAAGAGCTTCCTTACTAATTGATTTCCCTGCCTCAAATCCCTCCCTACTTTAAGCTATCCTCCAAAGAGCTGCTAATATATTTCTCCTAAAGTATTACTTCACTCTTCAACCCAATAAATACCAATAGATCCCCACTATATCTAAAATCAGATTCCTAGATTCCTGTTTGAGCTTCAAATTTCCTCACAACTGATCCCAATCTATCTTTCTAACCATATTATAAATGTATTATTCCTTTTCCCACAATTCCAGAGTGGTTCTTCTCAAATGTCATTTTAGTCTCTTCCCTATATCTATTGCAATGGTTATTTTACATGTCTAGACTACATTAATTCTGCCTCTTAGATATCTTTATTTCCTTAAAACTGCTCATGTCATCTACCTGAAGTTTCTCCTGATCTCTCCCAGCTAACAATGTCATTCTCCCCACATAACATATTCACATAAAAGCTTTGTATTTATGTTGTATATGTTTTGTGCACATTTTATGTAAGAAATCCAGAACTTAGCACAATGTTTGGCACTTAAATGCTTATGAGTTGAGCAACTTGCTACCTATCTTGATAGAATGTAAGCCTCTTAGAGGCAAGGACTATTTAATTTTTATCATTTTATCCCTAGCATATGGTAGGCATTTAATAAATTCTTTTTGATTGATCGATTCTATCCCTAAAGCTTAGAATCCCTTACAAGAAGAACTAGTGAAGATGACAAAGAAGGAAGAGACAGAGGACAGAAAGAAAAGGGGGAGTTTCAGTGAGGAAGGAGAAGAAGGAAAAGCCTTCTGTATTTGTTTGTCTTCTGTATTTGAAGAGGACCAATCAAGTTAATAGTTGTAAGGGGCCTTTAAATGGGTGCCACAGTGCATCGGGAGATTGAGGCCTAGAAGTAATTTCTGTGGATATTAGGACTGCCCTTGGGCGGGATCCTGGCCATATTGAGATGGGTGACTCTCTCGCTGATTGGCTGTGTGTGTGACCTCACAGGCCCTATGTAAGCCCACTGCAGGCAATAGAATTATCTATTTTGAAATTGAATTATCACTGCATTACCTAAGACACAACCCCAATTGCCTTGCCAAAAAAAAAAAGAAAAAAATTTAAATGAAAGCCTCATATTGCTTCTGTTAGTATGGATAGCTAGGAATTGATGACATGACTCAATGAAGATGAAAAAGAGAAACAAAAACAAGAGGAGGGGGAAAAATTGGAAATTGAGGGGATGCTCATCAATCAGCAAATGGCATGATTTACCTATGGTCCCACAGGATTTGAGGATGCAAGATTTGAATCCAAATGCACATGCATACACACACACACACACACACACACACACACACACACACACACACATACACATTATTGATTTATAAACATAAAACAAGAATGAATCAATCATTGTATTGTATTAATGCCCAAAAGGAAACAGGAAACTCCAAATTAGTATTCTACAAGAGTGGTTAATTCCCATTCAAGATAGATATCTAATTTAGACAAGATGTGACTAAATGAGAAATGTTATTATCCAATATTTACACAAAAGGGTTTCTAATAGGCTAAGATATGGGGTGAGAGAGAATGTACAAAAGTAAAGAAGAAATTTTGTTTTGGTGGGAAAATAATAGAAGTAACATTACTGTGAACTTTCAGTTATCCATGGGCTACCTAGACTTTTATTCGACCAGAAAGGATGTTGGAAGAAAACCCAGGAAAGTAGTCTCTGTATATTATAGAGATAATCATAGAATTATGACATGATTTAGTCAAAGGAGTTGGAGGTTGAGAGGGAATAGAATTATCTATTTTGAAATTGAATTATCACTGCATTACCTAAGACACACCCCAATTGCCTTGCCAAAAAAAAAAAAAAAAGAAAAAAAAAAAAAATTTAAATGAAAGCCTCATCTTGCTTCTGTTAGTATGGATAGCTAGGAATTGATGACATGACTCAATGAAGATGAGAAAGAGAAACAAAAACAAGAGGAGGGGGAAAAATTGGAAATTGAGGGGATGCTCATCAATCAGCAAATGGCTGAATAAATTGTTGTATGTGGTTACAAGAGAATGCTATTGTTCCATAAGAAATGATGAACAGGATGCTCTCAGAAAAACCGGAAAAGTACTCCCTGAGCTCATGCAAAGTGAAATGTACGATGTACACAATAGCAACGATATTGTAAGATGATCAGCTACTATGCCATCCACACTTAGAGAGAGAACTATGGATATTGAATGTAGATCAAAGCATAGTATTTTCACCTTTTTGTTGTTGTTTGTTTTCTTGGCTTTTTTCTCATTTTTTTTCACTTTTAATCTGATTTTTCTTACACAGCATGACAAATATGGAAATATGTTTAGAAGAATTGCACATGCATAACCTATATCAGATTGCTTGCTGTCTTGGGGAGGAAGTGGGGGGGGAGAGGAAGAAAAATTTGGAACACAAGGTTTTGCAAAGATGAATGCTGAAAAGTATCTTTGCATGTATTTGGAAAAATAAAATAGTATAATAAAAATAAATAAATAAATAAATAAGATGATCAGCTGTGAATGACTGAGCTATTCTCAGCAATACAATAATCCAAGGCAATTTTGAAGGACTTAATGATAAAAATGCTATCCACACCCATAGAAAGAACTGATTGTGTCCGAATGCAGATTAAAACATACTTTCTTTTTTTTAACTTTATTTTTCTTGAAGGGGAAATCTGTTTTCTTTTGCAATATGAATTTTTTTTTTAAATTTTGTTTGCTTTTTGCTTTGATTTTTGTTGTTGTTGTTTGGTTTGGTTTGGTTTGGTTTAGTTTGGTTTGGTTTGGTTTGGTTTGGTTTGGTGAGGCAACTGGAGTTAAATAACTTGCCCAAGGTTAAGTGTCTAAAGCCGAATTTGAACTCAAGTCCTCCTCACTTCAGGGCTGGTGCTCTATCCACTATGCCATCTAGATGCCCCAACAACATGACTTTCATAGAAATGTTTTGCATAATTTCACATGAGCCTTCTCAAAGCAAGGATGGGAGGAGGGAGGAAGGGAGAGAATCTGGAACTTAAAGTTTTAAAAAACAAATGTAAAAAATTGTTTTACATGTAACTAGAGGAAATAAAATTTAAAAGACAGAGTTTGTATATAAATTATATATGATATATGTATAGGTGTATATATATATGATATGTGATTATATAGACTGTATATATAAACAGATAGACAATGTAATCACTGTATAATATTTGACTTCCAACCTAATCTGGTTTCTTTATTTCTATACCTATTGCTATCTTGACAAGAGTGCTGAGCTAAGAATGTAGAGAAAACTGGGTTGGGATTCTTAGTATGTGGCCATAGAGAGGTCACCTCCCCCTCTCTGAACCTCATTTTCTTTTTCTATAAGGACTTTTATACCCTACTTCAAATTGTAGTTGTGACAGTCAAAGGAGGTAATATATATAAAGTGTTGTATAAATGTTAAATCACTGTATAATGGTTACTCAGTGTTATTATTACTCTTGGATAAGGTTAGAGGGAATACAAAAATCAGATACAAACCATTGTTTCCTGAGACATTGATCCAGAAAGTTCGGGTGGCCAAGTAAGAATGAACAAAGACTAGAGAAGTGAGCACTGTCAATGAGAACTTTATTTTCATAACCTACTAGCACTTAGCAAAACACTCTCCTGGGAATAGACAAAAGGTATTCTGTTATACCAATTTTACAAATGAGGAAACTGGGATTTGAGAAACCTGATACTAAAATTTCAGTCTTACTTTCTACTCATAAGAACTCTCCAGGGAAGAAACAAGAGACTGTATTACCAGCAAAAGCTTATAAAAGGTTGAGTTTAAGATGGAATCAGAGGATTAGATTTCAAACTGGAAGAGACTTTAGAAGTCATCTGGTTCAACTTTCTCATTTTACTGATGAGGAAATTGAGATCCAGGTAGGTAATTAAAGTCACACGGGTAATAAGTGGCAAAACCAGGATTCAAATCTAATTCTTCCCCAAAATCCATTCCTTTTTCTACCCCCTCCCACATGCCCACACTGCCTACTTAATCTGCTCACAAATTACAATGTCCAAAAACCCAGAAGACAAAGAAACTAAACAAATTGAAAAATAATGTGCAGTAGATGTGATACTGATTGAATTCCCAGGCATTATTTGACAGCTAAAATCATCAAATACTCTTCCTTCTCATTTTTATCCCATTTATCTCAGGGTACCTATAGTGTAACATGCCAAGGAAGAAGAGATCAGAATCCACCATGGTACCAGGCAGAGTTAAAGATACACCATCGCCAGAATGAAAAATCCTGAGTCATCCCAGCTCAGGGTATTTATAGTGTAATGCAGTAAAGGGGCTGAGAAAAGAGCTTATCATAGTTGGAAAAACACTGAAATGTACATACCTGGCCCACCACACAGTAAGCTATCAAGCTGCTTTTGGAAGACATTACTTTCTTTGACAGCTAGCTCAGAAGAGCCTCCTATTAACAACAGCAACTCACATTGTTACATAGCTATATAAATATATGTGCATTCTAAATGTTCTATATTCTATAATACATATTCTATATATGTATCTATATTCTATGTAACATATATGTGTGTTATGTAGTTATACAAATATATATGCATCCTATATACATAGTTATATGTTATATAGCTATACATATATGTATATTATATATAGTTATATGTTAAATAGTTCTATAAATATATATGTATATTCTATGTATAACATATAGCTATATAAATATATATGCATTCTATGTTCAGCTATATGTTATATAGCTATATAAATATATGTATGCATTCTACACATAGCTACATATATTGATATATAAAGTATGCAAAGATATTACAAGAAGTTTTTCCACAGAGGCAGTACAATTTTAAACGTCCTTATTATAAAGAGAAAGAAATTTGAGCTCAGAAAGATTTAGTGGTCTAATAGACCTTAAAGGTACTTCAAGCTATTTTCAACTTCCTCATTGTACAGATGAAACTAAGGCTCCAAAAAAAAGTGGCTTGGGTATTGTTTAATCAACTAGTATATGTCAGAGGCAAGATTAGACCCCAGGTGCTCCTAACTTTAGATAGCATACTTTCTAATATGACACAATGACTCGTATCTTGCCCATGGCCACATAGATACTAAGTGGAAAGCAATACTTCAGTCCAGACACCCTCACTACAACATGTATTCTTTCTATACAATATTGACTTTCTGTAAAAATGAGAGGTTGAATTACATGACTTCTGAAATCTTTTGACGTGATCTTACAAAGTTAGGAGACTTAACAAAGCAAAACATCATAGCATGGAAGAAAAGCATTTTCCCAACAAGACATCACCTGTGTCCTGGCTTTCCTAGAGGCTACTTTCAGGGGAGGTGAACATGAATTTTCTCTTGAACTACTAATTCTACTACTGATTCTAAATGTTCAGACTTACAATGTAGAACCATTTTTGATACAGGTAGGTGTGAGTAGAGTGGACTTGGAGTCAGATAAATTTTATTTTAAATTCTGCCTCTGAGATTTACTGATTGTGAGATCAAGAGGAAGTCCTAAAATCACTCAGTTTTTGATTCTTCACCCATAAAATGAGTAATCTTGTAATATTATTAGGTATATGTCACAATGGAGTCATTGGGCCTGGAATCAGAAAGAACTGAATTTACATTTGTCTGCAAACACTTATTAGCTATATTACCATGGGCGAACCACTTGACTCCTGTCTGCCTTGATTTCCTCAGCAGTAAAAATGAGGATAATAGCATTCACCTCCCAGGAGATTTGTGAGAACTGGAAGAGATAATATTTATAAAAAGCACTCAACACAGTACCTGTTCCTACTGCCACATCTATTTCACAAGGTTTTTGTTTGGCTCAAAGTATCTAATTTACCAAAAAAAATTATTTAAACCACTATTTAAGTAGTATCATTCAGAATTCTTTACCTCCTCATGAACCCTGCATCCAGAAATCACTATATTGGGCCGGAAGTTATTTGCCTTAACCTTCTTCTCAAGTCTGGAATTGAGATCTGCCAATGAAGCCTCAGAAAGAATCAAGAAAGGACTGGCATCAGGGTAAGCAACCTGCACAAGAAGGAGGATAAAAAGGATTAGTTGGAAGTTCATAAACAAGCTCTGCCCCAAATTTGATTACATAACAAAAGTACACTTGTGTTTTTGTAAATATGCATTGCATATTTATTTACTTTACTCCTATAGCTCCTATAAGAGAATGAGAATAGTCAGCTAAAAGCCAATCTGCCACTAACAAAATTGTGTGACTAAAGGCAAGTTAGCTAGCCTCTCTGAGCTGCCATTTCTTCATCTTTAAACTAAGAGTTGGATTAATTGGCAATTCTTAACCTATTTTTGTTTCATGGACCCCTATGGCAGTCCATGAATCCTATAGACTGATCAGAATAATGTTTTCTAAATAATTTAAGGAAATGCTCACTTTCAGTTAGAGATTAGTGAAAATAAAAACATAATTATTTTCCCACCCAAGTCCATAAGCCCCCTGAAATCTGTGCACAGGTACTAAATATTTTAGATTAAGCTATGTTTAAGGTCCCCTCCAGCTTCATTATTCTTAAGATTTATCAGAGCAGAATATTAATAACTTTCAAATTGCCTGGCATCCTTTCCACCAATCAAAACATTACTCAGATGATTCATTGGTCATTAATAAGAACATGCTATTGCCCTAGTTCAATTTTATGTATTACAATTCTTATTTGTCATCAGTCTAATTTCTTTG
Source organism: Sminthopsis crassicaudata (assembly GCF_048593235.1). NCBI lineage: Eukaryota > Metazoa > Chordata > Mammalia > Dasyuromorphia > Dasyuridae > Sminthopsis > Sminthopsis crassicaudata. The sequence continues at coordinate 407,155,864 of NC_133620.1, forward strand.
AAGGTCAACCTGATTTTTTTCCGGCTTCTGAGTCAACAGCTGTTTAAAGCACATGTTGTAATTCAACACAACTGCAACCACATGATTAGAATTTTGTAATCAAAGTGATATTATAGTATGAGGTGAAAGGAAGACAGCTGAAGAACAAATAAGATAATATTTGTAGAGTTCTTAGAACAATATCTAGAACACAGCAAATGCCATATAAATGCTTGCTTCCTTTCCAGTCTTCTTTTCCTCCAACCTTTAATTCCTGGATGAAACCACTAATAACTAAAGAACAAAAGTATTCACAGATCAAATATTACCAGTTTCTTTGTCTTCAGAACGTATTATTACCACAGTCCTAACAGGAATAAGAAGACAGAAGCTTAAGGAAGATAAAATTTCAGGCATTCAAAATACAAAAGAGCAATCAGTGTTAATATGACCAAAAAAACCACATATTTTTAACTTATTTCTTGTGCTACTAGAGGCAATTTAGTTACTCTGGAAAACTTCTGTCATGGATATAGTACTGGTTTAATGACCAATGGAAATTACCATCATTCATCTCAGTAACTTAGAAGAAAATAATTTATAAATTTATATATCAAAGGAAAATCATTCTCATCTAACCTTATCTGTAGTCCTGAAAGCATCCTGTATTTGTTTGGAATTTCTTGGCCGCATGTGAGGTTCAAAATGTACTAGCCGATAGGGCTGAGTCTTCAGAAAATTGGTAATCCATTGGGCTGCCTCATCACCACAATCTCTTCCCTCAATCCCAAGGCCATGAACTCTGCAGGAGGCAATAGAAGACAAGAGTTAGAATTTAGAACTCAGAACACATACTTTTAAAAATGTAGATGTAACATATTGAACAAAATTGTATTCTTTATTACTACTATCATTTACTTTCTCTGCCTCCAAATTAGTAATTTTGTAATCCAAAGCAAGGTCAAGTGGAAATTCAGTGTCTGAGAAGTTTTGTCTGCTAGAAGTTCGAGATTTAATTGTTGAATTAAATTAAATTAAATTAAGAGATAGGAAGATTCCCTCCTGGGAATTAGCTACACCAAACATGTAGGCATATGGGCCACATGTAGCCCACAGCCTGAACCAGATTAGAATATAATTGGAAAAATAACAAAATAAACAAAAATACAATAAAACCCAGTTAATGTTAATCTGTGGTTCTCTAAATCAATATATGACTCAAAGGATTCCTTATGTGTGGTTTATCGCCATATACACATGCCCCTTTCCATTTAAATTTGACACCACGTGTATAAAATTGTACATCCAGATCAAAATAAAAATGTCACTCAAGGCATTTGAGATACAAAAATTTTTTTAAATGAATAATATACACTCTCAAGGAGCTAGCCTCTGCATAGGGAGAGAGGGATGTGAAATGTATAAATACAGGAATTTGTTAATCTCTTTTCTCAGGGCTCAACTCCCTTGTTTGTGAACAGTCCTCTCTGACTATTCCTATTAAGTTGTTTTCAGTCATGTCTGATTTCTTTTGGATTTTTCTTGACAGAGATCCTGAAATGGTTTCCATTTCCTTCTCTAGCTCATTTTTCAGATGAGAAACTGAGGCAAAAGGAGTTAATTGACCCCAGGTTTGTTGCTGTATTCGATGTGCCACCTAGCTACCTCATAGCCTTTCCCAATCTACCCAAGTTAAAAATATTCTCTCTCCCCTCAATTTTCCCTAGGGAAAATTTCTCTAGATCTTTATTCAGATCAGTCCTTTTTCCTCATCACACTCTACATTGCATCATCATATGCCATGACAGAACATCTTTCTCTTAGAGGATTGTAAGAAGGAACAGAAGGAAACCAACCAATCTCTCATAGCATTTTAGTCAAACTTTGGATATGCCAAATGGTTAGGTGGTCAATTAACAAGGATTTATTTAAGTCCCTGGCACTGTGCTTGAGACTTGGGAACCAAAACTAAAAAGACATCCCAGCTCTCAAAGATTTTGCATAATAAAAAGTGTTCTTTCTCTCTCCCTCTGTGCTCTAACCCATCTACACACACACACACACACACACACACACACACACACACAGAGCTTCACACACAGCTTCACACACAGTCACTCACACTTACCGTATTCACTAGAAAAACTTTTATCTATTTCAAAAAATAAAACATCCTACCAAAGAACTAGAACAGTTAAGTGACACAGTGCATAGAATCCAGGATCTGAAGTCAAAAAGCCTCTTCCTAAATTCAAATCCAGCCTGAGACACTTACTAGTTGTGTGACTCTGGGCAAGTCATTTAACTGTTTGCCTCAGTTTTATCATCTGTAAAATGAGCTAGAAAAGGGAATAACAAACCACTTCCAGGATCTCTGTCAAGAAAACCCAAATTGGTGGAGGAGAGAGGGTCATAACAATTCAGATACAACTTAAAAAATGACAACAATGGTATCACAAAATAAACAATCATCAATATTGTAAATATTCCAAAGAATGAACTATAAGCCATTCCTAAAGAAAGAGTTCCCAGAGGGTTTGTTATAATCACAGTGTCACTGGAATCGTTTCACAGCCTCCTAAGGGAACTAATTTAAAAGATACTGATCTGAAGGTAGAAGATCCAGTGGGTTCAATCTAATATCCAATTACCTTATAGTCATGTCTTCTACAATTTGCCTTATTCCTCTCCCCTGGTTTCTACCATGGCAGTCTTCAGAAACCAACTATCACTATCTTATGCAATGAAATACCAACTTATTAGTGAGTATTAATGAGCAATTTCATTTTGGGGAGAAAGAAGATTTGAGAGAATGATGAAGAAATCAGAGTAGTTTGAGTAAAGGGGTGATTAAGTCATGTAGAAATGAGAGCAGATAATTGCCTTAGCTAGATTTACACTTATCTTAAGTAAATAGGGAAGGGGGAAGATAAAAGTTTCTAGTCTTTCCACTTGCCAATACCTTCCACAGTAACCACTCTATAGGCACTTGCTATTTTTATACCCTCACACTGAGCAAAAATGAACAAAAATGGTTCTTCTTACCCCACCCCAAGTACAGAATGAATCAAAGTAGATTCATTCGGGGAATCATAGAATCTCAGAGTTAAAGGGGAAATTTCAGAGACTATCTAGTAGAGTCCATTCCAGAACAGGACTACAATATCCCTGATAAATGGTCAGCTGATTTTTCTTGAATATTCATCCTTTGGGGGGAATCACTACCTCTGATCATTAGGAAGTTTTTCAACAAATGGAACTTCCCCAAACATAAGGAATTATGCTATTAAGTCTGCAAATAAGGCAAAGAGCACAAAAAAAAAAAAAATATTGGGCCTAGTTCAACTCTAATACAGATAATGGGCACAGATTCTATCACCTCAATTATGACCATTATCTCTACTGTCTTCTGCCCTAGCCTGGTGAGTTGTTGAAGATTAATACTGACAAAAAAAAAATAATAATAATAATAATCAACTACATGATATATGTAAAATATAACATATAAAAAGATATAACAGTGATGATAATAATAATAGCAGCTAACCTTTAGATAGTATTTTTTTTTTACCATTTGATCATCAGGGGAAGCCATGGTTAGAAAGAAGCTTGTTTAAAAAAAAAAAAATTGAAAGGTTTAATGGACTGCAAACTCAATATGAGTCAGCAATGTTATATGGCAGCCACCCAATAAAGCTAATGCAATCTTGGGCTGTGTTAAGACAGGCATAGTGTCAAGAATAAGGAGGCTATATTGTCTGTACTTAGCTCTAGATAGACCACATTGAGAGTGCTATGTTCATTTCTTAGTGTTACAGTTTAAGAAGCCCATTGATAAACTGGAATAGGGTAAACCAGGATGGCAAAGAATCTGAATTTGGGTCCTCTGAGGATCATGAATTTGGGGAACTAGGTATGTGTAGGCTAGAGAAGAGATACTCATGGGGAACATAATCAAAGTGTTCATGTCTGTGGAGGACTATCATGTAGAAGAACTTGTTTTGTTTGGTCCTAGAAGGCAGTATATAGACCCAGAGTAAAAGTTTCAAAGAAGAAATATAGGGGAAAAAATCTAAATCAATTAGAGTTACTCCATAATAGAATAAGGAAATGGCAAAACATTCCAGTACGTTTGCCAAGAAAACCTCAAAATGGAGTCATGAAGAGTTGGACATAACTAAACAACATAATACAATAAGTGTCATTGAGAGTTGGTGGATCCCTCTTCACTACAGAGGTTGGCTGATCATTTGTAAGGAATTTTATAATAGGGATTCCCTTTGAGGAATGAGTTGGAACAGATGGCCACTGAAGTAATTTTCAACATTCAAATTCAGTGATCTTATGATCCTCACAATAAATTTATGAGGTTTATACTATTTTACAAATGAAGGAACTGAGGCTGAGAAAGATTAAATGACTTACTTAGGTTCACAATGTTAATATGTATCTGAAGCAGGATGAAAAACCAAGTTTTCCTGCCTCCATCCTAAACCCAGCATAGTTTCTTCCACAACCACCACCAAAAGAAATAAAACACTATGGCCTAAAAAATCAAATTGTAATATGGGACTGAGGCCTCTACTTCTTTTTGGTAATAAAAACATTATTGTGGGAAAAAATAACTAGAAAGCAATAATTCCTTTGGAATTCTTAAGGAGGGAAACAAAGAATAATGCAGCAAAGCCAGAAGTGACTCTGATCTCATGAGAATACCCAGAAACTTTATGAATTAACTAGAAATCTTTAGGAAATTATCTTTAGGTTCTAGTTACAAATCGTTTACAAGAGAATGATTTTTACCCATTGAAAGCAAACTCAACCTTTGTCCAAAGCAGTTGTGTGCTGATAGAGATTCTTAGTCTTAACATTTGGCTGTTTATAAATGTTTAACCTTTCAGGCCAAAGCCTGAAATGAGACCATGTAGAACCAGGAAAATTTCCTGTACAAAGGGATAATTGGAGGTCTAATTTCATTAAAACAACTCCAAAGAAACTTCTGTGACTAAATTGAGATTTGTGATGGAAGGGAGAAGGGGAGTAATAGTGTTCCAATGTCAATGAGGTCTCTTTCCTAAAGTTTCTAATTTATTAACACACACAAATTCCCCCAAAAAAAGAATATTAAAATTATCTCCCACCTCACCTGCACTTTCTCACCACATTTGCAGCAGGTGCTTTGATGGGCAGAATCAAGTCCTGGGTGTAGGCTGCACTGAGAGTCAGGGAGTCATTTTCACAGGTTAGAGAAATTAGTACCAGTCGGGGTTCCTGTCGAGCGGTGACCATGTTCCCTTCTTCATTGATGATAAGCCAAAACCTGCCATTATCAGAGCACAGCAAGAGGAGAACAGTGTGACAATCAGAGCACAACAGCACTATATTTTATGGGAGAGGAAGAGGAGAAAGGGAAAAACAAGGGGGAGGAAAAGAGAATATAGTGCCATATAAGCAATGCTGAATTTATCCCTTAGGTTTCAAGATCCAGTGATTACCTAATAAATGGATACATAGCTATAAAGCCCTAAGGTTATAGAAATTCAAAAACAGTATTGAGAGATAGCATATTAATATTAGTGGAGAGCACTGCTCTTTGGAAGTTAGAAAAATTTACTAGCTATGTGATCTGGGCAAGTCACTTAACCCCAATTGCTTCACCAAAAAAAAAAAAAAAATTAAAAAGAAAGACTTATGTTCATGTCCTGTTTTTGACATATACTAGATGTACAGCCATAGGGAAGGACTTAAGCCTTCAGTTTCCTCCAGAGTGGTTTCTAAAATAGTAAATTACAAGTAATGTGATCTGTGTGTAATCTTCCTGAAGACTAGAAGACTCATCTTCCTAAATTCAAATCAGCTTCTGACATGTACTAGCTGTTTTACCCTGGGCAAGTCACTTAACACATTTTACCTCAGTTCCTCATCTATAAAATGAACTGGAGAAAGAAATGGCAAACCCCTCCAGTGACTTTGCCAAGAAAACCTCAAAGGGGGGTCACAAAAAGTTGAAACAACTGAAATCACTGAACAACAATGTGAACTATATTAGTAGAAGGAGATTTCACACTGGAAGTTCCTTCTAGTGCTGGGATTAGATCTGGATCTCAGAGTCACCTAATAATGGTATGATAGAAATGCTAAGACATAATTTCAAGCATGGATCAATTTATTAACTAGGCTGTTGTTGTTCAGTCATTTCTGATTCTTCTTGACCCCATGGACTATAGCACATCACCAATATTCATGGGGATTTTCTGACAAAAAATATTGGAGTGTTTTGCCATTTCCTTAGGATTAAGGTAAACAGAAGTTAAGTGACTTGTTTAGAGGGGTATAGATAGTAGGTGTTTGAAGCACTATTTAAACTCAGGTCTTTCTGATCCCACATCCAACACTCTATCCCCCAGGCTATCTGCATTAACTTGGTTAGCAATAACCAATAAATTAAATTTGTGGAATAATCACAGACCTCAAGTGAGGGAGAACAGGATATTTTATGGTGATAAAGAGAATGAGAGAGCAAAATCTTAGAATATAGGTGTGTCTTCTTCTGATTGGCCAAAAAAGTAAAGATCCTCTGATATCAGCTTGACATTACAATTGTTTGGGCCTCTCCATTTGAAATACAAACATATATCATTCAAATCACAAGACAAAGGCAGCACAATCTCAGTTGGAAAACATTTCAATGAGGAAATGGAATAACTGTCATTTCATCTCCTCAGTATATCTTTGGTATGAAAGATTGGTTCTCGGATGATGAGAATAGTCCTCATGCAGTGCATGTAGTCTGCAGATAGTGGAATTTGCTACAATTGTTCAAATTAAATTTTAGGTTGATCAAGTTGGTCTAGAGTAAAGGTCACAGGTGAAGTTATAGATGTAAGGAATTATAAAGAGAAATATTAAAGCTTGTTTGATTAAGTCTTAACAAAATAGAAGCAAAAACCAATTTTTGAAGATAATGATTAAATGTAGGAAAGGATATAGGAAAACTGGGACATTAATGCATTGTTGGTGGTATTGTGAAATGATCCAACCATTCTATAGAGAAATTTGGAACTATGTCCAAAGGTGTACCCTTTGATCCAGCAGTGTTTCTAATGGATCTTTAACCCAAAGAGATCATAAAAGAAGGAAAAGGATTCACATATGCAATAATGTTCATAGAAGCCCTTTTTCATAGTAGCAAGGAACTGGAAATTGAGTGGTTGTCCTTCAATTGAAGCATGGCTAAATAATTTATGAATATAATGGATATAATGGAATATTAAATGAATGTAATGGAATATTATTGTTCTATAAGAAATGATGAACAGGCTGACTTCAGAAAGGCCTGAAAAGACTTAAATGAACTGATACTAAGCAAAGTGAGCAGAACCAAGAGAACATTGTACACAGCAACAACAAAATTATGTGATGATCAACTGTGATGGACTTGGCTCTTTTCAACAATTGTTAGGTTCTTACTAAGTGCTAATGAGATAATGAGATATTAGGTTCTTACTAAGTGCTAAGTCGGTACTTGACAATTCTCTAGTTCTGGCCTTTCCTGGGGAAGAGCTTGCATGCTTAGGAGGAGCAAGTTCATTGGTTGAAGTAATTCTTCCCAGAAGCCCTTGCATTATCCCACACCCATTCTCTGGGAGGATAAAAGAGGGCAGCTCTGGAGGAAAAGTGAGTCTCTGCTCTAGACCAGACTTGAGGCAGCTCTCTGCAGGAAGGGAAATCACTTCTCTGGACCAGAGTTCACAGTAACTGTCTAGAGACAATGGCTCTCTACAGGAAGAAGAATCTGTCCGAGAGATTTGACACAGCAGATGTCCTCCCAGAGAGCGATTGGCAGCTTCTGGAGACAACAGCACGTTACAAACAATGAGGTGATCCAAGACAATTCCAATAGGCTTGTGATGGAAAGTGACAGCCACAACCAGAGAGGGGACTATGGAGTTTAGAAGAACTTAATTAAGATCCTTTCTCAGAGGCTCTCTAGTCATCTTGGAGCATAAGCAATTGTTTATGGTTTATTTACTACACAGTTTCCAGCCAAGATAGTGGAAACAAACTAGAAAGTTGCCTGAGGTTTCCCAGTTTCCCTTTGAAACAATGTTAACTCAAACATCTGAACAGATTCTGAAATGATAGAATCCATGAAGAGATGGAGTGAAACAGTTTTCCAGATTAAAATAGCTTGAAAGAACTTCAGGAAAGATTGGTTTTACTTGAGTGAAAATGAAGGCCAGCACAGCTGGTATCCAGAAAAGCCAGGGAGAAGCCCTCAGCCACAGCACAGATCAGCAAATGAAATTCCTCTGTCTTAACTCAATAGAATGATGGCACAGCATACCAACAGTAGAGCTTCTAGCCCTAGTACAGAAGACAAACTGCCAGTCCCAGAAACCAGGCAGCAACAGACATGATGAAGTGGGGCTATCCCAGTGCAATAAGCAAGTCACCACGCATGTGAGGCCCCAGCACTCAAAGCTAGTGACATCACCCTTGATCCTCAGCACAAGAAGTTTGGCTCCATGTCCCATGTGCCCCAGGAGCAGAGTTCAACTTTAAAAGCCATGAAATATACCAAAAAATGAGCAAGAAACAAAAAGAACAAAATTACATGTAATAAAGGATCAAAGAAAGATATACTAAAAACTAATTGGAAATTAAAATCTGATCTTGAAGAGTGAGTGGCCAAACAACAAATCAAAGAAACAATCAATAATAATGATAATAATGAGATAACATAGGGATAAAGCCAAAGCAGTTCCTAAGGAAAATTTTGTATTTCTAAATGTTTATATAAATAAAATAGGGAAAGAGGAAATTGATGAATTGGGCATGCAACTAAAAAAAACTAGGGAAAAAAAAACAAATTTTAAAAAGCTACCATGGTGACAGGAAAGATCAAAACACCAATTCAAAAGACAACAAAAGGTCTACAGGCAAGTGGCCTCAAGCCCAAAAAATGCCTTGTTGGAAAAGTTGAAGAAGGATTTTAAAAGATGTAGAAGAAAAATTGGGAAAAGAAATGAGAGCTATTCAAGAGACTAATCAATAGCTTGAAAAAGGAAAAGCAATAATTTACTGAAGAAACAATCCAAGCGGGGGAAGGGGGAACCTGCTGAAAAAAAAACAATAAAACAGAATGAACTAAAAAACAGAATCCTACAATATATTATTTACAAGAAACACATATGAAGCAAAGAGAGTAAAGGTAAAAGGCTGGAGCAGAATATATTATATTTCAGTTGAAGTTTAAAAAAAAATAGGAGTAGCAATTCTGATCTCAGACAAAGAAAAAGCAAAAAAATAGACCTAATTAAAAGAAATAAAAAAGGAAACTACATCTTACTAAAAGATATGATAAACAATGAAATAACAGCAATAGCAATACATAAATATATGCACCAAGTAATATAGCATCCAAATTCTTACAGAAGTTAAATGAGTAATAGGAAGAAATAGATAGCAAAATGGTATTAGTGGGAATCTAACCACAAAATAAACAAGAAAGAAGTTAAAGAGATGACTAGAATTGTAGAAAAGTTAGATATGATAAACCTCTGAAAAAAAGTGAATGGGGATAGAAAAAAAAGGACCTTTTCTCAGCAGTACATGGCACCCACACAAAAACTGATATGTGTGATAGAAATATCACAGTCAAATGCAGAAAGTCAAAAACATTAAACACATCCTTTTCAGATCATGATGCACTAAAAGTTACATGTAATAAAGGACCATGGAAAGATAGACTAAAAACTAATTGGAAATTAAAATATGATTTTAAAGAATGAGTGGGTCAAACAACAAATCAAAGAAACAATAATTTCATCAAAGAGAATGACAAAAATGAGTTAATAGATGGGATACAGCCAAAGCAGTTCTTAAGGAAATTTTTATACTTCTTAATGTTTATATAAATAAAACATGGAAAGAGGAAATTAATGAGTTGGGCTGCAACTAAAAAAAGGTAGGGAAAAAAACAAATTTAAAAATCTCCAATAAAACACTAAATTAGAAATTCCAAAAATCAAAGGAGAGATTAATAAAATTGAAAGTAATATAACAAATGAACTACTAAATAAAATAGTTTTTTTTAAGTAATAAAATAGGGGCAGCTAGGTGATACAGTGAATAGAACACCAGCCCTGAAGTCAGAAGGACCTGAGTTCAAATCTAATCTTAACACTTCCACACTTCCTAACTGTGTGACCTTGGGCAAGTCACTTAACCCCAATTGCCTCAGCAAAAAAAAAAAAAAAAAAAAATATATATATATATATATATATATATATATATATATATATATATATATATATATATATATATGTATTGCTATTGGTGTTATTTCATTGTCTATCATATCTTTTAGTAAGATGTAGTTTCCTTTTTTATTTCTTTTAATTAGGTCTTTTTTTTGCTTTTTCTTTGTCTGAGATCAGGATTGCCACCCCTATTTTTTTTTAAACTTCAACTGAAGTATAATATATTCTTCTAATATAATAAAATAGATAAACTTTTGATTAACTTGATTTTTAAAAAGAAAGAAGAAAACCAAATTACCAGTATCACAAATAAAAAGGGTAAATTCACCATCAATAAAGAGGAAATTTTTTTCAAAATTAGGAGTTAATTTGACCAACCATATGCCAATAAATCTGACAATCTAAGTGACATGGATTAATATTTACAAAAACATAAATTTCCCAAATTAACATAAAAGGAAATAAAATACACAAATAACCCCCTTGGAAAAATTGAACAAACCATCTATGAACTTCCTAAAAAAATGATCAGGGTCAAATGGATTTGCAAATGAATTATTTGTATTTAAATTTGTATTTATTTATATTAATTTATTATTTATATCAATTCATTAATTTTTATTATTTTAAATTAATTTAATTAATTAATATTTATTAATAAATATTAAATTATTTGTATTTAAATAACAATTAGTTCCAATATTATATAAACTACTTGAAAAAATGGGTGAAGGAATTCTAGCATATTCTTTTTATGACATAAATATGGTGCTGATATTTAAACCAAGAAGAAATAAAGCAGAGAAAGAAAATTATAGACTAATTTCCCTAATCAGTATTGATGCAAAAAATTTAGCTAAAAATATTGGCAAATAGATTACAGGAACAGGAAAATATACCATGACCAGGTAGGATTTATACCAGGAATGTAGGGCTGGTTCAATATCAGTAAAACTATCAGCATAATGGACCATATCAATAACAAAACCAACATAAACCATATGATTATCTCAATAGATGCAGGAAATACTTTTGATATAATACAGCACCCATTCCTATTAAAAACATTAAAGAAGATAGGAATAAATGGGGTTTTTCTTTAAATAATAAACAATACTTATCTAAAACCATGAGCAAGCAATATATCTAATGGAGAAAAGCTAGAAGCTTTCCCAATAAGCTCAAAAGTGAAGCAAGTATGTTCATTATTACCACTACTATTCAAGATAGTACTAAAGATAGTTTTAGCAATAAAAGAAAAAAATTGAAGGAATTAGAAAAGGCAATGAGGAAATACAACAATCACTATGCTGATGACATGATGATATACTTAGAGAATCCTAGAGAATCAACTAAAAACTAGTTGAAACAATTAACAATTTTACCAAAGTTACAAGATATAAAATAAACTCTCACAAGTCAGCATTTCTCTATATTACTAACAAAGTCCCAGCAGCAAGAGATAGAGAAATTCCATTTTAAATAATTGTTTAAAAAAGTAAAATAAAAGAAAATAACTGAAGATAGTATAAAATATTTGGTAATCTACCTGCCAATATGAACCTAGGAATTATATAAACTCAATTGCAAACACTTTTGACACAAATAAAGTAAGATCTAAACAATTAGGAAAAAAACACAAAAAATTAGGCTGAGCTAATATAATAAAAATAACAATTCTACCTAAATTAATCTACTTGTTCAATGCCTTGCCAAACTATCAAAAAATTATTTGATAGAACAATAAAAAAAATAATAAACTTAACTGGAAGAACAAAAGATCAAGAATATCAAAGGGATTAATGAGAAAAATGCAAAAGAATGTGGTCTAGCTGTAAAAGATCTAAAACCATTTTATAAAGCAGCAATCATCAAAACCATTTGGCTAAGGAGTAGAGTGTGGGATCAGTGGATAGATTAGAGACACAAGACATAATAGTCAATGACTATAGTATTGTTTAATAAATCCAAAGACTAAAGCTTCTAGGATAAGAATCCAGCATTTGACAAAAATCCCTGGGAAAATTGAAAAATAGTTTGGCAAAAAGGAGGCATAGATTAACATCTCATATCCTATACCAAGATAAGGTCAAAATGTTTTCTTGATTTAGACATAAAGGGTAATTCTATAAACAAATTAGGAGAGCAAGAGATAGTTTACCTATCAGACTTTTAGAAAAGGGAGGAAATTATGATCAAACAAGAAACAGAGAATTTTGTGAAATGCAAAATGGATAATTTTGATCACATTAAATTAAAAAGGGGTTGCACAAATGAAATCAATACAGCCAAGATTAGAAGAGAAACAAAAAACTGGAGCAATAATTTTATAGCCAGTATTTCTGATAAAGGCCTCATTCTAAAATATATAGAGAACTCAGTCAATTTATGAGAATACAAATCATTCCCCAATTAATAAAAGATCAAAGGACATGAACAGACAATTTTCAGATGAAAAAATTAAAGCCATTTATAGCCTTCTGAAAAAAAATGCTCTAAATCCCTATTATTAAAGAAATGCAAATGAAAACAACTCTGAGGTACAATCTCAGATCTATCAGATTGGCTAAGATGACAGAAAAGGAAAATAATAAATGTTGAAGAAAATGTGGGAAAACTTGAACTAATACTAAGGTATTGTTGATATGGTTATGAACTGATCCAATCATTCTGGAGAACAATTGGGAACCATGCCCAAAGGGCTATCAAATTGTGCATCCCTTTGATCCAGCAATACCACAAATAGATGTATTTGAAAGAGATCATAAAAAGGGAAATGTAACCACATGTACAAAAATGTGTGTAGCAGTTCTCTTTGTGATGGTAAAGAATTGGAAATCAACAGAATGCACATCAATTGGGGAATGGTTAAACAAATGGTGGTTTATGAATGTAATAGAATTCTACTGTTCCATAAGAAAGGATGAGAAGGCAGATTTCAGAAAAACCTGGAAACATATGAAGTGATGTTGAATAAAGTGAGCAAAACCAAGAGAACATTGTACACCGTTATAGCAATGTCTTATGATGATCAATTTCAAGAGAACATGCTCTTTCCAGCAATACAATGATCTAAGACTCAAATTCTAATCAAATACTACTAAAAAGAAAAAAATTTTAAAGTTACTTTAAAAAAGTAAAGAGAATTTCCACCTGGAAGTAATATACAAAGCCCTTTCTCTAACTAAAGACTATAGAAGAAGGCATATTAGTCTATGTAAAAAAAAAAATTTTCAATTTACAGATGTGAGAAATTAATGAGTTAAGTTCACAATTCAATACAAATTCCTTATCCCACTTACCTATTTTGTATTGCAAGCTCAGGGAAATTATTAAATAAATTATTCTTGGGGGTACAGGAGATAAGTATGAGACATGGATATAAGAAAACCTGGGTTCAAATCTGGCCTCAGACATTTACTAGTTGTGTGACTCTGAGCAAGTCATGTAACTATTTGCCTCAGTCTGTAAAATGAACTAGAGAAGAAAATGACACAGCATTCAATATCTCTGCCAAGAAAACCCCAAATGGGGTCATACACAACTGAAATGGCTCTACTACAACTATTTTTGATCAGCATTTAAGGCCAAAGACTCGTATCTTTGCAGAAAGGAGAACAGAAAGCAGAAAGTGAGAAAGGGCATTTTCAAGGAAGATACAAATTGCACTTTTGGAATTTGTACAGACTCACTCCTGATAAATATATGAGGAAGTAATTTGGATGAAAATAACCCCATCCATTATTTGTGCTATTGGTGCAGCACTACTGTTCACACCATGTTCGTGTGACAGAAACATGACCAATATATTCAGAACTCTAAAAAATGTCATATATATTCCCAGAAAGTTCAAAGGATGTAATCCTGTCCCTGACTCTTTCCATCCTAACTCTCTCTCTCCCAACAAAATATTGACAGTGTCATTTTAATGTTTCCTACTAATGATGATAACTAACTCCCTTTGGTTATTATATATAACCAAAATAAACAAATATAAGGAAAGAACCCCAATCTCCTAATTTTACAGATGAGGAAACTAAAATCCAATGAACTAAATTACCTGAGATCATACAAGCAGTAAAATTATAATATCATAATTGGAAACCAAGTTCTCTGATTTGAAATTCAAAACACCTTTTCCATTCCATCATACCAGCCTCCTGGAATCAATCATTATGCAAATTCTACAATCTCATTTTCCAGAACAGATTATCCTTTCTTCTTCCCCTTGCTGCTCACTCAGCATTCTCACTCCTTTATTGGTCAAAGGAATGGGCAGGGGGAAGAGAGCAGAACCCAACTTCTCATTTTCCTATTTCTTCCAAAGATGTGAAGGAGATTGAAAATAATGGTTAAAAGAAGCTGGATCTATAAACTTGTCATTATCCCAAGTTTCATGAAATGCAGAAGTCAGAATGGGCTCTTTCCATTCTTCCACCATAGAATCTCCATTCAAGAGTAATTGGATTTTAAAATGCAGTATTCAAAGATACTGGAGGCAGGAGTTATTTTCATTTTTTTAAAAATTAGTATTACTTTTCATCCCTGGCATCTACAACAGATGGCTCTTAGGAGCCAAATCCAAATTCTTTATTTTACAGATGAAGAAAAATGAAGCCCAAAAAAGATTAATGACTTAGTCAAATTAAGTATCTGAGTTAACATTCCTAACTTCCTTTCAATATTCTGTCTACTATGGCACTAAATAAATGTTTTTTGACTGCTTGATAACAGCAGCTAGGTGGTGCAGTGGATAGAGCAATGACTCTGGAGTCAGAAGGATCTGAGTTCAAATTTGATCTCCGACACGAGGGCAAGTCATAAACCCCTTTGCTTCAGTTTCCTCATCTGTAAAATGAGCTGCAAATGGAAATGACAAAACATTCCAGTTTGCCAAGAAAACCCCAAACGGGGTCACAGAGAGTCATACA
Organism: Sminthopsis crassicaudata; assembly: GCF_048593235.1. Taxonomy (NCBI): domain Eukaryota; kingdom Metazoa; phylum Chordata; class Mammalia; order Dasyuromorphia; family Dasyuridae; genus Sminthopsis; species Sminthopsis crassicaudata. Next base: position 407,171,039 of record NC_133620.1, read on the forward strand.
CAAGTGAACAACATATTAATTGACTGGTTTCATTGAGCTGGGGATATGGCGTTGGGACAATGGCCTGCTTTCACAAAGTCTCCTAGTGTTCACTTTTGCCTCGGTCTAGTTTTATTCATCCTTGCAAGGAAATCCATAAGGCGGCTCCCTCCACCAAAGAAGATCCTATACGCAACTAAAAGGAGATCCTTTTGAGAGTTGCTTAGGACAATGAGGGAGAAATGACTTGCCCACCGTCATCCCTCTCCCTAATGAGTGTGAAAGGCATAAAGAACCCAGGTTTTCTGAACTCCAAGGCTGACTGATCTTTTAACCAGTGTACCACAGTGTATAGAGGGTGCTTTGAGAACTGAGATGATTTTTCAATTTCCAAGTGCTCACGAAGCATTTAACAAAATTAATTTTCCCATCATTCTGAAATCCGAAGTATTGTGGGGTCTTGCAGCAGTTGTGAACCACAATCTCTCAGCAACTGACAATTGCTGTCTGAAAACAGCCAGCGACTGAAAAATGTATTTTTGCACTTTAAATATTAACGTAGCAGCCTATCCACCCCCGCCCAGGCTCGATCCCAAGCACTGGAGTTGTGCCCAGAGCATGATGGTACCTGTCCCTTAGGTGGCCGCTGCGCAGCCCCATCGCCGTGCATTCAGCCTCGTTCACGGGCACTCCCTTGCAGGACTTGATGGGGTAGATCCAGAGCTGCGCCACGGTGCCCACCTGTCGCAGCCGCCCCTGGAGCCGCCGCCGCCGCTGCCGCCACCACGGACCCCTGCTGCTCCAAGCGGCGGCCCCCAGAGCCGCCGCCGCGGCCAGTCCCAACGCGGCGGCCAGTCCCAGCGCGGCCGCCCCGAGCCCCGCAGCCCTGGGCTGCGCCCAGCCTGGGAGCACTAGGCTGAGGCGGAGCTGGGGGAGGCTGAGCCCAGAGAGAGCGGACGAGGCTGCGGCGCCCATGACTGCGGAGGGAAAGGCCGAGGCTGTGCGATAAGTGGAGAGCGGACTGCTCTCGGGCCTGCACTAACGAGGCACGCAGCAGCTGGAGCCTTAGGCTCGGCCGCCGGCCTGGGCCTTGGTGGGAGGCGCGGGCCCTGGCCCTACGCCCCGAGTGGGAGGGAAGAGCCTTGCACCCTTTGCGCTCCGTCCCTGAACAGCCAGAGCTCTGCGCCCGGGACAGAAATATCTGGCATTCTCCGGGGAGGAGGAGGCTGGGGTAGGAAGGCTCCTACTGGTCCTGAGCTGTCATGCCTTCCCTTCCCCACCTTTAGCTAACGAATGATCCCTGTCTCATCTTGTCTTTAAGTTTCTTTTTAAAAATTAATTTTCATTCCATTCTGAACATCAAGGAGAACGGATGGATAGGTAGATGGATAGATAGGTAGATAGATTAGATAGATAGATAGATAGATAGATAGATAGATAGATAGATAGATAGATAGATAGATAGATAGATAATGTACATATATATATATGTATTTTTATTTTAGAAAAAATGTTTTGTATGTAAAACTGCTAGTCTCTATCATGTTCACCAATGGTGTCAAACTCAAATAGAAACAGGGGTCATTGACGCATTATAAGAGTCCCTGTGAGCTAAAACTTAGTTTTAAAGTATAATATTATCTATGTCTTATTATACCTTCTTATTTATTTTTGTTAAGGTTTTCTCAGTTACATTTTAATTCCCTTGGAGCAGCATTCAGAAAAGTTGTCAGCTGTCTGACACCATTGATGTACATCAGACATTAGAGACCTGCAGTTTTATGTAAAAATCCTTATATAATTAATTATCTAGTATATGTATATATGTAAAATCCTTATACACATTGTATAGTTAGCTTGTCTCCTGAAGTATATAACTATACTCCCAAAGTACATAAGGACAGTCTGAAGCTTTTAAAAATGTTCTGCTTGTCCAGCCTTCTTTTTATTCCCTTTGCTTGAATGGAATCATACTAATGACCATCTTTGTTCCTTTTTCTTTTTGTTATCCTATCCCTAACCCCTCTTGCCCTTCCATCCATCCCCACTAAAAAATACTAATAAAAGCAAAAACCCTATAACTAATATACACTTCTCAAGCAAGACAAATCCCTCCCATTTGCTGTTTCTGAAAATGAATTTCTTTTTACCCCTTGATCCATTTACTACTCTGTCAAGAGATGAATAGCATTTTTTCATATTATGTATTGTGGGAGTTAGTGGTTGATCTTTTCATCATCCATCTGAAGTCCCATTGGCTTTGTTTCAACTCAGAAAGATATTTATTTATTGCTTGAAAATACAAAAGTTTAGAGAGGGACCAGCAAGAATTGGAATTTTAAAACCAGGCATCAGACACATCCACTTAAGAAATGTACTCATCTGTGGGTAATCTTGCAGATCCTAGAGGTCCTACTGAGCTTAATCTAAAGGAAAAGAAAGGACTAAAGGAGGAAGGGAGGTAGAAAAGGAAGAAATCCCAGAGGCAAAGAAATGGCAACAATAGAACACACACACACACACACACACAGCTTCTCTGCTCTGCTTCCATTATTGAATATAGCATAGAATATTGGAATATAAGTATTTCTGTTCTGGCCAGAAACTCTGCCCCTCCTAGACTGATTCTTTTGTGAGGGCAAATTCTAGGTCATTTTTTGCTTCAATTCTTCCCCATCCTTTAATCACTGAATGGATGTTACCTCAGACAACCTGAGACCTGGAAAAGACCTTAGCTTACACAGACCAAGGTCTTCCACTGCATCTGGGTCCATCTCCAGTGGTTCTGGCCTATGTATTACCACTGGACTCAGAAGACTCTGCAGGAGAGAATGAGGCTGATGACTTTGCATAGACCTACCTCATTTAAGTCCAATTCACTTGCAAGCCAAGACATCACCCTTCTAGTGTCATTGGTCCTCTTGGAGAATGAGGGACAAATAACAACAAAAAAGTACAACAGTATTCTATCACATCTATATGCTTTAATATATTCAGCCAGTATCCCTCTCAAATTCTCAGACTTTATTGTTTCAAAAAGAGCTTTATTTGTGTATATCTTTAGAGTTTTATTTAATTATAATCCCTCCCTTATCTATTATTATTATTTAGTTATATTTGACTCCTCATGATGCCATTTGCATTTTTCTTGGCAAAAAACAGTGGAGTTAAAAAAAAAAAAAACAGTGGAGTTGTTTGTCATTTTCTTCTCCAACTCATTTTACAGTTGAGAAAACTGAAGCAAACAGGCTTAAATGACTTGCCCAGGACCACAAAAATAGCAAGTTTCTGAGGTCACATTTGAACTCAGGGCTTCCTGCCTCCAGGTCTATCTTCCTTCTAATCCCCTCTTTCCCTTCTCCTATTTCTCTCCTCTTTCTGTATTGAATAAAATTTGTTTTCTTCTCTTTCTTAACCAATTAAGAATGAAGTTCGAGTATTATCAGTTCCCACCACCATCTCACCCTTGTTTGTAAGATGTCTATTTATATATCTTGATTATATGAGATAATTTCCCCTAACTTTCCCCCTTCTCCTCTTTTTCCTCTCCCTTTCTATTCTATTTTTAGAATCAAAACAAAAAAATTACTTATAGACCTTTTGTCTAATTAACCACTATTAAATCATGTCTGACATATTCTGTCTAACTATGACTCCATATGATGTAGGACTCAAAGGGAACTGATTTTTCCAATTACTAGAATGTAAGCTGTTTATCCTTGTTTAGTCCTTATCATTTTCATTTGTGTTTACATTTTTGTTTTCTCTTAACTGCTGTGTTTGAACTTCAAAATTTCTATAAAGTTCTGGTATTTTCATCAAGAATGGTTGAAAGTCTTCTATTTCATTAAAGATCCCCTTTTTTCTCCTAGAGGATTATATTCAATTTTGCTAAGAAAGTAATTCCCCAAAAAGATGAAGCAATGGGTATTTTTTAACTTAAATTTCTGTATTAAAGAAATAAAACATATTTTTAAAGTTTTTTGTCAATGAAATAGGACTGCTAAAGGAAAAAAAATCAGAAAAGAAATGAAAGCTATGGAAGAAAGAACTGGAAAAAGAATTAGCAGCTTGGCAAAAAGAAGTACAAAACTTTGCCCAAGCAATAAACTAAAAAATAGAATAGACAAAATAGCAGATGACTTTATGCAACAAGCAATGTTAAAAACAAAGTCAAATATCTGGAGTGGGGAAAGAAAATTGAAGATGTCTCATAGCTTGTGCCCAAGCTATATTTATCTTTGAGATTTTTCTTATAGATATTTGGGGCTCATTCTCTTCTTCTAGCATTTTGTGCGTCCTTGTCATCATGGTGACAAGGATTTTTATGATGGAATTCTTTTTTGTATTTGTTCATCCTTCAGTCTACTTCTCAACTTTAGACTATTAGGGTCAGATCTTGTACTTCTGCACTATTGTGCTATTGCTATTTTCTTGGTATATTGAGTGTTATGTCCTTCTAGGAGCTGAGGGACAGCTCAGACCCTAGAACTGAAAACTTTTCAGTGCTCCCAAAGTGATCTGATACAGGACTGAATCAGACTGCTAGCTTCTTGGTCTAAGATCTACAAGTTCTTGACCTGGGTTTGAACCTAAGGAAAATGTTTTGTGATATAGCCACTGTCATTCAGCTGGGAATCTCTACTAGTTCAGAGTTAAAGAACTACAGACTCCTCTTGATTTGGAAATCCTGGTTGTTAAATTGGACTGAAGAATGGAACACATATCCCATTCTGCTCCTGCTATCTGAATCAGATTTCAGCTGCTGGCTCTTCAACTTGCTCTTCTCTAAGTATTCCACTTAGGGCCTGAAACTTTGGAGGGAATTGGAGGAGGTAAAGGTTCTTTTCCATCCTCATCCCCAATAGTTCAACCTGATTCTGTGACCTAGCACTAGACAATAGGAAGCAAAGATACCAGTTCACATTTTTCTCTGTCCAGGTATGAACATGGGGATGCCCAGGATGAACCCCTTCCTGCCTCAGTTTACATTCTCTGAATTTTGATATGCTCTGCTCCAAGTGTTCCACACTAGATCTAGTCTCTGGTATCTGTAGTCTTCTCAATATCCTTGTGCCAACCCTGACTGGAAAATGATTTATTATGACTTTTTCTAGAATTTCCCAACAAGATAAAGTCAGATGCTGGTCTATTTGAAGGAATTTTGGCATGGAGTTCTTCCCTGCATTGCTCCCCATCATTCCAAGATCCTGCTTCCTCCCCCTCTTTTGTATTGTTATTAACCAATGCTCTTGTTCTTTTTCCTCCCTACCTTCTTCCATTTCCCTTCCAACTCTTGGAATCCAAACTACTTGGCAATGCCCTCCCTCTGGATCTTATAAAAGTGAGAATTTGTTCTATTCAATAAACATTTCAGAGTATATAAAGTATCCAATCAGATCAATTTTCATTTATTTAGTACTGGATAAGTATTTGAAATACAAAGAAAGTAAAAAAAAAAAAAAAAAAAAGGTCACTGCCCATAAGAAGCTCACAAGCTAAAGTTCAGGGAAAAAAGTGATCATTGTAGATTAGCATAGTCAGGAGCAGCTGAGATTTGAGGATCTGTATTAGATAAGTGGAAATGAGAGAATTGTGTCACTTAGCTCCTGCAAATAACCACTATGTCCTATCTTTTTCCAAAGATTAGTTCAAGTGCCACCTCCTATAAAAGCCCTTGACATATATAAAAATGTTTTGTTTTGTTTTGTTTTTCTGATCTTAATTGAATGAATATCTGGATTTAGAATTGACTAGGTAATAACTATGTGAACTTTGAAAGGTCAGGAAAGCTATAAGATATCATTGTATTAAATGGTATTTGCAGCAGAATCCATCAGGCTTTTTATTCCAGCTCGGGGTAAAAGTTTAAAGGCTCTTCTGACCCCTATACCCAGCTCATCCTCCTCTAATCAATAAATATTTATTAAGCTTCTACTAGATGCCTGGCACATGTGTTAGCCAGTCTAGAAAGATCAAGAGGCAAGAGAATTGGCTCTAGTTAACTAATACCTTTCTTTGGATGTACCCCAGTTTCAGTTGCATAACCAATCAACAGTCAATCTCTTCATCCTATGGTTGGCACATTGGAACCAATTACAGAACATCTGTGCATGATCCAACACAGAGAACAAAGTATATCTATTGACTATTATCATGCCTTTCCAGAAAGACTCTTCAGCCTCTTTCACATGAATGTTTTATTTTTTCCCATACTCCACCCCTTACACTGTGATCCCAAATGTTCCTTATCCAAACCATTCCAACAAGCATTTATACAATTCTTATGATGTTCAAGGCAGTGTTTGCAGAACTGAGAAAACAAAGACAAAGTTTAAAACAGTAAAAAGAACTCCTTGCAAAGCTTATATGTTACTGGAGGGATACAACATATTGATTGGTTGATTAGTTGTCCTTTGTTCTTAAAGAATATCAAAATGACCTCAATATATTGGAGTAAAATGGTATGGATGATGTCTTTTGACTCACATATAAATTGAGGCAAAGTTGTACAAAGTCTTTAGCTTTACTTTCTTTTCCAGAGTTATCACAGTCCAGTGGCAAGACAAAAATCAATACAATTAGTGATGGCTCAGAATACAGTGGATGACCATGTGTCTTCAAGCTGACCAAGCCATGAGGGCTCCACAGCACTTGCTTCAGTCCCTTTCATGGCTGTATGAAGAAAATGTTGTCATCTGTCTATTCTGCCAGAATAACTCACCAACGAGTAAGAGATCCTTCAGTCATTTTTAACTTAGTTTAGAAAGCTCATCCAAAACAGTTTATCAGGGTGTGCCTGCTGAGCATGCTATAGCTTTTTGGAGCCACAAGTAAGAATTGGATGAATCAAGTGGACATGGAAAGTGGCCCCAAAAAGGGCTCATCAGCCCTCACAAAAAGGGTACTACTCTTCCTTGAATACTCCTATATCCCAACATGTAAATAGATAAGTACATGTATGATCATTTGAAATGAGAGAGAATACTCAAACTTAGGAGCATTAGGAAAAGTTTCCATTAGGAGGTGGCACATGAACTGAGTCTTTGAGCTTCTAAGAAGAGAGGGGAGGAAGGATGGCATGAAATTAAGGGATGAAATGCAGAGTTTAAGCAATCTCAGATTTCATTTTGGTTGGAATGGAGAGAATGTGAGGGCTAGTTCTTTTTTAACCATGTTATTTGGTGCCCAGTACTGAACAGGATGGTTGTGATGCTTGTATGTGATTAAAATGTACAAAGAATCTGCTGTCTACCAAGATATACCAGTGCTAGATTTAGGGTCTTGTCCAAAGCAAGAGAAATGTGTAGCTGTTTCTCATTGACACCATCTTAGTGTTTGCTCTAACTTCTCAGCACTTAGAGAAAGGGCAGCGATGGAGCAGGTTAATATTTGCTGAATAATAATTTGAGACATTCTTACAATGCTCCCAATTCTCTATTCTCATCCATGAACTTTTAGGATTAAAATTAACACCTCTTTTGTCTCCCAGTTCTACTCACCCTATTCTTTGCTGATTTCACACCATCTTCTTCCTTACTCTTTAGGAAAAATCTATAGATGTGGACAAAGTGGAAGAGAGGAACAGGAAGGATGAGAGGAAATGTTTTCCACTAGCAGATAAGAGCAAACTGAGAAAGCCTAACCCTAGTGGAAGAAACATTAACAGTTAAGAGATATGTCTGGAAATGGGATCATAAGTTAGAGCTAGAAAAGGATTTCGGTGGTCTTCAGATCTCATTCTCCCATTTTAAAAATAAAAATAAGGCCTGGAGAAGTTGTGATTTGTCAAAGTTCTATAATTAGGAAGTAGCAGAACTAGGATTAAGCCTATGTCCTCTGATTCCTAATCCAGTTGTGTTTCCATTCCATCATGATGTCTTCATGCCTTGACACAAATATACATAATTCCAAAACTAAAAGTTTCCTCACATACATCCATACCCATATCACTAATTATTATGTTTCTACTACTTCTCCTTCTCCTATCTCAACTTCTTAATTTGAAAATTCAAGTGTCACCATTTGTTTCGATAACTTCATCAAATTCTTCAATTTCACATGAAATACTAAAAATTTACTTTTCAGATTTAATCATTTCTAAATGTCATCCATGACACAGATGGTCCTGCCCCACAAAACACTTAGATTCACGAGAATTCAAAACTCAGGATTTTGTTTGATCATATATTTAGAGTTGGAAGGGACTTTAGGCCTCCAGCCCATTTTATGAATTAAGAAAATGAAGCCTACAGGGGTTAAGTGGCTTGCCCAAGATTCCATAAGTAGTCCCCTGACTCCAAACTTTGCAGTATGCCATGAAGGTGCATTGTTAGAGCAATTTCCCAAAGTAGACTTTAACAAAGAGAAAGACCAATCCTTTCTCTTTTACTAGAATAAAATAGTAGAAGTTGAATGAAGTGTCAAAGGAGAAAAGAGAAAAGATTACAGAATGGAATTCTCTTCATATTGTCCTTGTACAAATTCATAAAATATTTGTTATTAACTGCCTGCTTTATAAAAGGTACCCTGTTAGTCACTGGGAAAATACTCAACTATATCTATAATCTCATAGATGTGAATGTTCTCTCCAGTCATGCAAATTAAAACTGATCTATATCTGCCTATTCTGTTTGATTCTTGCCTATGTCTCCCATAAATTTGGCTTTGTCAGAGGACAGGGAGAGAACATAACATTTATTAAGATAAGGTTACCAGGAAGGACAGAATTTTAGCTCAATCAGGGAAAACTTCATGCAGGAGGTGGTACTTGAACTGAACCTTCAAAGAAAAGAATTAGAAAGGAGTGCATTTCAGATATAGAATCAACTTGTGCAAATGCATGAAGATGGGAGATAGAATATCTAGTCTAGGGAGCATCTAATAATACACTTTTTTATAGAAAGTGGAATTCTGAAAACAGAATAATGTGAAATAAGGCTGTAAAATATAGTAAAAATTATGCTGTAGCAGGTCTGAAAAGGTAGGCTGAGGAATTTTGAAGTAATGGGTATTTACTCAAATCATTCTACTAAAGATTTCTGAATCAGCCTGGATGCAGGGAGGCAAGTTAGGAGGGTTCTATGGAAGTGTAAGTGAGATATGATCAGCGCATGAAATAGGGTGGAACATGTTTAGTCTATATTGAATTGTTTGCTGTCTAGGGGAGAGGTAGGGAGAAAACTTTGGAACACAAGATTTTGCAAGGTTGATGTTGAAAACTATTTTTGCATGTATTTTGAAAAAATGAAAAGATAGTATTAAAATAAAATGAAAAAAGAAGAAGAAGAAAAAGAAGAAGAAAGAAAGAAAGAGGAGAAGGAGGAGAAGGAGAAGAAGAAGAAAGAAGAAGAAAGAAGAAGAAAGAAGAAGAAGAAAGAAGAAGAAAGAAGAAGAAGAAAGAAGAAGAAGAAGAAAGAAGAAGAAGAAGAAGAAGAAGAAGAAGAAGAAGAAGAAAGAAGAAAGAAGAAGAAGAAAGAAGAAGAAAGAAGAAGAAGAAAGAAGAAGAAAGAAGAAGAAAGAAGAAGAAGAAGAAGAAGAAGAAGAAGAAGAAGAAGAAGAAGAAGAAGAAGAAGAAGAAGAAGAAGAAGAAGAAGAAGAAGAAGAAGAAGAAGAAGAAGAAGAAGAAGAAGAAGAAGAAATAGAGTGATGATAGGGTTAATAAACAGAAGCAGCTAAGTGTTTCAGAGGATAGAGTGTATAGAGTGTTAAGCCTGAAATCAGGAAAACCTGAGTTCAAATACAAATTCAGACACTTACTATGTGATCCTGGACAAGTTCCATAATTTCTGTTTGCCTTAATCATTAGAGAAGGAAAATGACCACCTTCTCTGATATCTTTGGCATGAAATTCCAGCACAGTGTCACAAAGACTCTTTTTCACAAAGAGTCAGAAATGACTGAATATAACAAGTATCAATAGATTCAAGAGATGTTATTGATATGGAATTTTTAAACTTGGCAATTGATTGGATATTGAGAAAAGAAAAAAGGCAAGTAGAAGCAAGGATGATTTCCAAGTTATAAGCCTAAGTGAGGAAGACAATAGTGATATCCTCAGAAATAAGTAAATCTGAGAGAGAGAAAGATATTGGGGGAGAGATAATTTCAATTTTATTTCAAACATTGAGTTTGCTATGCCTATAGAATATCCAAAGATATTCAGTAGTCAGCTATTTGAGGTCAGGGCTTTATATAATAATAATAACAATAACTAGCATTTATATACAACTTGAAGATTCCTCATTTTACACATGTTGAAACTGTCTATATTTAGATTCATGAGGTATCACTTGGAATAAATGGATAGAGTGCCAGGCCTGGAGTCAGAAAGTTCTAAATTCAAATCTGCACCCAGATACTAGCCATTTGACCTTGAGCAAGTCACTTAACTCTATTTGCCTCATTATGATTTGTTATCAGTAAATGTTTGATTTGGATGCTTATTTTATATGACCCAGAGTCATATAAAAATTTCTTAGGAGAAAAAGGGACAAGTAGAAAAAGTTTAAAAACAAAACAAAAAAAAAAAAAAAAAAACCCTGCTTTAAGTAACAGGACAAAATTGGAGCCTAGAGGAAGATGTTTACCAAATACTAATTTTCTTGATTTCTATATTGACTTGGGTCTAGTATTCTTTCCTTTATATATGCCTTTATATATATATATCACCTTTATATTCCATACATATATATACACACACACACACACACACACACACACACACACTATGAGGCCTTGAGAAAAAAAAAAAATAATAACAACATTATATTTCAGGTTTGTCCTTCATACCACTTCTCTTAATGACTTTCTGGAATGCCTTATCTAAATCTTCAATCCTCTAAAGAGACCAACTCTCTAGCTTCAAATTCATTCTACTGCCATTCAAAGATTTCATGATTCAAAGAGATTCAAAGATTTATGATCTCTGCCCCTAAGGAAAAATTCTCATGTTTTAAATTGCTTGCATTTAATTATGATCAGACTGTTCAGTGCTTTTTCAGTAACTTGGAGGCCTGTAGATAACCAAAATAAGAGTATAAACTCAATGAAAGTGACCAACAGAATGACCCCCAAAAAGAAAAGGGGAAGGAAGTTTTATGGTTGTGGTTTGAGAAAGTTCTGGAAATGACAGTAGAAAACAAGAAGTACTGTGACTCCTTCTGGTACATGTATTTTAGAAGCTAAATATGCAATATCTTCTGGAAAGAACTAAGTTTTTGTAAACACAAAAACAAAAGAAAATCTAGGAGGAAAGGAAGCTTGTCAATGTTAGGAGTTCCATGAAAGAGAAAGTGGAAAGAAAGAAAAAAGAAAAGGGTAGAGGTAAATTTAAAGAATTAAAGAGAGGTAATTAGTGAGGAGGAGTTTAATCTCAAGAAGTGGAAATTCTTAATCATAGGGCTCAGAGGAGAAAGAAGGCTAGATTTGATGTTTTAGGATTGGGAGATCAACAGTTGATTGATGCCCTCAACCTTCCTGATCCTATGGTAGTGGAGACAATGATGTTGTGATTGTGTGTTCACTCTTCAAACATTAGGTATTGGAATGGAGAGGAGAGGCAAGATCTTATAAGAAGCCTGAGTCAATAAATAAGATCTACTGCCAAAAGATCCTGACCAATATATAGCAGCAGTCACCAAAACCATTTGGTATTGGCTAAGAAATAGACCGGTAGATCAGTGGAACAGATTAGATACAAAGGACAAAAAAGGGTACATCTATAGCAATCTAATCTTTGACAAACCCAAAGATTCCAACATTAGGGATAAAAATTCATTATTCGGAAAAAACTGTTGGGAAAACTGGAAATTAGTATGGCAGAAATTAGATATGGATCCACACTTAACACCATATACCAAGATAAGATCAAAATGGGTCCATGATTTAGGCATAAAGAGGGAGATAATAAATAGATTAGAGGAACAGAGGATAATCTACCTCTCAGACTTGTGGAGGAGGAAGGAATTTATGACCAGAGGAGAGCTAGAGATCATTATTGATCACAAAATAGAAGATTTTGATTACATCAAACTAAAAAGTTTCTGTACAAATAATACTAATGCAAACAAGATTAGAAGGGAAGTAACAAATTGGGAAAATATTTTTAAAAACAAAGGTTCTGACAAAGGTCTCATTTCCAAAATATATAGAGAACTGACCATAATTTATAAGAAACCAAACCATTCTCCAATTGATAAATGGTCAAAGGATATGAACAGACAATTCTCAGAGGAAGAAATTGAAACTATATCCACTCACATGAAAGAGTGTTCCAAATCACTACTGATCAGAGAAATGCAAATTAAGACCACTCTGAGATACCACTACACACCTGTCAGATTGGCTAAGATGACAGGAACAAATAATGACAAATGTTGGAGGGGATGTGGGGAAATTGGGACACTAATACATTGCTGGTGGAGTTGTGAAAGAATCCAGCCATTCTGGAGAGCAATCTGGAATTATGCCCAAAAAGTTGTCAAATTGTGCATACCCTTTGACCCAGCAGCGCTACTACTGGGATTATATCCCAAAGAAATACTAAAGAGCGGAAAGAGACATATATGTGCCAAAATGTTTGTGGCAGCTCTTTTTGTTGTAGCTAGAAACTGGAAGATGAATGGATGTCCATCAGTTGGAGAATGGTTGGGTAAATTGTGGTATATGAAAGTTATGGAATATTATTGCTCAGTAAGAAATGACCAGCAGGAGGAATACAGAGAGGGTTGGAGAGACTTAAATCAACTGATGCTGAGTGAAATGAGCAGAACCAGAAGATCACTGTACACTTCAACAACGATACTGTATGAGGATGTATTCTGATGGAAGTGGAAATCTTCAACATAAAGAAGATCCAACTCACTTCCAGTTGATCAATGATGGACAGAGGTAGATACACCCAGAGAAGAAACACTGGGAGGGGAATGTAAATTGTTAGCACTAATATCTGTCTGCCCAGGTTGCATGTACCTTCGGATTCTAATGTTTATTGTGCAACAAGAAAATGATATTCACACACATGTATTGTACTTAGACTATATTGTAACACATGTAAAATGTATGGTATTGCCTGTCGTCGGGGGGAGGGAATAAGGGAGGGGGGGTAATTTGGAAAAATGAATACAAGGGATAATATTATAAAATATATATATATATATAATAAAAAAAAAATTTAAAAAAAAAAAAAAAAAAAAAAAAGATCCTGACCAAGACTTCAAATACCACACTTGATAACAGAGCTTGTGTGCATGCTCCTCCACCTATAGGGATAGCTTCTACATATACCAATTTGGATAAAACTATATAGCTGAAGTCAGATATGAATTCTGTCCAATCTTTGCAGTTCCAGTTTCCAAATATGGATTGACCCAGGCTTCTTTTGCTATCTTTTGGCACATTTGAGAATTAAGGCTCTTGTTCAAAATCCCAAGGAACAATAACTGGCTTTAGGAAACTGTACAGGGGGTTAATTCCTTTAGCTCAAGGAATGTACAGCTAAGGAAGATCCTACAGACACTTTTAAGACTGGAAGGAAGATAAGAATCAAGCATTTTTCTACTTCTGTCCAGTCACTATCTTGTGACTCATGACCTATAATTTCTGAACAAAAAAATTCCTGAGAAGAATCATATCCAATTAGGGGAGATAATATTTCTCCTAAACATAAGTTAATGCTGGAAGCCTTCACCCTTGAATTACTGCTTTCTTCACAGATCTTCATCCCAAGATTCAATCACAATATTGGGAAGCATCAACTACAACCCAAAGACAAGAAACATTTCTTACCCCCAAAACCTGCTAGAACATAGCCTCCGCTGGAAGTGTTAAGTTCCTATACCTTTGCCTAGAGACTGAAGCCAGTCAATTGGGTCCCTCAAATATCCTTCCAGTAATTTAGCTTCATTTAAGTAAGATTGGCATATGTGCTGTTTTTCATTTTCCGACTTACCACAAATCACCAAACATTAGAAAACATTTGCTTTTGTATAATGGACAAAATCAGTAAGTTCCTCCCATCACCCCAATTCCTTATTTCATTAATATGATATGAAGACACAAAGTAGTCATTGTAAAGTGAGGTGGACATCTCTATGAAAGTTACTGTGTTCTTAACTCACAAAGACTGAAGAAAGATGAATGGTGAAAAGTTTAAAACAACCAGAAACAAAAGCCCATGAGCCTCAAAATTTAAGAATGTTTAATTTGAATTTATATTTGTTACAATAAAAATATTATAAAATCAAAATAATATCTCTCCATATTAAAAACTCACATATCAGCTAGGATTAGATTACTCCTACTGGCAGAAAAATAAAGGTGAACAGTTTACCAGTGATATAAAGATAGTAGAAAGATGTTAAAAGAAGTGTCTGAGCTTCAATTTATCCTCAAATAGGGAAATGTCAGAAACATTATACTTTGAAGCTTACTGATACTTCTTTCTGTTGCTTTTCTTTTCCTTTGGCAAGGCATTTGGGATTAATGATTTACCCAGGGTCACAAAGTTAGTAAGTGTCCAGTGTCTGAGGCCAAATTTAAATTCAGGACCTCCCGATTCTGAGGCAGGTGCTCTCTATCCATTGTACCACCCAGAAGCCCCTCTTTTTTGCAAGGTAATTAGGGTTCATTACCTTTTCTCAATACTACCAAAGTTAGGGATTTAAGATGTCATTTTAATTCACTTCTTTTTAAATGGATCTTATTGATTTTTTTATTTTTTTATATCATCAGAATTTCTCCTCTTCTCTCATCTGAGAGTCATGCCATATTACAAATAATATTTTTAAAGGGAAAAAAAGAAAAAGGGGGGAAAGGAAAAAAAATCAGCAAAACTGATCAATACACACAAAAAAAGTCTGAAAATATGTGCAACACAGCACACCTGTAGGTATCCCATTTCTTCAAAGGATTGACAGAAGGGTGTCTTCTTATTTCTATCTTTTGGGTCATACTTGTTCTTTTCAAATTTTGAACTTTTTTCCTTTTGATTATTTTGTGGTTATTCTTTCTGTCTCATTCAGTGACATTAATTCTGTTTAATTTCATTTGTATCATTGTAATCATTGTAGTTACTGTTTTCTCTTTTCTATTTCACTCTGTATCAGCTTATGTGGATCTTTCTCTATTTCCATCACATTCATCACTTTTTCTTCTTTTTTTGTGAGGCAATTGGAGTTGACTTGTTCATGGTCACACAGCTAGTAAATGTTAAGTGTTTGAGATCAAATTTGAATTCAGTTTCCCCTGACTTCAAGGCTAATGCCCTATCCACTATATCCATCATGCCATCTAATATCCCCAATCATTTCTTATAGCACATTGATATTCTATTACATTCATATACCAAAATTCATTTAGCTATTCCCCAATAAATGGGCATCTAAAGTTTATCCTATTATTATTAGGACTTCTTCCCCTACCCTATCCCCCAGACCTTTCCCTTTTGTCATATTAACATACAGAACATACATGTCAATACAGTCAGAAGTAGTATAAGGTTTTTCCAAGACAAATTTACTAAAAGGTTTTATATTATCGGGTCTGTCAAGATGTTGCTGTGTGATCCTGATCAGTCCATTTCCAGTATTGTAACCTGAATGAATTACAAAAAGACTCTGGTTATTTTGCTTCCTAGATCACAAATATAATACCGCAAAATCACAGCCTGCACTCCCACCTCATGTCACTTCAATGGATGAGAATCTGTTTTTTTTTATTTGGGTGCTCACAATTAACTCATAAACTAAAGTTGAAAAGCACTTCAGAGATCATCTCATCTAATTCTATCATTTTACCAATGAGAAAACTGGGACCCAGAGAGGTTGTGATTTGCCTAAAGTCATAAAGGTATTGCAAGACTCATGTGAGGACAATGGGCATTCCAAACATGGGAAACAGCTAAAGTAAATGCATAAAGGTGGAACCTGGAGTGTCAGCAAGATGAGTTTGGGGAAGGGAGTAATGTGTAATAAGACTGGAGAATAAGATGGTTACAGGTAGTAAAGATCTCTAAATGGCTATTGGAGTTCATATTTGTTATTAGAGACAATGAAAAAACATTACAATTTATGGGAGTGATATTTTGATGCCTTGTGGAGGATGGACTGGATTAAGGAGAGACTTTAAGTAGGAAGATCCATTAAAAAGCTATTACACAGTAAAGAGATTATGTTGACCTGAAGTAGGTGATACCTACTTAAGAGCAGAGAAGAGGACTGAGGGATGACTTAGAGGTAAAAACCACAAGATTTTTGAGTGATTTAGTGTGTGAAGTGAGAGTGAGGATGAATTGTGGGAATGCAAACTTAAAAGGAATAGAATAGTGTCTGAATTCTAGATTTTATCCATTTAATTACAAAAAGCAAAAAAAGCATTCATTGGGTGCCTCCTGTGTGTCAAATCATTTGCTAAGCATGATGGGAATATTACAAAATAAATATAAAATGAGATTCATAATAGGAATAACATTTTTTTTATTTAAATGAAATTCCATGCAGATTTCTATGCTGACCTAGTATCTTTTCTATATCCTCTGACAACTATTATTTGGTCACAATATTTCTCAGTAATTAAGCAGTATAGGAGACTCAAGGTGTTTAGAATCTCAAATCCTATTCTATTAACTATCTGAAAGTTTCAGCAGATTTTCTAAATGTTGTAATGTGCTCTCCTGGCAGTTACAATTACTAGTCTGTCCTAGACCCACCAGAGTACCTTTGACCACTGTCCTTTGCAGTGTGAGCTCTACCCGGCTCGCCTCCTCTGAGGCCTTCTAAGGTCTCTGGCCACAATCTCTTGAATCTATAGCTTAATAACCGGTAGCGCACTCAAGAACAGCCACGTGTAATCTTAAAAGCCTTTATTATACCTACTCACATAATGCCCTAACTGATGCCCTGACTTGTTGGTTCCCAAGTGAACACCTGGTCAGAAGACCCATGTGTTCACTACCAAAACCCTTACCTCTTTTGGCTACCCATCTTGGCTTGGCCACCCAGGCTGGGGAGCCAGGGTGAACAGCAGGTTAACAGAGGTTAAAGAGGGCGGTTGCTGCCTGCAGTGGGCTTATATAGGGCCTGTGAGGTCACACACACAGCCAATCAGCGAGAGAGTCACCCATTACGAAGCTATCTCAATATGGCCAGGATCCCGCCCAAGGGCAGTCCTAATATCCACAGAAATTACTTCTGGGCCTCAATCCCGATGCACTGTGTCCACCCATTTAAAGGGCCCTTACAATTCCCTTTCTCTTGTTTTGCGGGAACCGCACATCTCACCAAGCTAAACTTTTAGCACCAGCTATAGTTCACTTGGTCCATGAGATGACAGAGTGTTATGCCCAAGGAGGTACAAAGCAGCAGATCAGTAAACAGAAGTATGACAATGAGAACCAGGCTCAACAGTGGCCCAAATGTTCAACCCATTCATCAAAGTCATACTCGAGATAATAGGCCAAAGAGGTTGGATGCCAATGAGGTAGGATGTCAACACTGAGGTGGGAAGTCAACAAGGTAAAACATCACAATTCTAGTTAACAAATATCAGTAGGTATGTTGTCATAATTCTAGTTACATTTATCACAGTTCTAGACCAATTCTAGTTTCTTACAATTTTCTGTTGCACTTTTCACACTCCTAGAACAATTCTAGCTTATCACAATTCTCAATTGCACTTGTCACAATCCTAGAACAATTCTAGTTTATCACAATTCTCAATTGCACTTTTCACAATTCTAGAACAATTCTAGCTTATCACAATTCTCTATTGCACTTTTCACAATCCTAGAACAATTCTAGTTTATCACAATTCCCTATTGCACTTTTCACAATTCCCATGTGTTCACTTCCAAAACCCTTACCTCTTTTGGCTACCCATCTTGGCTTGGCCACCCAGGCTGGGGAGCCAGGGTGAACAGCAGGTTAACAGAGGTTAAAGAGGGCGGTTGCTGCCTGCAGTGGGCTTATATAGGGCCTGTGAGGTCACACACACAGCCAATCAGCGAGAGAGTCACCCATTACGAAGCTATCTCAATATGGCCAGGATCCCGCCCAAGGGCAGTCCTAATATCCACAGAAATTACTTCTGGGCCTCAATCCCGATGCACTGTGTCCACCCATTTAAAGGGCCCTTACAAAATGTAGACAACTACAATTTGTTTTTTTTTTTCCTTCTTCTTGATATCAAATAACTACTGGACAGAATAAGAAAGCATTACTTTGTCTGATCTAATTCAATTTCATTTAACAACCATTTACTATGCACCTCTATCTGAAAGGATGAATAATAAATTCATGCTATCCCATTTGTTCTAAATTGCCTATCCCAGATTACATTCTCTGTGTTCTAGATCACCCAGATTAAGTGTCCTGGGTTGTACACCTATGTGTTCTAGATCACCCAGGTTGTGTGTCTTTGCATTCTAGATCATCCTGGTTACCTTTCCAGATTATAAATTTTTGCATTCTAGATCACCCAGATTACAGACCCTGGGTTGCCTGTCCAACTCACATGTATTTTGTGTTCTAGATTACCCGATATGGGTGTCTTTGCATTCTAGATCACATAGATTATATGCCTTTGTGTTCTAGATCACCCAGATTAACTATCCTGGACATGTGTTTGTGATCCAGATCACCTGAGGCAAGTATTTTGTGTTCTAGGTCACCCAGATTACCTAGCCCAGATTACATTCTTGTGTTCTAAAGCACCAAGATTATATGCCCTTGCATTCTAGATCATTCTGTTTGCCTTTCCACATTGAACTTCTTTTCCATATCCTCAATCTTTTCTAGATTATTTTTAGAGTTTCAATCCAGAAACACCATGTTCTAGATTCTTTTCTGGAGTCTCTCTCTAGAAAACTCTTTCATAGATTCTTGTATAGAGTTTCAATCCAGAAAATACTCTTTTCACAATACACAAAGACATTAAATCTAGAACACAAAGACATGCAATCCAACAAGGTGATTTAGAACACAGAGATATGTAATCTGAGGGGGGTTATCTGGGTGATCTAGAACACAATGATATATAATCCAAGGTGATCTAAAACACAATGATACATAATCTGAGATGGTTGGTCTGGGTGATTTAATACACAAAAACATGTAATCTGAGGTGATCTAGAATACGAAGACATGTAATCTGAGATGGTTGGCCTGGGTGATCTAGTACACAAAGACATGTAAACTGGAGTGATCTGTAACACAACATATAATCTGAACCCATTTATCCTGGTGATCTAGAACACAAAGACACATAATCTGAGATGGTTGGTCTGGGTGATCTGGTACACAAAGACATGTAATCTGGGGTGATCTAGAACACAAAGACACATGACCCCAGGCTATCTAGATCATGAAGACTTGTGATTTGGGGTGATCTAGAACACAAAGACACATAATATGAAGTGGTTTGCCTTGGTGATCTAGAATACAAAACCACATAATATGAAATAGGCTGGGTGATCTAGAACACAGACCCAACAATCTGAGGTAATCTGGATCACAAAGACACACCATCCAGGTGATCTAGATCACAAAGACATGTAATTTGAGGAAGTTGATTTGGTAATTCTGAGATAGTTGATTCAGAACTCCGAGATGGGTGGTCTGTGTGATCTAGAACATGAAGACACATTCTGGCATAATCTAGAACACGACTCATTATCTGAGGTATGTGTAATTCAGGTGATCCAGAACACAAAGATGCATAACCAGGATAGTTGGTCTGAGTGATCCAGAACACAACGACATGTGATCTGGGACAGGTAGCCCAGGACATCACTGTCACAGATTACATTCTTTGTATTCTGGATCACCCAGATTAAATGTCCTGGATTGTGCAACTTTGTGTTCTAGGTCACCCAGATTGTGTCTTTGCATTCTAGATCACCTATATTAGCAGTCCCAGATTACATGCCTTTGCATTCTGGGTCACTTGGATTAGCAGTCCCGGATTGCCTATCTTAGATTACATGTCCTTATGTTCTAGATCATTTGGATTACATTTTAGCATTCCAGATCATCCAGATTAACTGCCCCAGATTACATGTCTTTGTGTTCTAGATCATCCAGATTGCATTTTTTTCATTCTAGATTGCCCTAAATTAACTATCCCAGATTACCTGTCTTGAATATGTAATTTGAATATGTCTTTGCATTCTAGATTACTGTTCAAGATTACCTTCTTTGTATTCTAGATCACCCAGATTAAGTGTCCTGGTTTCTTCACTTCAGGCTTGACAATCAATCCATTACACTATCCTGCCCCTAAATTAGACTAGATAACCACTAAAGTCCCTTCCAATTCTGAGATTCTGTTTCCCTCATCACTTCAATCACTACCTAATCTCTACTTTGAATTTCCCTAAAAACTCTCCATCTCTTTCCCTATACCAGTCCTTCTTCCACTCAAGGGGTCAGATCATATCACAACAATCCTTTCTGCCAACTCAATAAACTCCAATGATCCCCTATGACTTCCAAAATCAAATGTGAAAAATTCTATTGGACATCAAAAGTCCTTCACATACCTTTCCAATCTTCTATTATACTTTACTCTCTCCCACATACTTTATTTTTTAAAATAATAGCTTTTTATTTTCAAAATATATTCAAAGATAGTTTTCAGTGTTCACCTTTGCAAAACCTTGCCCCACATACATTATGAGCCAGCAACACACCTGCCATCTTGCTTTTCTCCATTCACAACAAGATTGTCTCTTTTCTCTGACTCTCTCCCATTCCTGGAAGTCTTCCCTTCTTTATGTCTGCCTCCCACTTTCCTTCAAATACCAGTCAAAAGTCCACCTTCTATAGCAGTGGTGTCATACTCAAAAAGAAGTTTTGACATTCTTTTTGTCAAAAAGACGAAACCATAATAAGGATCCCTGCAGGTTGCATAGAATAAATTTTAAAATGTAATGTTGTCTGTGCTTTATTGTATTTTTATTTATTTCGTGAAATATTTGCCAATTATATTTTACTCTGATTCTGGCTGGACCTGGAAGTAATGTGGGCTTCTTATGTGATATCTCTGTTCTATAGGAAATCTTTCCTGATTCTCCTTAAAGATAATGCTTTCCCTCAGTTAACATTCTTCAATGGGTCTTGCTTACAGCTTCTTTGTATATAGTTGTTTGCCTGGTCTCTCCACTATTCAACTCTTGAATTCCTTGAGACTTGGCCTTTTGACTTTATTTGCATTTCCAAAGTTTAGCTCAGTGCTTGACACACAACCGGGATTAAATAAATGTTTGTTGATTGGGCTATTGCAATAGCCTCTCAATTGCTCTTCCTGCATACTTTCTTCCCTCTCCAGTGTATTAACACTATAGTTGCCAGAGTGATATTCCCAAGCCATATGAATGACCATGTCATTCTTCTACTCAATTAAATCTTAGTGGCTCCCTAGTGGCTCCCTAGTATCTCCCTAGTATCCCTAGTATCATATAGAAACTTGTCTATTTGGTATTTAAAGTCTTTCATAACCTGATTCCAACCTACATTTCCAAGCCTTTCACACATTATTTCCTTTCACATGTTTTCTAAATAGCTAAATTGGCCTTTTTGCTATGTCTCAGACATATCATTCTCTCTCTCATGTCTGTTTTTACACAAGCTTTCTGATCTTCATACCTGGGATGCATTTCTTCCATACTTCCACCTTTTAGAATTGCTAATTTCTTTCAAAATTCAGTTCAAGTACCACTTTCTCTGTGAGGCTTTTTCTTGATTCTACTAGTCCCTAACTCCTTCCCCTATCTCCCTCCACCCCTTATCCCTGCCAAATTACTCTGTATTTATTTTTGTATACTTATTTTTATTTATTTATGTGCTTATATACTCCTACTTTTATATACTTATTTACTAACATGTCTCTTGGTCCCATATACAAATCCCCAGAGAAGATCCTTGAGAGCAAGGACCTTTTTATTTCTCCATTCCCAGCAATTAGCACAACTCCTGGCACAGAATAGTTCAGTAATTGTTATCATTTATCAATTGTTATCAATACCTGATTATCCCACTTCTTTGTCCCACTTCTCTCTAATCACTTCTAAATGTAGGTAGTCTCCCACTTCTGCTCTCAGCCTGCTTCTTTTTTCTGTCTTTGCCCTTGGAGATCTTGCCAAGCTTCAACTACCATCTTTATGTGAATAACTCCTAGAAGTATGCTGGTAAATATTTAACAATAACTTCTAAAAGGGGGGAACACAGTATGAACATCACATTTTTAAGTTTAATCTGTATCATTAACACTTTCTTCATCACTTGAAGGTTTAACAATCAGCAAAGCCAATTTCCAAAGTGTATAAACCCACAAAAATTTAACAATCAGCTCTCATAGAATTGGTAGGAGCTGGCTCCAGCACACCCCTAACATCACTGATTATTAAATATAGAGATTTCTGGCACTCTTTTGAGCACTAGTACTATATTTCCAACTATCTACTGGACATTTCCACCTAGAAATGCCACTAACATGTCAAACTCAATGTGTCTAAAACCAATCCAGGCTTTCCTTCAAAACCAGTTTCTCTTCATGACTTTCTAACTTCCTTGAATGATTCTACCATTTTCCTGGTCACTCAGGCTTATCTTTGATCTCATTTTTCTTTGCCACCCACTCTTAATCATCTGCCAAATCCTGTTGATTTGTCCTTCACAGCCAGTCTTGGATCTCTCCTTTAATTTCTATTTCTTTTGCCACCACCCACCCATGATTGTTGCCTGAACTAATAAATAGTGCTTCCAAACTCTTCCTTAACTTATCCTACAGACCACTACAAGACTAACTTTCCAAAAATCACTTCTTCAATCATGGCACTATTCTTCTCAAAAATTAATGTGCATCCCTGATGTGTTTTGGATAAACTCTGTGTTCCTTACTTAAGCAGTCAAAGATTTCTATAACCTGACCCAATCTACTCTTTTCTGCCAATTTGCCACTAATTCCCTATAGGAATTTTATGTTCTGAATACTCATTCCTTAAATACTACATATCATTTCTAACTTCTATACACCTGTTCATATCACTCTCTCATTCTACAGTAAACCCCACTTCCCAATCCTTCTTTATAGAAATTCTATCCATCCTTCAAGATATAGCTCAAATGCTATTAACTCTTCTATATCCTTAATATTCCATTCATGAGTTGTATTGTGGTCATTTTGTACATTTTCTTCTTTTCTAAATTTCAAGCTCCTTGGGAAGAAAATAAGGTCTTGTCCATCTTCTTATCTCATATGTACCCTATGATAAAATGTGTAAAGGGGCAGAAGAATACACAGAATACATTCATCATAATTTCTTCTATGTCAGCTGTTTTAGTTACCTAGATGTGGGACACTTTGCACTCAGAATACAAAATGCTTTTCTAAACATCTAGTTCTGGGAGCACAAATTAAGAGATGGATATCCCAGATAGTGCTACATTAGAAAATAATAGTTGGAGTATAATACCACATTGTGAAGAAATGTACAAATCCTGAGGGAAGAAATTGAGAAACATCTTCCCTGCTGAATTTGATGAAATGATGAGATAGTCTTCTTCCTGGAATGACTTTACTATAGTCTATTTGAAAGAAAATGTTGTTTAAGGGTCTATGGAGAGCCTGTTCAACCTTGAGGATAAGGTTCCTTGGCCAAGAGGAAAGGAAATGTTTCAGCTAATACTGTTCAAACAGGTCCCTTATGTAACATATGATATTATAACAGCCTAGGATCACACATTCACAGCTTAAATGCTTTTGAGATCATCAAAGTTAATTTCTTCATTTTATATATATGGAAAGTGGGGCTGAAGGAAATTAAAAATTACCTCAAATCACAGAGGTAGTAAATGATAGAGTGAGAATTTAAGCAAAAGGCCTCTAATTTCTCAGTTTGTACTACACCATCACTCAAAAAAAAAATAGTTCTTTGCCCTCAAGTGAAAATGCTCAAATTTTAAATTTTTTTCATGAAATTTGAATTTAGAAATATTAACCAATTAACATCATTTCACTAGGGAACCTAGTGAAAACTTTTTATAATCTAATGGAAAGTTGAAATGAGTAAGATTAAAGTAGAAATTAGTTGTCAAAATAAAGGAGAGAAAGAAATGTCTGCAAGTTTCAAAATAATATCAAGAATCTCTCCAGAAACTAAGGAAAGCAAAATGGAAAATCTTCCAACATAAGCCAATTTAATTGTTGTTTCATCATAATCTTGTGCAGAAGGGAAGCTTTGCATTTACCATATCAACTATGTGGCACTTATCACCTGATTTCCATCAATAAGTTATCAGATACACAGGGTCACCAACTTTCAGACTTCCAATTTTTTCCACTGAAAAATACATCCCAAAGAGTGGGGATGACTTGTATATATGCTTCTCAGCTGGATCACAAAGGCGGTAACTAAAGGGGACAAAAAAAAAAAAAAAATTTAAAGCACAGGGAGAAAATGTAATATAAAACAAATACACTACCCCAGAGAGTTGTGCAAACAACTTCTAAAACCTCTCTTGGAAAACTAATAGGAGTTAAAGTTCAAGAAAGACATTTCTGGCACTCCCAAGAGTATCCTGTTATTATAAATGGACTTAAAAGCATTATATTTGCACCTATGTTTAGAGACCTCCATGAAAGCCACTAGAAAAAACCTTTTAATTTACCTGTTCTAAATAGGTTATCTACCTACATAATTCAATTGCATAATACTTTGAATGGAATAAAGATGAAAAAAGAAATGACTCAAGATTCCCTTGGTTGGTTAGTCATTTCAGTCATGTACAACTCTTTGTGATTCCATTTGGAGTCTTCTTGGCAAAGATAGTGGAGTGGTTTGCCATTTCCTTTTCCAGTTCATTTTACATTTGAGGAAACTGAGATAAACAGGATTAAGTGACTTTCCCAGGATCACACAAATAGTGTCTAAGACTGAATTTAAATACAGAACTTCCTGACTCCAGACCTGGTGTTCTATCCACTATATTCTCTTAGGATTCTGACAAATTTATAAACTTAACAATGAATCAATCACTGGGGTTCTAGAACAGAACAATTAACTATGAAGACATAGATGGTATTAACAGGAACTTGGGATGTAATCTGATGCAGAACTTGAGTCTAGGACTTCCAAGTGAAGAAACTAACTTCATTGCATCTAAAAATCTAAGATGTGAAGGGCTCTAGATTCATTCAATTCAGTCCCTAACTATCTACATGTTTAAACCTACATTTAGTTCTGCCATGAAAATATTGATGATAATACATGACAATATCAGAAGTGTTAGATCCTTTCCCCCCAGTCCCCTAACCCCACTCCCTCAGCCTATGATGTACCTCTTCAGTGTTTCCAGGGGCTCTTTCCTGGTTATGATCCCAGTGTCTGGGTCCACTGTGGTCATGATACATCTGCAACACAGGCAAGATGAAGTTAAGAGAATATGCACAATAATCAATTAGGCAAAGCTGTAAGTATTGAGTTTGGTTAGAACTTTTACCTGGGGCAAGACAAAATCTTTTTCATTTCAACACTCCCAATTAGGATTTCATCCCAGGTATCCTAGGAGAGATAAGATAAGTTTTCTTTTTGAATAAAAGTATCATCAGACTTTGCAACCACTTCTAGTTGGAAGCAAGTGTAGCTGGATTGTCGCAAACAACTCCTCTCCTCCCTTTAAAAAAAAAATAGCCATTTATAAAGATCACAATTCTGGGAAGTTTTTAGAGACAGTGTAGTCTAACAGGGCTTTGCAGAGAAACCAGATAGTTGTTATTCAGTCATGTCTAACTCTTCATGACCCCTTTTGGGGTTTTCTTGGCAAAGACAGTAGTTTGCCATTTCCTACTCCAGCTCATTTTATGAGAAAATTGCAACAAATAGGAGTAAACACCTCTCTCAAAGTCACAGAGTATTTGAAATCAGATGTTGCTGACTTAAGACCCAGATACTCTTTCCACTATGCTACTTAATTGCCCGAGGCTACTGTAGCATTCTACTAACTATGCTGTGTCCAAAGAATAGACCAATCACTAGAACCTCTGTCTTCTATCATCTCCCCTCTCAGGAGATCAGAATTTCAAGGCATGGGATTAGGGACAGGATTCTGACATGCACATTCTTAATAGGAAATTTTAGGGGAGCTCAAGTCTCAGGGTTACAATTACACAGCTATAGACCCTATAAGGTCATCCAATCAAACTCTTACCTGAATAGGAATCCCTTTTAAGACAAGCTTGAATACTTCCAGGGAAGCCTCAGATTATAATGTGGTTATTCCTTTTAGATTTCGGATGAATACAGAGAGGCTTGGAGAGACTTACATCAACTGATGCTGAATGAAATGAGCAGAACTAGGGGATCATTATACACTTCAACAATGACACTGTATGAGGATGTATTCTGATGGAAGTGGATATCTTCAACATAGAGAAGAGCTAATCCAATTCCAATTGATCAATGATGGACAAAATCAGCTACACCCAGAGAAGGAACACTGGGAAATGAGTGTAAACTATGAGCATTTTTTTGTTTTTCTCCCCTGGTTATTTTTACCTTCTGAATCCAATTCTTCCTTTGCAACAACAACAACAACAACAACAATAACAAAATTCAGTTCTGCACATATATATTGTACCTAGAATATACTATAACATATTTAATATATATGGGAATGCCTGCCATCTAGGGGAGGGGGTGGAGGGAAGGAGGGGAAAAATTCGAAACAGAAGGGAGTACAAGGGATAATGTTGTAATAAATTGCCTATGCATATGTACTGTCAAAAAATGTTATAATTATAAAATTAATTTTAAAAAAAGAAATCAAACAATAAACTGCAGAAAACTAAAAAAAAATTATCTGTATCTCTACAATGACTGAATCAAATCGTTCTTTGTAATTAGGTCTAGGAAATTTAGCTATCCTTTATTGCACCGTTTCTAGAACGAAATTCATTCTCTGGGAAAGAAGTTGACTTATAAACAAAGTTTTGCAATCAAAATCCATTTTGAAATTGGAGACTGATGGAAAAACAAATATTTCCAAATCATTTTCTGATATCCCATTTATTTCAAAGAAGTCAAAACCGTAAAAACTGATGACATGATAATTTGCAGATATAATAGCATTTGCCTCATTATAATAATTGAGATAGATCATGTGTTAAGAGAGCTCAAGACATCAGCTAAAACAGATCTTATACATTTCACCACAGGAGGGCAATGCAGTCACTTACAAATACACCTGTAGTTACCTTTCTAAAAGTCTTAACACTTAGGTTGCATTCAATTCAATGCCTTTCTGACAAGTAATGAGGATCTCAGCAATTTGAAACCACAAATCTATGTTAATTCAAAATTGTAGTTGTGAATTTAAAGCCACAGAGTCATGAATTTCAGTGAAAGGCTTCTCACAGCCATGATTTGGTGATAAGTAATCTTTACTGAACATATTATTCAGCTCTTGAAACACATGCAGGGAAGTAAATTGCCTAAATTTCAAAACAATTTTTTGGTAGCTTTAGATATCAAACTTGTAGGTTCCTCCTAAATAAAAGCATTATTTAACATTTGTAAATAAATTCATATTTTACATGAAAGTAAGAATACATGTTTAGGGGGGCAGCTAGGTGGCGCAGTGGATAGAGCACCAGCCTTGAATTCAGGAGGACCCGAGTTCAAATTTGATCTCAGACACTTAACACTTCCTAGCTGTGTGACCCTGGGCAAGTCACTTAACCCCAGCCTCAAAAAAAATTTTAAAATTAAATAAATAATGTTCTTAAATATAAATATAAATAAATAAATGTTCTTAAGAATATATGTTTAGGAAAGTGTGAACAGGCTTCATATTTTACTGGATGAAAGATATATAGAAGGGGGAAATATTTTTATGGTTTTTAAAAGATAATACCTAACATTTATATAAGATAACATTTGCAAAGTTTAAATGTATTGCCTCATTCAAGCTTTTCAATAAACCTGAGAGGTGACATTATTATTCTCACTTACAATTAAGGAAACTGAGGCTAATGGAGTTTAAGTGACTTGCCCATTTAAGTCAGAGAGTGTTTGAGATTCGAATTATCCTGTCACTCTATGTGCCTGCAAGGTATTTCTCTCCCTTTATTGTAGAGATAGTCTATGAGTATGAAACTCTGACTAATTCTTTGGGATTCAGTAAATGTTTGCTGAATTTCTAGAACACTTTTTTCTTTCTTTTTTTAAACTTTTTGTTTCAAGGACTGACTCTTTGGATGAATCAGAAGATAAATTTCAGAAGTGAATATGAATTTAAAACAAAAACTATTCATAACAAAGTGATGCTGGAAATTTTAACCTTGGGATCTTTTGGACTTGTTTATTATTGTGAGTTCCCTCTGTGTGTGTGTGTGTGTGTGTGTGTGTTAAATAAAGCTAGGATTTTAATATGTGGTAACTAGTTTGCAAAACAAAAAGAATAAAATGAAATTAAATGCAGATCACTTCAAGGGCAGTAGATATACACATGGTGAATCTAAATAATCTGCAGCATGTTACCAAAAAAAAAAAGACTATACACAAGAAACAGCCTAAAAGATATCATTAGAGAGATGAATGATCAACTAAGGAGCAGGAAGTCATGTAGAAAGACTAAAAGATGACCAGTGGACAGGCCATATGTACCAAAAACATTCAAAAAATGTTAAAAGATAAAAAGAAATTCCTACCAGCAAGTTGTATGGATCTCCTATAGTGTTTACAGAAGGACAAAGAAAAGTCTACTATGGAATAAAAGAATACTTCACACAAGAAGTGATGACTGATCTGAGTTGATTGATGAGATCATTTATCATTTATCAATTAAGACAGCTTTGCTTAGTGAATGGAGATGCCTCTGAGGTATCCTTTCCCTCATTTCTTAACCTAGCTTTAAATCACTGAATGGGTGTCGCCTCAGACAACCTGAGACCTGGGAAAGAGCTTAAAATTGCTAAGTTCTTCTCACTACCTCTGGGGACATTTCCATTTATTCTGACCAATATCTTGCCACTGAACACAGATTTCTTTGGAGGAGAAAGTGAGGCTAATGACTTTTTACATCCCCATCACACTTAAAATCCAGTTCACTTGCAAGCCAAGACATCACTTTGATGATGTCATTGGTTCTCTTTCAGAATGAATGATAATCAACAAAAATCCTGCAATATATGGGTTCAGATTTTGCCTCTGAAACCTACTGGCCATGAGACCCTTAATCCTCTCCATGCTCTAGGTAACTCTTTGTGTCTATGTATGAGTTATAATGGTAGCAACCTGCATTGCAGATGGGAATTTCCTCACATTCCCAATAAATGGGAAATTTCTTTTATCTATGAAGGCATAGGTTCATTCCCTATGGCTAGTCATCACTGCGCAAAGTAGAAGCATGTCTCTCTCCTAGAAAAGAAGGTCAAGAGGATGGAAGAAGTGAGAATTTGAATTAATTTCAATTTGCTGAATATTGAGTTTAGTCCAGAAAAGTAGCCAAGTGAGAAACAAAGGGAGATGTCAGGATTTGAAGCCAAGCCTAGTCCAGCATGCTTTCAATGGTACCATATTGCCTCTACTCTGTGATCTCAGCAATCAGCCTGATGTGGACTTTGAAACTAAGCTTATTCTCTTCCCTTGTCAGGAGAAGCTAAAAGAAGCCCACTCTGTTATCATCAACCATTACCAGTACACAAAAGGGTCAGCTTTAACTCTATCAACCATAATTGCATTCAAAAAGGAAACTAGTTCTCCAGACTACCTTATTAGTCCTAAGCAATGTGAACTCAAAACCATCTTACTGTCAGGAATTGAAGTTTTCCCACATTGTTTCATTAGTATACTACAACAACCTTGATGGGAACTCAATTTTTCCCAAATTATATTTAAGATAATCTCAACATCTCAATACACATCATTGTAACTCCCAATGATCCCACCTTTATTTCTCTCCTTCTCTGATCTCTGGTCCTTTCCCTCAAAGCATGTCTCACCTTTTCTTGTGAATAAAAGTAATTTTTGGCAAAGAGAATGCCTTTGTGATTTCATCACCTGCCCCTTACCCCTTGTACCTTGCCTTGCAAATCAGAAATTGGTCTCCCAAGCTTCATCAGGCCTAAAACCATAAACCTCCGTTTGTAGAGTGGATGCATGAATTCATGGACAAAATTGCACTTTTTTTGAAACCTATTTTTCCTAGGAATTCTTTTTCTATATTTATGAATAATAATAATATATAACATTTATCTAATGTTTTAAAATTTATAAACTATTTTACAGATATAATTTCAATACCCCCCCACAAGGCCCATGGGAGGTAGACATTATCATTATCTTCATTTTGTGAATGAAGAACTGAAACTGGGAGAAATTGATTCATCCAGATCACACAGCTAGAAAAGGTATGAGATGGTATTTAACTGAAATCTTCTTATCTATCTAAAGTTCCACCAAGCTGCTTCAGAAATAGGTCAATAGTGGGCCCTCAATATTCAATATGCAGACCATATTGCACCATTGAATGCAACAGTGTATGAAGAATTAAAAGTGAGCATCATCCAGGGAAAACCATCAGCCTACATTGTCTTTCCTATGTTAATTCACCTGTGTTGCAGAACTCTGCTATTTTTATTTAGTTGGCCACAATATTAAAATGGCCATATATTCCTATATGAAGATAAAAGTCACTTACTATACAAAAAGGACAAAATGCTTCATAATTTAAAAGGCATCAATGGTTCCTTTAAACTTGCCCTGTTATTAAAAGAAGAGTAACTAAAGTTACAATTGGAATATTTATAGAAGTTAAAACTCACCTATAATTAAAAAACAAACATCATCCATCTAAAAAGTGGTATTTAAGTTTGTATTGTCTTTTTCCCAAGTTTGTCAAGTCACTAGAATATGCAACTGCTTCCAGCCAGGAATATGAAAATATCCTGAATTCCCCTAAACTCTAAGCTCTTTTTTTTTTTACAGTATTTTGTGTGCTTACTGTTTTAAAGCAAAACACTCAACACAGATCATAACTAATAAATATTTAGCTGCAGAAAAATAATTATCTTTGGTATTTAAATACAAATGAGAGACATAATTTATTTAAAATAAATTTGTTTTTTACTTCAGTCATGTCCAACTCTTCATGACTCCATTTGGAAGTAGGACATACTTAGATTACTTTCTTCAGTTCATTGTACAGGACAAGAATACAATCTTCACTCATACCTCTAAGAATACTGGACTGGGAACCTTCAAAGAAAATTTTATCACCTTCATTTTTTTTTTTATGGTAAAGAAAAACAAAAGCAAAAAAAATATTTTTATTGGTAATCTGTCATTTATAATCTTTTGGTTATTTATAAATCTTTATATTTTATTAGTTTTAGATGTAGTGTTTTTTTTTTTTTTTATTTCAAAAGATCTTTATTGTCAGCCTGGCTTTATAAATGCCTTGATTGTTGTTCCATATACAACCTTTTTTAGCACAAAATAAGGAGGGCTGTGACATCTGTAACAGTCCTTCAATAAATGCTTCTTTGGGCCATTGACAACTCATTTCTTCAGTCCAGGAAAAAAAGGATCAGAGAGCAACAGGAAGTAAACAATAATATGGTTTTTTTCCTAAGACTTGAAAACTCCAGATGTTTAGCCAAGATTTAATATCTCTCCTAGCTCTGATATGAACTAATTGTATAACCTAGGATGAACTGCTTACCCTTTCTGAGCTTTTGCTTCCTCCTTTCAACTAGTTCCTTCCATTTTCTAGTTCTGTATCACCTTCATCTTTAGCAATCTTTCTCCAGCAGTCAATTGTCCTATTATACATGACAAGTTCTCTTGTACTCAGATTGCATCATCACTCACCACCGTATCATATCAAAGGGAGAGAGAAGGAACAACTACTCCAGCAGAAATTGATTGTGCAGTCATCCAATTTATTACAATCTGAATGATTTTAGCATCTGGAAGTCCTATACTGTATCATGGATTCCCAAGGATGCAGCTCTATAGATAATAAGTCCTTACTTTAAGATATTGAAAACTTAATGGAGCCAAGATGGCAGAGTAAAGGCAGGAACTCAGCCAACCTCTACCCCAAGCTACTCCAAATTCCTTTAAATGATGACTCTAAACAAATTTTAGAGTGTCAGAACACCTCCCAAAAAATGGAGTTGAACAATGTTCCAGCCAAAGGCAATTTAGAAGGTCGGCAGAAAAAGTCTGTTACACAAGGATGGGAGTCTAGCATGCAATCCCGGGGCAGGCTGGGCCAGTGAAGACATAGTCCATTCCTTCCCCCAGGCCTGGCCCATGCCAGGAAAGCAGGAATGGGTCTAGGGATCTTTGAATCAGTATCAGTACTGATGATTACTAGACATCTCAACCCAGGTCAGCAGAAAAGGTCTGTGGCAACATGGTGGGAGTCCAATGTACAATCCCAGTGAAAGTTATGTCAGCACAGCCCTGCCCCGAGCCCCAGCCCCTGCCTGAGCCCCAGCAAAGCAGGACTCTGCTGCTTTAGTAAACTAGATCTTATAGCTACAATGGGGTGAGGGCACTCCTAACAATTCCAGGGTAGAAAAAAATGACTTGTGGTGAGTTCCCTAGAAGGATCTCTGAAAAAAAACTGCTCAAAATCCCCAAAATACCTGCTTTTTACTTATCCTTAAAGGCAAAGTTAAGGGCCTAGGTGGGGTGAAATATCTAAGGACCTTTGTTAAGTTACTCTGCCAGAGAGTATTCTGGGAAGATGGAAGAGTGGGTCAGAAATGTCTAGGTTCTCCAGATTTCCTCCACAAATACTCTTGTTCCTTTGGGATTCTGACTATACAGTCTATTATATTTTAAACTGCTTATTAGTAGTAATTTACTTGTGTGATTTACCTACTAGAGAAATTTGACTATTTCAGTGGGGCCATTGAAACTGTAGTGAAATGCTACCATCTAGGAAGTCCTCTGTAAAGGAGGATTGCCTCTTTTGTCATGGCCACAAAGGAAATGGTGGAGTTGAAGGCAAAGAGTCAGTGTAAGAGAACTGAAGGCCAGGGAGAGCATGACTGCTTACCCAGCTGCAGCTCCCCAGAGTGGTCCAAAAAGACCATGAGACCTGAGATTTTTGATTGATCCTCCATCAGGGGATCCATGAATTTAAATGAAAAAAAAAAATCACATCTTTTTTCTTTTTTTTTTTTTTTTTTGTTTTCAATATAATTGGTTTCCATTCTAGTCCTATATATTTTCTTTAATCAATTTAAAAAGGATTATTCTGAGGTCCATAGATTTCACTAGAATGCCCAAAAGGGAATCCATGACACAATAAATATTAAGAGTCATTTCCCTAAATATAAATGTAAGACTTTTAACCTAAAAGGAATGTTAGAATAATTTGCCTTTTAGCCAAGATAAACCCAAGAATATTTCATTCCCAAAGATAGAGCTTCTCAGAACATAATGGGTTGATGAGTAGAGGATTCCTATAGGAAAAGGTTTTTAGCCACCCCAAAAAGGACAGAACTGTAAGAGAACTTAGAGATCATGTAGTCTGACCACTTCATTTTACTAATCCTGTGATACAAGCAACAAATTCAAACTCATATAATGAATTGGTAACAAAGATTAGACTAGATTTCAGATTTACAAACTGTCAACTAACTCAATTGATTTAAGCACCTACTACTTGTAAGGCTATATGACAGACCATGCACTGAATATAATTCTGATCATCCAATCAGATGATTCATCTTCCTGAATTTAAATTAGACATTAGACACTTGCTAACTGTGTGATGCTGGGAAAGTCACTTAACCCTGTTTGCCTGAGTTCATCTATAAAATGAACTGGAAAAAGAAATGTATCTTTGCCAAGGAAATCCTAAATGGAGTCACAAAGAGTTAAACATGACTGAAAAATAATTGAACAACAATAAATGTGTAAAATACTGTGCTATGCCCTGAAGAAACCAAAACTGAAATGAAAATAGTTCCAGCACTCAAAGACCTTATCCAAGAAGTAAACAGACAGAGCAAATAAGTATAGTCATTTGAGAAGGAAAAAAGCACATCAACCTATGTCATAGAAAAAGTCTTTTAGAGCATAGCACAAATTTTTACTAAAGATAGTTAAAAACTATCTTTACATATATTTGGAAAAATAAAATATTATTGAGAAAGAAGGAAGGAAGGAAGGAAGGAAGGAAGGAAGGAAGGAAGGAAGGAAGGAAGGAAGGAAGGAAGGAAGGAAGGAAGGAAGGAAGGAAGGAAGGAAAGAAGGAAGGAAGGAAGGAAGGAAGGAAGGAAGGAAGGAAGGAAGGAAGGAAGGAAGGAAGGAAGGAAGGAAGGAAGGAAGGAAGGAAGGAAGGAAGGAAGGAAGGAAGGAAGGAAGGAAGGAAAGAAGGAAGGACGGAAGGAAGGAAGGAAGGAAGGAAGGAAGGAAGGAAGGAAGGAAGGAAGGAAGGAAGGAAGGAAGGAAGGGGAGAGGGAGGGAAGGAGAAAGGAAGGGAGAGAAGGAGAGAGGGAGGGAAAGAGAGAGAGGGAGGAAATAAAGGAATGAAGAATGAAACTATCTTTATATATGTTTGAGAAAATAAAATACTATTGAAACTTCTTTTTGAAAATTAAAAAAAGAATGAATTCCACCAAATCCTTTTTTTTGACACAAATATGTTTTTGTAGACTTGCAGTTTCATATCCAGTCTTTTTTATTTTACTATATTATAGAAGTATTTGTTCCAAAAATTAAAAATAAGATAATTTTTTTTAAAAGTAAAAAAAAAAATTAAAAAGAAAAAGCATTTTAGGAGTAAGTGACACTTGAGATAAACCCTGTCTAGGAGGCAGAGGTAAGGAAGAAGTGAATTCCAGACATAGAAGTAGTCTATGCAAAGGCACAAAGAAGAAACTAAAGTATCATATATGATAGTTACTTAACTCACCACCAAATGGAAAGCTGTATGAAATCAGGGACTGTGTCTTATCTAAACTCTATAACTGTCGCAGTGTCAAGTCCAGGAATAAATGACTGTTGAGTAGATTAGTGCACACTAAGCATTTATTTCATTTAATGTTCAACCAACATTATTGAATTTTTTCAACTGTAAAATGGGAAAATATAAAAGGAAAAAAAGAAAGCATAAGTCCTGCTCTCTAAAAGTTTGGTTAGGAATACAGACCAGATCTTTTGACTTTATTGATATAGAGAATTCCTTGGTGAGGAAATTCCTGCCACCAATGCAACATAATATCTTCCCTGCAAGTTTTAGGCTTAGAGAGTTGCTAAGAAATTAAATGACTTGCCTAAGATCACACAACTAGTATATGTCAGAGAAAAAACTTGAACTTAGGTTTTCTTGGCTTCTAGGCTGGTTATCTATTTGCTACACCATATTATCTCTCAGAATCTACCTGAGACAAAATAAATGTGCATTAAACAACTGTAGGGCAGTGATTTTGTTCCTGGGAGGATGAAATGAAGGAATCCAACAACAGTCACCAATCTTTTCTCTTTTCTCTTCTTAGCACAACTAGGAATCATTTACTAGGACCAAGGGTTGGAATTTTCTGACCATAACTCAGAAAAAAAATTATACTGAGTTTGAACTAAAAACAGCAGAGAGCACAATTCAGATGGACAATCTTAAATTCTTTGTATAGCTTTTTATAAGGTCTTTTTATAGCTGACTGGTATATGATCTCTTCAGAGCCACAGCAGCTCAGCAAAGGAGCCAAACAAAGATGAGCTAATGATAGTAGGGAGGTTATCAAAGACATCCAGTAAAGAAAGCAATTTAGTGGAGATGCCTAGCAGAGAGTAGTGTGATAACATCACCATAGGACACCTATATAATCCTAGAAGGTCATGGCAAGCATTGACACTGGATTCACATGTTCTTGATCATGTATGTTCTTTACCTGTATGATCCTCAATACCTGCTCCTCACATGTTCCCTAAATGTGCTCCCTCTCTCACTAGTGGGGTAGTAACCTCTGGGAGAGCATATTCCTATGTGGTTAAGAGGAGAAAGTAAAATCTTTCTTGCTATTTATTTTGCTAGATTGTTTAATTAAACATATTTTGCTTTAAATTCAGTATGGTTGTGCTAGTAAAAAACAAAAACAGTACATCAGTGGGGGCTTGCAAGCTCTGAGTTTGAGTGAATTATGACCCATGAGCTACTTTAATACTGGAGGAATCAACACTCTGAATGAGTCTGCAAGTGAAAGGGACCCTGTGTGCTATACAACTAAAAAACAAATTACAATGTAATTTAAGTCTAAGTATGAGCAACAGCAAGAGATATTCCCATATAGTGAAAATTCCTGTTTTTGCACTCATTATCCAATATATTACATCCAACTTTTTGAAAAAGCAAATCCATAAGGAGAGAGGGCATCTGCAGTCACCTTGATCTATATATTGCCATTGGACTCAGATGACTTCAGAGGAGAAAGTGAGGCGGGTGACCGTGCTACAGTCTTCCCTCATTTAAATCCAATTAACTTGTATATCCTGACATCACTTGCCTGATGTCATGGTCCTCTTCAAGAAAGAAGGACAAACAACAGCCACAAGGACAACACATTCAAAAACATATGTGGAAGCATTTTGCTCCAGCAAAAAGAGAAATTCATATGTATTTGTGTCTGTGTGTGTGTGTATGAAAGGGGGCAGTGGAAGGTATATAAAGATATATTTTTGGTGTAAATTTTTTTATTAATCTTTTTATTTACAAAACATATGCATGGGTAATTTTTCAACAATGACCCTTGCAAAACTTTCTGTTCCAAATTTTTCCCTCCTTTCCCCCACTCTCTTCCCTAGATGGCAGGTAGTCTAATAGTCCAATACATGTTAAATATGTTAAAATAGGTTTATAAGGATATTAAAAACATATCTATCCTTACTCTTCCAGGCATAGCTAAATCGAGATCATCAGTTCAACTAAGAGAGTCTTTCTTTTAAGATCCTTTATACTGACTAATACAAGTATTAATGTTTTCTGGTTTAATATTTAACTTTTTTAAAAAAGGATATTGTAGAATTGTGATGGAGAAAGTCATCTGAATACAGAGGGAGGACTATGGAGACTGAATATGGATCACAACATAATATTTTCACTTTTGTTGTTGTTGTTTGCTTGTTTGATTTTTCTTTCTTTCTCATTTTTTTCTTTTGATCTGATTTTACTTGTGCAGCATGATAAATATGGAAATGTATTTAGAAGAATTGCACATATTTAACCAATATTTGGATTGCTTGCTGTCTAGGAGAGGGGAAGAGAGTAAGGGAGAAAATTTTGGAAAAAAGGTTTTACAAGGATGAATGTTGAAAACTATCTTTGCATGTATTTTGAACAATAAAAAGCTATAATTGTTTAAAAATTAAAACCATTAGGAATTTTAAATTTTTTTTTAAAGACATCCATTCACATCATATTGTGAGACAACTCCAGGAGAGATGTTACAAATGAAGTTCACAACTTACCTCCTCAAAAGCATTGCAACCAGTCACCACTATATTTGGCCTAAATTGTTCCATCTTTATTTTCTTCTCAAGTCTGGTATTAAGATCTGACAGGGAAGCTTCTGAGATCATCATGATGGGGCTGCAGTCAGGATAAGCCACCTAGCATAGAAATATATCACAATGGCCATCAGGGGGAGTCCTAAGATGGTCCTTTACTTCAATTTCACCCAAAGCTTGGCTTGGTTGGGCAAGGAAAACCCATATGAAAAACAGAAATAACTCATTCCAGAGAAGTGGGTAATCAAAAAGAAAAGTGTTCTCCCTATTTTGTCAGATTAACTTTGCTGAAAGATTTTTTGTTCCCAACGCTGAATTATTTATATACATCCAGCCTTCACAGTTTGTTGCTCATCTAGCACAGTCATGTATTTATTACTATCTCCTCTGCTCAAGCTTCACAATGCTGGAAGAAACATGTCTTGGAGTTTTGTCTGGGCTACATGACAGAAGCAACTTCTCAGTAGATGTGGCAAAGGCATAGAAAAGGGAGAAAAAGCATGAGAAAAAAAATGAGCAAGAAAATAAAAGAAACAAATTTCGGTCGCTTCGCCATTAAATAAGTTTGTGTCTTAAGTCTTCTAGCTCTACTTTGCCTGGATTCGGTTATCATCTTTCAGAGGCCTTATTAAGTTCTAAAACTGACACAAGAGAAAAGAAAAGTTGACCCCTTTCTCTACTATCTCCCCTCAAAAAAAGGTGTTAGAAGTTGGGGCAGGGAAAACCACACTATCATGTCACCTGGTAATTCTGAACAAAGGGAAAGAAAATTTCTTTTGACTTTCTTCCATTCATGTGGGTTTCAAACTGAACCAGTCGACATGTCTCTGTTTTTAAGAAGCTGGTGATCCACTGAGATACTTCATCTCCACAGTCTCTACCCTGAATGTCAACGCCAAATATCCTAAGGGAGAGTTACAAAAGAAAATGGAGATCACAAGGAGGTCAGTTCTCAGAGTAACTGTCAATACAAATAAAAAAATTAAATTTACAACCTAAAAATACTGAACTGCATTCTTTTTATTGTGAATGACCTGACCAAAACTTCTGTCAGGACTTGACTATCCCAAGGCCTATATGGCCTTTGCCATTTAGCCTGTGTAGCCTTTTGCAATTTGTGACTGAGCTCAGGAGTTTCATGGCTTGATATTATGAAATATTTACTCAGGCTCTCTGATCAGAGTAATTTCCTCTGCTGCCAAGGACCTACTCCCCAAACCAAAAATCTTGGAAAGACATTTGATATTTTTTTATTCTTCAATTCACACATCTTGCTGTAAGGATGGGATGGAGTTTCATAGCTCTCTATCTTGAGGAGGTTTGTTGTTGTTTGTCCTTCATTCTCAGAGAGGACCATGACATCAGAGAGATGATGCAATGACATGTAAGTAATTGGATTTAAGTGAAAGAAGGATGTGCAAGGTCACCTGCATTGCTTTCCCCCTCCAGCTCCATCTGGGTCCAATGGCCAAATATAGATAAGGATTATGGGAAATGGCCCCAGATGGGAGGAAAGGAAGGAAGGAAGAAAAATTTAGAACACAGAATCTTACAGAAATGAATATTGAAAATTATCTTTACATGTATCTGGGAAAAATAAAATGCTATTGAGGGGGGAAAAAAAGAAAAACCAGTTTTTATCCCCAAAGAAAAAGAGTGGAACCTTTCTCCTCCCACCTATATCCCCATCTCTCTATGGCATAGTACCTGCAATTCCGAACAGCATTGGTAGAGGGTACTTTTCTAGGAACAATCAGATCATCCATATTTGGAGCACTGAGGGTCATTTGGTCATTGTCCCATGCTATGGAAATCAGCACCAGTTGAGGCTCTTGTCTTCCAGTGACCATGTGACCATCTTCCCTGATCACCAGCCAAAACCTACAGACACAGAGAAGAAAAACGTTTCTATACCTTCTTTATTGGTTCCCTGATCCCCTTTTTTTTTTTTTTTCACTCTGAAATACAGGGAAGTGGCAAGAGCGAGCAGCAAAATGCCAAGAGGCACAATAATGGTTTCTAGAGATTGGTTATGTTTTCTTGAAACTTCATGGATCAGGATTTGGAGTCAGAAAACCTTAGGTTTGAATCCACCTCTGTCATAGTTATGTGACCTTGAGAAAAATCACTAAATCTCTCATGTGTAAAATGATGAACTCTAAGATTTTTTTCAGCAGTAAATCTATGTTCCTATGACACAGGGAGATAGAGCCAGGAACAGATCTGAATTCAAATCATTTACTAACTTGTGTTCCTAAACAAATATTTTAACTACTCTTAGCCTCAGTTTCTTCATCTGTAAAACAGGGATGATAATAATAGCACTTAGCTCACAAGGTTGTTATGAGGATCAAATGAGAAAATATGTTTAAAGTGGCTATGAAATTGCTAACTATTATTATAGTTATATGTTCTCTCCAGATATAGTCCAAGAAAATCATCAACTTTTCAGATGTCAAGAGCGGGGGAAAGATTAGAGATTTTATCTCATGGAATATGATAGAGGCTATAGAGGGATAGGATCTGTTATTTCAAGGTATAAAAACCTCTCAAATAAGAAAATTCCAGGGACAATGGGTCAGCAACTTTTCAATAACATAGAAATGACTTCCCCAAGATCACACAATGTCATTTGATAGTTAAATTCAGGTCCAACTGACTTTCTATGCAGAACAGCTCTTGTCTTTCTCTATAAAGTAGCTTTTTTAGTGAGTGGAGGAAGTCATTCATCAGAAGCTCCATTTTCTCTCCCCTTCATCTTCTCCCTCACCCCATTCCCCAGCTCCCAGCTAGATATACCAGACTCTAAACAGGAGTGACAAAAGATCAAGATTTTTCTAGGATCTTTTGACCTAAAATGAAATGGGATTATTCTGGATTACCCAGGATTACTATCATGTAAAATGAATCTCCTATGTAGGGATCCCAGGCTTCTGCACCCAAAGCTCCACAATACAGTTTCTGGGATAGAACTGTTTTGTAGTGAAAAGCACAGTGATCTGGAGTCATGGTACCTGAATTCGAATATTGATTTTATGCCTTACTACTTGCAGGACTTTGTAACTAATTTTTTTCCCCTGAGGCAATTGGGGTTAAGTGACTTACCTAGAGTCACACAGCTAGAAGTTAAGTGTCTGAGGTCACATTTGAACTCAGGTCCTCCTGAAGTCAGGGCTGGTGCTCTATCCACTGCACCACCTAGCTGCCCCTACTTGCAGAAGTTAGAACTACACATCCTGTAAGGTCCCTTAAATCTGTGATTCAAATTCAGTTCTGTTTAATGTACTTGACTATTACGTCATGAATCATTCACATATTTATTCAGTATCCTGAAATCTCTCATAACCTTGACCTAGTTTAAGAAGCAAAGCTTTACCACACCAGTTTGATAGAGAGCTGTACTAAGACTTCCAAACTCAGGCTCTAGACAGTGGGTTAATGTTGCAAAGTAATCACCAGATCAACGTCTTCAAAAGATCCTCCTCCTCTTGAAAGTGGATATTGAAAGTGCCAAGGTTTTGTCTCTATCCACCTTTTCTTTCTCTCTTACTGCTCTTTCCCTTGGTGAACTCTTTCATGTTCAGAGGTTCATCTACCACTTCTTTGCAGATGATTCTTCAGAAATTCATCTATCATTTTTTGGCAGATGATTCCTCCACTTAAACTTATAGCTTTGAACTCTCTTCAGAGCTCCAGACTCACTTTTCTTTTCTCTTTTTATTAAAGCTTTTTAATTTTCAAAAGATATGCATGGATAATTTTTAACATTAACCCTTGCAAAACCTTATGTTCCAATTTCCCCCCCTTTTCCTCACTCCCTTCTCTAGATAGCAAGTAATATATGTTAAATATGGTTAAAATATATGTTAAATCTAACATATGCATACATATTTATATAATTATATTGCTAGAAGAAAAAACAAATCAAAAAGGAAGATGAAAAAGAAAATAAAATACAAGCAAGCAACAACAAAAAGAATGAAAATGCTATGTTATGATCCAAATTCAGTTCCCACAGTCCTCTCTCAGGATGAAGATGGCTCTCTTCATCACAAGATCATTGGGCCTTATCTGAATCATCTCAATGATGAAAAGAATCATATCCACCAGAATTGATCATCGTATAATCTTCTTGTTGCCATACACAATGATCTCTTGGCTCTGCTCATTTCACTCAGTATCAGTTCATGTAACTCTCTCCAGGCTTCTCAGAAATCATCCTGCTGATCTTTTTTTTATAAAACAATAATATTCCATAACATTATGCTATAATTTATTCAGCCATTCTCCAACTGATGGCATCTTCTCAGTTTCCAGTTTCTTGCCACTACAAAAAGGTTCACTTTTCTATCACTTCTGATAGCAATCACCACCTAGGTGCAGGCTCTCATCTCCTTATGCCTGGACTAACACAATATCCTGCTGCTTGATCTGCATGCCACAAGTTTCTCCCCAGGTCTATACATCCTCCATTCAGCCTTCAAATTGATTTTCCCAAAGTACAAGTTCAACCAGGTCACACTGCCTCCCTTTCAATAGAATCCAGTGGCTCCCCTTCACCTCCAAAATTAAATCCTCTATTTAATATTCAAAGTCTTTCATAACCTAAGTATTATACACAGAGAGATAATCTTTCCAGCCTTCTTACATCTTACACTGTATATACTCTTTGATCCAGTGGCATTGCCCTCCTTCCTATTCCTCAAACAAGATATTCGGTATCCTGATTCTAAGTATTTTTACTGGCTGTTCCCCATTCTTGGAATGCTCTCTTTCCATGGTGAAATGCTTTGAACATCATTGTCTTAAATGGTTTAGGTATGAGGTAAAAAAGGGAATGGAGAAAATAATCTTGAGAGCCCTTTTGCCTCTATACCATTAAATCTCAGATTAGTTGAAAGGTTATATGCTTGTTAGAAATACACTCAATACTAAAAATCAGATTTCACGGAAAATTTGTTTTAACAGAATCTTAAAGAATCATTTTAATGTTTCTGGCAAGAAGTGGGCTCTGCTCCTTTTTGGGAAGAGGGAGCCCTGAGCACAGAAGTGGGAGAAACTTTATACTCCCTAACTTGACTCAGTCCTACTCTCAGTCAGAGCCTGGATTGGCCTGTTCCCTTCAAGGTTACAATCTTTCTGATACACCCACTACATGTTTCCCCTAAATATGTATAAACATGTTCTCCCTCCATCATCATACATCCCACGTTCAAAAATGGCTTAAAACTCCTCCTATAGATTGATGTTTAATATTCAATTAGCCTATCAAGCAGGAACAATAGTGATTTGGTCAAGTCAAAACATTGACCCCAACTAGTTTGAGCTGGATCAGCTATTATCTTAAGTTTGTGATTTTTCTTAAAACCACAAGACTCTTTTTGATTTGCTGAATCCATCTATGCCTTCCTAGCTTCCCAATTCCTTGTTGGCTCAAGACTTCTATTGATCACTTAATTATTCTGTGTAATCTTAACTTCTTAACTTCTCACGTTCTGAAAACATCAGTGGTATTGGTCAGTGGTATCCACTATACTATACTACCTGGAAGCTTGTAACACTCTGTAGAAACCCAGCTTTTCAATATTTCTCACATTGTAATCACAGATAAAAAAAAAAAAACAGCCTTATGTAGCACTAGAGAGATAAATTGGTTGATCCGTGATAGATAAATAGACTGATAGATATGTTTTATTTCTTACATAATCCTATTCAAGGATAAAGATGAAAGGTAAAAAAAAAATGTGTTTTCTATAATACTCCAATCACAACTTAAGGAAATAAA
Organism: Sminthopsis crassicaudata; assembly: GCF_048593235.1. NCBI lineage: Eukaryota > Metazoa > Chordata > Mammalia > Dasyuromorphia > Dasyuridae > Sminthopsis > Sminthopsis crassicaudata. The sequence goes on from NC_133620.1 coordinate 407,214,325, forward strand.
CTGGTAATAATATTTATTACTTTCTGCTCAAAAAATAACCTTTATCATCCATTACAAACTACTGTTGTCCCGCAAATTAGTAGATATTACCTTATTTGGAAGTAATGTTGTGGTTATTCAGGTCCATGTTATCAACAACTAAAATGTAGTCAAAGGCTATACCATTTACAACATATTTGTTTCAAATTTTTATAAAATTGGTTCACATTTAAAACATTATTCTAGCTTTATTTAAAATTATTGTGCCCTTGATTCTTAAATGCTAATTAGTTGTTCTATTTACCACATTACATAAAGATATAATAGAGTTATGGAATAGTCAGAAAAAGGCAAATGACTATGGGATGGGAGAAAGTTGGGATATTAGATAAACTAAAAAGATATCAACTTCTCATGAAAAAAAATTTAAGAAAAAGAAAATAAAAAGGTAAAATCTGAAGATATTATTATAATTTACAGTAATGACAACTCATATTTACATAGGTTTACAAAATATTTTTATCAATCATCCTGTGATATATATAGCACATGTATTATTCTCCTTTATAGCCAAGTAATCTGAGGCTAATATATTTGAGGTTAAGTGACTTGATGGTTACCCGCCAAGTAAATGGTAAAGCCAAAATTCAAATCCAGGTTTCCTATATCCAAACCCAACTTTTTATTATCTGAAAAAAAATTGATAAGTAATATAGATAGGATGAATGTGGACATATTCATCAAATCCTGAAAACTATAAGACAGACACCTTTTATGAAACATGAGATAATTTGGGGACAAATAAAAAGAACTATCAGTAATTTTTCATTTGAGGATACTAAACTTACAATACTCATTCAATTCAAAATCCCTTGGAATGACTCAAGGACTTTAAATTATTTTTTAAAGTAGTAGAAAAGAGAACATCTATAGATAAAACTGAGGGAACAACAAATAGATGCAAAAATGGAACAGATTTGACAGCATTTTTGTAGCAGTTGGTTCTCATCAACAAGGAGATGTTAAAAGGTAACTGATTTTATATATTGCCCCTAAGTTTTATAAAGCATTTTACTGTTGTATTTGACTCTCAAAACAGGCTTTGAGCTAGATATCAAAGATATCTTTTTCTTCATTTTATAGATAAGGAAAAATTCTCAGGGAGGTTAGGGTGTTTGCACATAGTCACACCACTAGCAAGGGTCAAAGGTGGAATTCATACTCACATCCCTCCTGAGTGGGAGAAAAAATGGAAAAGGCACTTAAGATGAATCCAAGAAAAGTATCTGAACTTGACTAAATAGACACAGGTGAAATTAGTGTTGGAGACAATGTAATTTTCAAATTATTGATGAACCAATTTTAAGAATTTCAAAAAAAAAAAGATAAATTATTGAAAAAAGAAAATATATTTATAAAGCAATTAAGAAGACATTAATAACTACCTACTCATGTGCCACCATGCTCAACTCTATGACATCCTTATGAAAATGAATGGTATATTGATGAATGCATAAGAGAGATAAAGGCAGGCTTTTTCAGATTATACCATCACAGTAACACAATTGACTAAGAGATGTGGAGAATGCATGATTCTACTATGCTTGTTGTTTGATGAAAACAGAGAAGTGCTTGACTAGTGGAGAGAAAATTTGGCTTTATAGATATATTCACATACATGGGTATACATATATATATATGCAATCAAATAGAAAAAAATATTTGCACTAAATATATATACATACATATATATACACACACATACATGTGTTGATTTAATTCAATTCATAAGCACCTACTGTGATCAATGAATCAACTAGCATTTATTAATCACTTAATATGTGCTAAGTGTTGTGCCAGACTCTGGGAAACTGAGTATCTATTGCATCAAGCCTGTAATACTACAAGACATCTTCAACAACCACTCGAGAGACTAATCTAATAATCCATGCTCAACTAGAACATTGCAGATTTGGCTAATGTATTGTTTAGTTTTGCTGAGATATCTGTTCTTCTTCCTCTTCCTCATCTTCTTTCTCTTCTTCCTCTTCCTCCTCTTCCTCTTCTTCCTCCTCTTCTTCATCTTCTTCCTCTCTTCCCCCTTTTCTCCCTTTTCCCCCTCCTCCCCCTCCTCCTCCTCCTTCTCCTCCTCCTTCTCTTCTTCTTCTTCTTCTTATCACTAATAATAAAAGCAAAGAAAATCCACGACCCTGGGGTTTTATCTAACACTCTGAAAATAGGCAAAAATAAAAATAATCAAAAAATGTCAATAGTGTTGAAGGAATTGTGATATGCTAATAATACATTGTTGGTAGAGCTATAGGACAGTACAATTATTTCAGACAGAAATTTGGAATTATGCAAATAAAGTGATGTTTTTAAACCTTTTAGACCAGAGACTTCATTACTGGGTTTATACCCTAAGGAAGACATTTATCAGAAGAAAGTCCTTATATACAACAGATATTTATAGCAGCTCTTTTTGTGATAACGAATTGGAGATAAAGTAGGTGCTGACTAATTGGGGAATGGATACAAAGTGTATTGCATGCATATGATGAAATATAACTGTGTTGTTAAAATGGTGCAATTAATATAGACACACCTGGAAAAAAAAAATCTACATGCCCTAATGCAGAGTGAAGTAAGCAGAGTCAAGAAAACATAGTAACTACAATGTAAATGCAAAGAAATACACAACAACAAAAAAAAAAAATCAAAAGTTAATGTAACAAAATTATAAAAATTAAGTTAAGTATAGTTTAAATGAAGAGATATGAGAGGCGCATAGGCATGGGAGGTATACAGGTGTTATGTACTGCTCACATGATTTCAGACTTTTTCAATGTATCTATTACTTGTATTTATTTTTTTTCCTCTTTAAAAAATGCTATTTGTTATGTGAGATGGTTCTGGGAGAGGAAGAAGAGAAAGGATACTTGAGATTACTATGATGATATAAGAAACAGAAGACATCAATAAAAACATTTTTAAAAGAAAAGTTCCTGCCATATTACTGGTTGTTCTTTTTTTTTTTCTTTTTGTCTTATTTTAGGTGGTTGTTTACTGAAAGTAACCCAGCAGGAATCCATAGCCTGTCTCTGAGAATTAAGAATATAATTGAGAGGCTGAACTTTCATAACTTAGTCACTGCTTCTTCAGCCAGCGACTAGACATTCATTTGAGTGTGTTTTATCAATCTACCTTGAAACATTCAGCAGAGGTGAGTGGACAATTCAGAAAATGAATAGATAAATAAATCACATAGTCATAGAGTGGGAAGCGTCCCTGAGGCTGATTTGCTCATATTCTACAATCCTAAATAAGACCACAGCTAAACTACTCTGTCTGTATACACCTATTCCCCGTGGTGGAATGGAAAGAATGTGGATTATGCCTCAGACTGCACAAATCTTGCAAAGTCACTTTACCTCCTAAGTTCCCCGTTTCCTGATCAACCAAAAATCACCTATGTGCCAAAGACTGGGTAGGTTTTACTACTGTTTATTATATACTACTGTATACTATTACTGAGTGAGATGTATGATACAGTATATAGAATGATTTATTCTTCTATATGGAAGTATACATAGAGACCATCCTATTCACACATCCATTATTTCCTCTTTAGGCCACACGATGCAAAACAGTACTACAACAATAAGAGGTATTGTCATATAGTCAATGAAGAGACAGTCTCGGAGCCAGACCTAAGTTCAAATCTCACATTTGACACATTAACTGTGAGATTTTGAGCAAGCGACTCTTACTGTTCTTAGACTACTCTCTAAGACTACGCTGAAAAGCACGTGCCACATCTACATTCATAGATGGAGTTCTCCCTCATCTGGGAGCTCAGTATATCAATAAAACCACAGGTTCAGTCTAATGATCTCCTATGAAAATAACACTTTGGTCTGAAGTCCTCGGAAATCTTGATCAATCTTTAATTATCACTTTCCAGTGCCCTGCAATGAAATCATTTTACATTATTTTTGCCAAAAGCACAGTCACTTTCTGACAAGAAACCAGGTCACTAAAGTTGCGTTAGACTAGAAGACACTCCAGCCTTCAAGGTCAAGTCCCCAGTGAGTATCCCCCTGTCTCCCTTTTGCCTGTCCCCCATCCTCCTCTTCCGGGTAAGCGGAGCCCGGGCTTTCCCTCGCACTCGCATCCTAATTCTCTCTACTTTTGGACTCCACAGGCCCGCCCGCCACCTGCCAATCCCGAGACTGGGATAGTGCCCGGGGCCTAATGGTACCTGTCCCTCAGGTTGCCGCTGCGCAGCCCCATCTCCGTGCATTCGGCCTCATTCACAATCACTCCCTTGCAAGACTTGATGGGGTAGATAGAGATCTCCGCTACAGTGCCCACTTGTTTGAGGCTCCGCCGCCGCCGGCGCCGCCGGTCCCTAGTGCTCCAGGCCGCGGCCCCCAGAGTCGCGGCGGCGGCCAGTCCCAGCGCCGCAGCCCCGATCCAGGCGGCCCTGGTTTGAGCCGAGGCTGGGAGTGCAAGGCGGAGGCTCGTCAGAGCCGACGAGGCCGCGGCGCCCATTGCAGCTCCTAAATCTCCAAAGGCAGTGCAAAGCGGACACGGCCGGCGGTTGTCTGGCACAAATAGATTGGAGAAGGGCACTGCACCCTAAGCGAAATTAGTGTGAGGCAGGAGGGGCGAGAACTTCACCTTGGGACTCTCCCTTTCTCCGGAGGGGCGGAGAGCCAGAGACAAGGAAGAGTGGGAGGAAGGGGGAGGAGACACGCCCCTTCCCAAACTTAAAGTAGATTTTGATCAAAAGAGAAATGAAAGCGCTGGAGGACATCCATTAATACTTATTAAATGTTCAGTACGGGTTAGTAAGCATATGTACTGAATTTACAAAGGAAAGTGTTTTATACATAATAATATTTTCGATACATAAATCATTACTTTTATTAAACTTTAACTATTGTACTTTTTGGATGCCAGTTTTAGACTAGGATGACTACCTTGCAGTCTCAGATAAATGCGCACATTAAATAAGTTCCACTTTATTGCTCAGATATTGAAGGACTTCTAAGTACGGAAAAACACTAAATTTCTAATGCAAACTTCCCAGACGTTCTTTCCACCAAACTCATCCCAACTGTTAGTCACGTGCTTTTTCTAGCTCTTTCCCTGGGAATCGAAATTACGCTCTCACCCACCGGTTCCTGTTTTTCTCCGGAGGTAGAAGAGGCTTTCCATTCCCTCTCTGTTTTAACGATCCTCTGATGTTCAACCCATCCCCATCTTCGTCCCCATTCCCACTCTCATGTCCATTCGCATCCTCCCTCCCGTCTTGGTCGCCATTCCCATTCCCATTCCCAATCCCCTTCTCAGTTGTATACCGTTCCCCTTCCTTGCCCCAGAAAAGTATCACTTTCTTCCATTCAGATTCATTAGAATGACTAAAAGTTTCAGAGCTGAAAGATTTTAGAGATCACCTACTCCAACTACCTCATTTTACAGTTAAAGAAATTAAAGTGATTTGTTCACGGTCCCAGAACATTAAGTAGCCAGCTGTTGGACTTGAACCTAAGTCTTCCGAGTCTGCCCCTGATTTTTATATCATCCATGGGACGTTAGGCAAGACATTTCCACTCTTAGAAAACTGAATCTTCGATAATAAAACGAAATTGACTTCATGATTCTCTAAAATTCCTTCTAACATTACATGAGTATGAAAGGGGGGCGGGGATGGAGACATAAGTGATCGGGCAGCTGAGAGGACACATCCCCCACCCACCCCCCAAAAAAGGATGGGAACAGTTATAGAACTATTTTCCAGGATATATTGTCTAAAGTGACCAAAATTCACCTATTTCTCAAAACACACCTTTTTGGTCTGGGTTGCTTTTTGAGACACTGTCCTCTTTTAAAATGGTGTCTCTGGGGCTACTTGAAAGTGTCCCAAGACTCGGAAAATTATAGGCTCAAGTGGGAAGCAGGCACCTTCCCAAGCCTGGTATTGGCTGTTTCCAGTCCCGCCCTCCTATAGAGAAACCTTCGGTGCTCTAACAAACTGGAAAACACAGAACAGACTTTGGCCTGAGTAAGTCTTCATTATAAGAAAGTGGGAATGAAAACCTGGACTGTATTTAGCAAAAGTTGTGTGAACATTGAACTTACAAAAGAAAGAAACATCTTTGACATATAAATCATTATTACTCTTATTAAACTTTAAATGTTGTATTTTGGGGGTGCCAGTTTTAGACTTGCAGTTATCAGATAAATGCACACATTAAGCAATATTTCCAGTTTATTCCCTCAGATATTAAAGGGGTTTTAAATACTTCTAAGTAAGTCTAAGGACTCTTAAGTATTATTCCCTTCATTTCCTACAGTTCATGCTTAGGGGAGAAAGGAAAAGACGAGAGAAAAACAGAGACAGGCAGACAGAAAGACAGAGACACGGACATACAGAGAGAGACAGAGGCAGAGACAGGCAGAAAGATAAAGAGAGAGAGAAAGAGAGAGAGAGAGAGAGAGAGAGAGAGAGAGAGAGAGAGAGAGAGAGAGAGAGAGAGAGAGAGAGAGAGAGAGAGAGAGAGAGAGAGAGAGAGAGAGAGAGAGAGAGAGACAAAAGACAGAGAAAAAAAAAAGGAGAGAGACAGAAAGACAGACACAAAAACTGGGATAAAGAAACAAAGAATGAGAGACAGGCAGAGGGACATACAGAGAGAAAGACACAGACATAGAACGATTAGCCTATCTCTTTTTGTGTTTCAAAGAACCTAAGGGCAAGAACAGGACTTATACAAGTTGAACCAGAAGTCTCAGTTCATTTTAAAGCTTAATCTTAAACTTTAAAATTTACTAAGATTTTTGGGACAACCCATATCTACTGCTCTGATTAGTAAGGATATTTATTGAACTTACAAAGAAAAGAGTTTCATAAACATTAAAGTCTTAGATAAATTATTATTACTTTTATTGAACTTGGATCCTTGTACTCTTTGGAGGCCAGTTTATGACTAGGATGCTATATAATTAATACAATTACAATTAATGCAATACAAATACAATTAATATAACACAGATTAATGTACATATTAAGTAAATTCTAAAAAAAAGGTAAATTCCAGTTCTTTTGACTCAAAAACATTTTGATATAACAAACGCACAGTTGATAGCAATACAATTATTGCATTTTGCTTTAAAAACTATGCAGAAGTAATTATCATTTATTTTGAAATGCCAGTAGGTTCATCTGCATCTTGGCACTTAGGAATTGAGGTAGTTCAGTGGATATAATGCTGAACCTGGAGTCAGGAAACCAGCCTCAGCTTGTTAATAGCCATGTGACCTTAGGAAAGTCAATTAGTTCCTTCCTATTTGTCTCACTTTTCTCATCTATAAAATGAAAATCATAATAGTACTACCTCAAAGGTTGTGGTGAGGATCAAATAAGAAAATATTTATAAAAAATAATAGCAACTTAATAAATGTTTATTCCTTCCTCTCGAGCCTCAATTTCCTCAAATGTAAATTGAAGAAGTTAGACTCCAGCTTCCAAGATCCCTTCCAGTTTTAAATCTATGATTCTGTGAACCTTGTGGCTTTCTATTATCATTTTCTCCATTTATTGGGAAAGAGGCTCTCTTCCCCTTTCCAAGGCCAGCCTGTAATCTTGAACCTGTCCTTTCTCATCTGTTCTGGAAGTTTGCCTCTTCTATTGATGTGGGTTGTGCTCCCTTTAAGAAACTAATCCTTTCAGACTGATTTATTCCTTTCTGATTCCCAGCCCCTCCTAGCTGATGCATTATCAATTCAAGAAGCTAGGACACAAATCCTGCCAAAAGCACCCCTTTGAATCCCAATAGGAGATCTGGGCTCTCACAACCCTCACCCAGATCTGAATCAACTTGGGACACCACCCACAGGCCCCTTTGGCTAAATCTCTCATTATAAAAGAGCCAAAGTAGAGCTCTCTCTTTGCAGAGGTTCCTAACATAGCAGCTTCACCCCTGGCTGCCAAGGATCTCTGTCCACTGGAATCTTATTTGTGGTGCTCTTTTATCTCTACTTTCACCTTTTATTAACTAGACTTCAACTTTACTTCATCTGGCCCACAGGCCATAGTTTGAGAATCCCTGCTTGACTGTTCAATTGAAGGGCTTGTTCTCAGCCCTCAGATTTCTTGATCTCTGCACCTTTTGACTATGCATCACTCCCTCCATTTCCTGACAATTCTCCTTTTTCAGCTCAAGTGATGCTACTTTCTTTTGATTGCTCTTCTGCCTACCTGACCACTTGTGCTCAATGCACAAGTGCTAGATCATCATCTATATCACAAACTCTAACTAGGTACTCCCCAATGTCCATTCAGAGCATTCTTCCCTTCTTTTTCTTGGTCAAATCATCAGCTTTCAATGGGTTTCATTTTAATTTCTATGCAGATGATTCCTAACTTATCTATTTCCAACCTGAATCATTCTCATTTTCAAAAACAAGGAGGCAGCCTGGCATGACTTAGATGAACTGATGCTGAGTGAAATGAACAGAACCAAGAAAACAGTGTACATAGCAAAATTGTGATGATCAACTACAATCAATTTAGCTCTTTTAAGTAATTCAATAATTCAAGGAAATTCCAATACATTTTGTATAGAAATTATCATCCACATCCAGAGAACTATGGAAACTAAATGCAGAACGAAACATATTATTTTCCATTTTTTCATCTTTTTTTTTTCTTTCTTGTGGTTTTTCCCTTTTGTTTGGATTTTTCTCTCCCAACATGACTTATATAGAAATATGTAAGAAATAATGTATATGTATAACCTAAAAAATACCTAAACAAAATTTTAAAAAGCAATGGGCATTTCTTGACCAGCAAGAGGAATACAGAGAGGCTTGGAGAGACTTACATCAACTGATGCTGAGTGAAATGAGCAGAACCAGAAGATCACTGTACACTTCAACAACAATACTGTATGAGGATGTATTCTGATGGAAGTGGAAATCTTCAACATAAAGAAGATCCAACTTACTTCCAGTTGATCAATGATGGACAGAGGTAGCTACACCCAAAGAAGAAACACTGGGAAGTGAATGTAAATTGTTAGCACTAATATCTGTCTGCCCAGGTTACATGTACCTTCGGAATCTAATGCTTATTGTGCAACAAGAAAATGGTATTTACACACATGTATTGTATCTAGGTTATATTGTAACACATGTAAAATGTATGGGATTGCCTGTCATCGGGGGGAGGGAGTAGAAGGAGAGGGGGGATAATTTGGAAAAATGAATACAAGGGATAATATTATAAAATATATATATATAATAAAAAATAAAAAAAAATTTTAAAAAGCAATGGGCATTTCTAAATGGATGTCCAATTGGTCCCTCAGACTTAATATATCCAAAACATAACTGATTAATTTCTCTCTTATATTTGACCTTCCTCCAAACCTTATTTCCTATAACAAGATTACTATCCTTCTAGGCACCTCAGATCCACAACTTTGGAGACATCTTTGACTCCTCACTCTCCTACTCTTACTCCTACTAATTGTCAGAACTTAAAATTCCACAATATACTCATCTCTTTCTCTTTACTATGAAGATACCATCCTAAATCAAATCTTCACTATCCCTTATCAGGAGTATTACAATAAGTTCTTAATTTGTCTCCTTGTGCCTAGATTTCTCCTCTCCAATACATCCTATAAAAATTCTGCCAAAATTTATATGATGATCAATTCTGATGAACGTGGTTCTTCTCAACAATGAGATGATTCAGACCAGTTCCAATGATCTTGGGATGAGAGCTATCTACATCTAGAGAGAGGACTGTGGGAATTGAGAGTGGATCACAATATAGCATTTTTACTTTTTTGTTGTTGTTTGCTTGAATTTTTTCTCATTTTTTTCTTTTTTGATCTGATTTTTCTTGTGCAGCAAGATAATTGTATAAATATATATGCCTATATTGGAGTCACATATATTTTACCATGTTTAACATATATTGGATTACTTGCCATCTAGGATAGGGGTAGAAGAAAGGGAAGATTGGGACACAAGGTTTTGCAAGGGTCAATATTGAAAAATTATCTTGCATATGTTTTGAAAATAAAAAGGAAAGTTAATGTTTAAAAAAATATGCCAAAATAACATTAAAGAATGGGTGTAACTGTCATTCTGCTATTCAAAAACCACTTTTGGTTCTCTTTGTCTCCTCAATACAATAAGACACAAAGTCCTCAAGCTACGCTTTAAAGCTTTTCCCAATCTGACTGTAACTTGCTTCTTCATGTTATATTACTCAACTTCATATAATCTATGTTCCATTCAAACTAGCCTAATGAACAGTTTCTTTAAGTCAGCATTCCATTTTCTATTTCCATGCCCTAGAAGAGGCTAGCTTTTGACAGTTTTATCACTCTTTTCCTCAACACTTTTTCCTTTCAATTTTCAGTGATATACTGTTGCTTCTTGTTTCTCTTCTTACTCAGTTCATCTGCTGGTTCATCATCCATGTAATGTTATGGATGGACCTCGAAGCTCTACACTGAGCTCTTTTCTTTCTTGATATTTTTACATTATGACTTCCTAAGTTCCCATGGGTTTTTTAAAATTATTGTTTCTAGGCTGATGATTTCAAATTTTAGTCTCTTTTCTGAGCTCTATTCATGTACTCTAGCTGCCTAATAGATATTTTCAACTTATCACTTATCCATCTCAGATTCAAAACAGAAGTGATTATTTTTTTCCTTCCAAACCTGACCTCCCCTTTTAAAGTTTCCTATTTCCCTTGACAGTACTGCCATTCTAATTACCCCAACCTCACAATCTTAGAGACATCTTTGATTCCTCACTCTTTTCTTACAAAATCAGTTGTCAAATCTTGTCCATTCTCCACATTTCTCACAGCTGTCCTTTTGTCTCTACTCTTCCAATTACCATCCTTGTGGTTTTTAAAAAAAAAAAAAAGGTTATCACCTTTCACCCAATTATTGTAATAGATTGATTGGTTTACAGCCTCATCTGTCTCCATTATAATTTATTACCCACATATCTGCCAAAATGATTTTCATAAGACACAAGTCTGATCATGTCAATAAACTCCATTAACAACCTAATGTCCTTAGGATAAAATATAATCTTCTGTTTTGACTTTTAAATCCATTCTCAAATTGGCCCATTTTACTTTTCGAGCTTTATTATATTGTATAATATTCTCTTTCTTCTATTCTGTAGTCAAAAATGGCTTTCTCATATTCAAGGCTCTCTCTCTCTCTTGGGACTGTTAAATCACAGTTTAGTTTTATAAATGATCCTATAACTTTTAATGCTTTTTCACTGACCATCATCCATAACTAGCATACACTATTTCCTCCCCTGCCATCTAGAATTTTTAGTGTTTTTTTAAAATGTTAAATTTTCATCTTACAGTTAAGAAAACTGAAGATCATAGAATTGGGATGTCTTACCCAATATCACACAGGAAGAAGAGCTGGAATTTGAATCCAAGCATTCCTCCTTCAAATCCAAGATTCTTTCACTATATAGACAATGCCAATCATAATTAAATAAGCTGATAATGAGAGAAGCTGGCTTTCAGCAGAAAGTGAACTAGGGTTTGTATTTATCCTAAATTTTTGAAATTCTTCAATAGATGAGTTTTATGAAACCAAGAAGACCCAAGAGTATTGCTAGACAATCCTACTACAAGTGTGTGAATAAAAGACAAATCATGACTGGATCATAGATTTAAAGATGGAGTGAAGCTTAGTCTAACTCCTTCATTTTACAGGTGAAGAAACCAAGGCTCAGAGAAAAGTGACTTGACTAAGATCACAGTTAGTGAATGGTAGAACTAGAAGTCACTTCAAATAGAATTCTTTCTTCCTTTGATAGATGGACACAAAATTGGCTAAATAAAAATAGTAATCTTGCATAAAAAAATTCTATAAAATTCTTCTTTAAATGGTTCAAATCCCTTTGTAAAAACAAAATAAATGGAAGAATAAAACGTCTGAAGAAATATATCAGATATATATGTAAATATATCTACATGTATATTATATCAGGATTAATACTACTGATGATCTAGAACTTGGCATTGTTGATAACATCAAACAAATTCAGGTGAAAAAAGTATACCACAGGGAATGATAACAAATTAATCAATCAGCAAACATTTATTAAATGTCTACTCTGTGCCAGTCACTTTATCATGTGCTGGGTATACAAAGAGAAAAATAAAACAGGCCCTAGCTTCAAGAAGCTTACATTCTAGGGCCGCTAGTGGAACAGTGGATAGAGCACCAGCCCTGAAGTCAGGAGAACCTGAGTTCAAATCAGATCTCAGACACTTAATACTTCCTAGCTGTGTGATTCTGGGCAAAGCATTTATCCCAGTTGCCTCAAGTGGGGGGGGGGGGGGAAACTTACATTCTACTGGGAGAGACAACTCGATTATTGCAGCTTTTACAAGCTTTCATGGACCAAATGAGATTGCTCTCCAGAGGAAGGGACTGACTGTAGAAGTTGCCTGGGATTTGGTAGAGAGGGAACAAGCTATATTATCTTGGTACAAAGTTTGGGGCACTGGAAGAGAAGAAGAGCATCATGGAAAAGCAATACAGCTGGCCAAGACTGTGGAGAGTGGGAAACAAAGAAGTAGTTTAATGGAATGGAAATCAACTGTGTCACTTTAGAGTAGCCAACATCATCCTATACAACAAACAGACAAGATTATATCAGCCTAATTGGAGACAGGACCTGATAGGTAATAGATTCCCCCACCTAACTTCAAAGAACAAAAGCTGTGGGATCTCTTCTTTCTCCTTCCCTCTCTATATTTTGGCAGAAGTGAAAAAAATTCCAGCTGTGTCCTACTTTGCTACCCACCACTGATGGTGACATGCTGTAAACATGATTCTTTTTTATAAATTAGTTCATTCTCTCTGTTTCTCTCATGTCTTTATTTAAGATTAGGTTATGAATAGAGGGACTGTCCTGGAGGGATTTTTATTTCACACGCCATCTCCACCAGAACCATATAGTTTTAGTGTGGAAGGCTAGGATCTCCTTCAGGCAATTGAATCATAGTTTGGTTTGATGAATGATCCTATAATTCCTAAACAGAAACCTAAAACCTGAACTTGGCACTCACTTGTACTTGGTACTCATTCTCTAAGAGAATGAGTCATTGAAACAAGGTACTTAGGAGTATGAGTACAGGTCTCAGAGGCTAAACTTTTCTCAAAGTGAGAAGAGTACAGACCTAAGGCTGTTCCTTAAATACTTAGTGTCTAAATATTTGCAAAATAAATGAAAAGTAATTTTAGAGGGGAGAGAAAGGAATTGCCAACTGGACAGATCATGAAAAGCCTCGTGTAGGAAGTGACATATGAGATAATATTTGAAGGAAAATGGATTCTAAGAGTCAGGGACAAAGAAGGAGTTCATTTTAGGCTTAAGGACAATTGTGGCTGGTTGTCCTTCATTTTTGAAGGTGATAATGACATCAAAAAAGTGATGTCGTGACATGCAAGTGAATTGGATTTAAGTGAGGGAGGGCTGTGCAAAGTCATCAGACTCATTTTTTCCCCAGAGTCATCTGGATCTAACCATCAGATATAGATCAGGATGACTAGAGATGGCTGCAGATGCAATAGGATACTTTGGTCTTTTTAAGCTAAAGTCTTTACAAGGTCTCCATTTGACTGAGACAAAGCCCATTCACTGATTAAGTCTAGGTTAAAAAAAAAAAAAAAAAAAAAAAAAAAAAAAAAAAAAACAGGCAAAAAATGGCTTCTTTTACCTAGCTAAAAAAAAATCAATCTGGGAGGGTAAGACCCTCAGGATTTCTGACCAAACAAAAATAATTATTTTTTTACCTTCATTCTGAGCTATCACAACCAATGACTGAATGAGGTTTAGTCTGGTACCTTGTTGTTTAGTCAGTGAGAGTTAAAGTTTAAACAAAGGAACCTGTTTGTGAGAAACAATAAGTAAATAGTTGACCTGGATGATAGAGTTTGTGAAGGGCAATAAGGTATAATAAGGTTATCTTTCATTAATGGAGAAGTAATTTTTCAATCCTTTTTGAATCTAAATATAACAAGTTGCTCAGGAAGAAGGTCATCTTTTTATTGGGGAAAAATATATTCTGGATAACAATACTGCAATGAAATCTGCACCAAGTTTTATGTTATAAGCTTCAGTAGATTAGCATTTAACAAAATCATTCATGATTTTGAGCTCAAAATCTAAGGAAATAAAAGTGGTTTAAATGTCTTATATCTTGAGCAGAACAGACTACATACACATACTATATATGACTTATTCCATCTGTAAGTGCTAAACAGTACAGTGGCTCTTGTTGCCATACAAGACAAAGTTTTATATTTGCTAAAACAAATCCGTAACATTTTCATTTACCGGGCATTTAAGGTATAAGTAGGTTAATGCAAAATGTATTTGTTAGTTTTGGGAGGCAGTATCCTTATTCCTTTTTTGTTTCATGGGATGGATTGGCATATAGTGGTCTGTCTAGCCCTGTGTAATCAAGAAAGGATTCTGAGCCCTGATTTTCCCTATTCATTTCCCTTACAAACTTAGGAGAGCTGTAGGTAGAGTCCTTGGATGGATACTTCAGTGACTGTCAAGGATCTGTAGTTGATAACCCATATAGATAGCCTAGATTACATAAACTTTATAATAAATTATGAAGGGTCCTTATTGCTAACTCCCATTTATACTAATGAGTTGAATTCCCAGAGTCAGGTTGGTTACATCTCTTCCTAAGAATCCTAGAGGTATGGGGGCAGCTAGGTGGTGCAGTGGATAGAGCACCAGCCTGAATTCAGGAGGACCCGGGTTAAAATCTGGTCTCAGACACTTAACACTTCCTAGCTGTGTGACCCTGGGCAAGTCACTTAACCCCAGCCTCAAAAAAAAAAAAAAAAAAAAAAAAAAAAAAAAGAATCCTAGAGGTATCCTTGAGTAGTTTCAAGTGGCTCTCCTATGCTATCACATCAGGTCTTCTTCCCAAAATCAACCCTCAATTTTCTTTTCAATATCATCTAATCAATAACAATTAATATCTTCCCAATATCATTAATATACCTATTTAGCATCTCAGTATCATTTAATCAATTAAAATCAATTAATTTCTAAGGATATTTACTGAGATCTTAAGAATAAAAGTAAAAATACAATCCTTGAACTAGAGACATTCTCTTACCATTTTGATCTTTTCTTTCCTTGCTTTTAAAAGAGATCCTTCCTTCCTTCTTTCCATAAAGCCAGGAACAGAGAAGAGAAGGTATAGAGCTATTGATTGGACAGAAGGCAGATGCTGTGTTGGAAGCCTTGGAGGCAGGACTGGGGACAGATGGTAGTTATTTTAGCTATGCTGAAAGTGGTGGAGACCCAGGGTGAGATAGGAAACCACAGACTGGTTGAAGTAACATAACATTTCATCAAGAGGCAGTCGTATTGACATAGACCTAGACAGTCAGTAAGACTGGGCCAGGTGATTGAGCCAACTCCAGATCTTCTTTTCTTCATCATTTGCAGTTCATCCTATTAATAATAACAAACATTTTATATTGTCTATTAAGCGCCAGATGTGCTATGCTAAGAACTTTTTGAATATTATCTAATTTGATCCTTTCAATAATCCAGGGAGGGAGATGCTATTATGTAAAGGGATGAAACTCTGAATAGGTGAATCAGACAACCCAGCACTTAAGGCTAATTACCCATTGGACAATAACTCTATTAGCATATTTAGAATTTCTCTTCTCATAGTTAATGCCAGCTCAATGCTTGGGGTTAAGAGAATTGTAGGGAAGGATTAGGGGGTGGAGTGAGAGAGGACAAAGAACTTCACTTGGCCTCAGGAGGAGGAGGAGAAAAGTGTGGAGATTCATGGAGATTCTGATTTCTAGAATCCAGAAAGGATCCTTGGCAAAACTCCTGGCAGTTTTGTCTGTCTCCTTCACTTCTCCCCTTAAAGACCAAGGACTTTTGCTTATCCTGACTCTGGCTGATTCTGAGGCCTCCAGGGAGCTAGCCCAGACGTCACACAATTATTATCCCCATTTTGCAGTTGAGGAAACTGAGGCAGCCAGGTTAACTGACTTGGCCAGGGTCACACAGATAGTGAGTGTATAAGGTCATATTTGAACTCAGTCTTTTCTGATTCCAGACTCAGTGTTCTATCCACCATAGCTGTTCATTTCCAAACACAAGTTTCTTTATGTTAATCTTTCTTTTGGACACTAGGAGGAGTTTGGTGTGGGTTGAAGAGGAGAGGAAAGAGATAATTGGGGGAAGACCTCTACAAGAATAAAGTAGCTGCTTGGTGATTTTATTACATTTTGTTTCATTAAACCAAGTGACCACAGTGTGTTTTGTGGTTATTCAATAATTTCACTCATGTTCAATTCTTCATGACCATAACTTGCTAATAATGTCTATGAAATTTTTCTTTGCAAAGTTAAAATAGTTTAGCACTTCAGTGTAATAATGTAAAGATACACTAGGTTTATTTATTTGGTTGTTTCTTTATTTTGCTGGGGCAATTGGGATTAAGTGACTTGCCCAGGGTCACACAGCTAGGAAGTTTTAAGTGTCTGAGACCAGATTTGAACTCAGGTCCTCCTGACTTCAGGGCTGGTGCTCTATCCACTGAACCAACTAGTTGCCCCAGGATTCACTAGATTGAAGGAAATTTCCCAAAAAGGAGTAGGGAAAAGCCAATTTAGAGTTCCATAATTTTAATGTTTCAATATTACATTCAATTTTTCTTTCTTGCCTGTCAATTAATATTGAATTAAGGCTAGTGCCAGGGCATATTGGCAATTGATTAAACAGCATTTAGTAAGCACCTGCCATCATCCACCAGGTACTGTGCTAGGTATTGAGAATAAAAAAATAAAAAAATGAAATAATTTCTACTCTCCCTGTGGGATATAAATGAAAAATACCAAATTAATGTCTCCAGTTTAATAAATAAATATCATTAAATTGGGGGGGGGGGTTCAGAACAATTTGATTAAAGAGTTGTTCAGTTTTAATAGCCAATGTGGTACTAGCAAAACATATTCCCCAATTTTCTTAGAATATAGTTGTGAGTGAGGGAGTGATTCCAAAAAAAACAAAATTGTGTAGAAAAAAGCAAAAGGGGCCAAACAGATTATAAAAACTGGGGTGTGTAGCAAGAACTAATATACAGGGGAAGAAGTGAGGGTAGAAAGCTGGTAATATTGGAATTTTACTCTCATCTGGGATGAAAAGGAAACAACATGCACATCTGAAAGGTGCAGAAGTTTTCTGAACATGTAAAGAGGTGAGAAAACTGGGGGACAGAGTGGGGAAGGGATTTTAGAGATTTTAGATTTTAGATCCACAGTGTGTGGATTGAGATTTAGGAGGACTGGGGAAAGGATGGGGGATTTTGGAGGACCATATAGATTAAGATTGGGGGAATCTTGGAGAGGTGCATGAAATGTGAGTGTCAAGGTGGAGTGAAAAGATAAGGGGGCAGCTAGGTGCCACAGTGGATAGAGCTCCAGCCCTGAAGTAAGGAGGACCTGAGTTCAAATCTAGTCTCAAACACCTAACACTTCCTAGCTATGTGACCCTAGGCAAGTCACTTAACTCCAAGTGCCTCAGCAAAAAAATAAAAAAATAAAATAAGATGAGGTAACAGGGATAGAGTAAAAACAAAGGCTAAAAAAGAAATAGTAAAATTGAAATAGAGAGAAATCCATAAATAGTAATTATAACTTCGAATGTGAATGGGATATTTATGGCAACTCTCTTTGTGGTGTCAAGAACTAGAAATTGCAGGGATCCTCATCAACTGGGGAATGGCTGATCAGGTCATGGTATGTGATTGTAATGGAATTTATGTTATAAGAAATATATTTATGTGTTATAAGAAATAATAAGATCATCAATCTTAGAAAGGCATGGAAAATCTTGCATGAAAATGATGAAGAGCGAAATAAACAGAACCAAAAGATTATAATCAATAACAGTAATATTATTTGAAGAATGACTTTGAGTGTCTGTCATTTTGGCTATTATAAATGCACAGATTAAAAGGAAAAGACAAATAGAGACACTATCTGCATTAAGAGAAAGAAATAACAAATAGAAGTTTATATAAAATAACTTTACACACACACATGCCCTATTTGTGTCTAATAGTAGTATCTCTAGGAGGGAGAGTGGGAAAGGGAAGAAAAAAAGGAAAAAAGAAAAAATGTACACAATAATAATGTAATATATTTGAAAGGAATTGCAAGTTGTGAGTACATGATAAATTTGCAGTTTTGTGTGCAGTCATTTTTTTAATTGTGTTGTGTTATGTTTGTTCTATTCCTTAAATTGAAAATAAAATTTTAAAAAAAGCCTAAGAATTAATAAAGAACATGGACCATGAGCAGGTAGAGAAAGAGAGAAGTGAATATCTAATCTACATGTGAGTATGGTTGATCCCCAAATCCTGCAATAAATATATGCAGAATAAATAAAAGATAATTAGTGGGGGGTGAACATTTATAGCTGACATAAATAGAAAGACTTCATGTTATAAATGATCCTTGAAATGTATCTTAAAGTAAAGGAGATGGGGGCAGCTAGGTGGCCCAGTGGACAGAGCATCAGCCCTGAAGTCAGGAGGACCTGAGTTCAAATTTGATCTCAGACACTTAACACTTCCTAGCTGTGTGACCCTGGGCAAGTCACTTAACTCCGATTGCCTCAGCAAGAGAAAAAAAAAAGTAATTAGATGTCAAGAGGCAAAAGTAAGGAAAGAGTACATACATTCCAGACATGGAGGATGATTGGAGATAGAAAAAGTGTATAAGAGGGGGCACTAGGTGGACCAGTGGGTAGACTACCAGCCCTGGAATCAGGAGAACCTGAGTTCAAATTCAAATTCACATACTTCCTAGCTATGTCATACTGGACAAGTCACTTAATACTGATTGTCTCAAAAACCAAAACAAAACAAAATTATGTAAGGTACAGAGATATAATGCATAATGCGGTTTGGAGATGAAAATTAAGGGATATAAAAACTTAAACAGATTATATGTGATCTAGGTAGGTAGATACTAAAGAAGAAATTCTTAAGCTGGGGGTTTTTACAAGGATCATGAATTTGCATTTGCGCAGTAAAAAAAATGCAACTTTATTTTCATTAATCTTTAACTGAAATTTAGCATTCCCTTCAATTATGAATTTTTTTTAATTCTAAGAGTCCATAGGCTTTATCAGACTACCATGGTACAAAAAAAGTTAAGAATTTCTGCAAAAGAGTTTATTGATTAGAAGAGTGACATGATCTGAAAAGGAATTTAGTAGTTGTGTAAAGAATGAATTGAGGATGAGGAAAACTTGAAGCAGGTGTACCAAGAAGAGATTGAATGGGAGAGATAATGTAGATATATAATGACAAGAGGGCAGCTAGGTGGTGCAGTGAATACAGCACCAGCTCTGAAGTCAGGAGGACCTGAGTTTAAATCTGGTCTCAGACACTTAACACTTCCTAGCTGTGTGACCCTGGGCAAGTCACTTAATTGCAATTGTCTCAGCCAAAAAAAAAAGAAAGAAAAAAGAAATACAGTGGCAAGACTGGTAACTGATTGGCTACTCTCAGCAGGGAAAGATGGATAGTCACAAATGCTTTAGTTTCTGAGATATTAGAAGAAAGGCCAACTAAGAGTTTGTTGGCTGAGTACCCTCTGGTAAGCAGCATTAAACTTAATGTACATGTGAGTATGATTGACTCCTAAACCTTGCTACAAATATATACAGAATAAATTTTAAATAAATATGTATTTATATAGTAATACTAAAAATAGTACTAAATACTACATAGTATAACATATACAGAAAAAACTCCCTATTTATACCTACATAGTATTTTACTATACATACTGTAAATATACATATAATACACATATTTCACACACACATGCTGTATGTGTATATATATGTACAAAGTATTTATAGATAGATAGATAGATATAAATATAGATAGATAGATAGACACACATATATATTCCCATACATTAAGTGGGAGAAAGGTACTTATAGTTAGGGAATTAGGAGAGACTTCATATAAAAGCTGATGCTTGCGTGATGCTATCAGGGAAATTAGGGTTCTGTGAAGAAAAGGGAGTGTCAGGAGAGGGGAGAGTGCCTTCTAGGCCTGGGACAGTATTCAATCAATGGGAGAACCATACATATTTGATCCATGCTGACAAAGCCTACATCTCGCCATCTGGTGTACAATATATATATTACACCCATTTGTTAATGAATTAATAAATTGTTAAAGAGATTGGATGCTTTTGCTTTGGGGGAATATTACATTTTTAGAATTATTAATAAGATTTCTTATAAAGTTTACAGTTAAATAATTACCCAAAAATATTTGTTCTCTCTTTTGAAAATATTAGCACTGAGTGATTTATTCCAAAACTTTTGTGGATGATAAGATCAGGTTTTCTATCTCACCTCCAAACTGGGCATCATCTACCAAACATTTTCTGTCACCCTTCTACATTGCCTTCTGGTCCAGTTGAAAAATGCTTCCAAATGTGAGAACAATTCCAGAACCACAAAAACAGCAAATACATTGAACCAGTTTACAAACATGTACTTTGAAACCTTCCCCACATATTATATTAACCTCTTGTTGATGAAATTTCTTGCACTTGGAAAGAAATACATTACAGAAAGATTTCCAAAGCCAGTTAAGTACTCGTCACAAAGAGGGGAGGTAGATCATGCAGTGAATAGAATGCTGAGCATGGAATCAAGATGTCCCTTAGTGAATTCAAATCTGGCCTCAAATACTTATTAGCTATGTGACCCTGGACAAATCATTTAACCCTGTTTGCCTTATTTTGCTCATGTGTAAAATGAGCTGGAAAAGGAAATGGCAAACTTTTTTGCCAAGAGTCAGACATGCCTGGAATGACCAAGATGTTGTGTAGAGGGATAAGCTATCTAATTAGTAGGCTTCTCTACCCAGATAAACTTTTTCCCTTTGTAGTCTCTCTCTCTTTCTTTTTTTTTTTTTTTTTTTTTTTTTTTTGCTGAGGCAATTGGGGTTAAGTGACTTGCCCAGGGTCACACAGCTAGGAAGTGTTAAGTATCTGAATCCACATTTGAACTCAGATCCTCCTGACTTCAAGGCTGGTGCTCTATCCACTGCACCACCAAACTGCCCCGCCCTTTATAGTCTTGATGTTATAGTTATTATAATCCCAAACATTTCCACCAAAGTAAAATGTATCTGCAATGCTTGATCACTTGTCCTCAGTTGTCTGAATCATGTATTATTCACTTAATTAACATTAATGCCAGGTTTAATGCCACCTTCATTGTTGTCCACCATGGTGTCATAGCTGCCCATTAATATTCTTATTAGCTGTTTTGAATGTAGCTACTAAGCCATTTAGTTCAGAAGAACCTTATCTCCTTAATACACATCAATCAAAACATCCCCTGCCTAAAAATTCTGAGATTGGGGGCAGCTAGGTGGCGCAGTGGATGGAGCACCAGCCCTGAATTCAGGAGGACCAGAGTTCAAATCTAGTCTCAGACACTTAACACTTCCTAGCTGTGTGACCCTGGGCAAGTCACTCAACCCCAGCCTCAGGAAAAAAAAAAAAAAAAAATTCCGAGATGGAGTAATTTTTCATGGTTTTTATGGGCCTTCCTTGTAACAGCAACATAATCTTCATTAGAACAATGAAGACAACTAAAATTTCAATCATATTAATGCCATTTCTACTACTCCCAAGTTCACCAAAATGAATTCATTGAACTATCACATCTTTATTTTCAAGCGTTTTTTGTTTGATTTCAGGTTCAACTTTAACAATTTCAACTTCATCTCTCAGATCTTCAAAGTCAAGTCCACACTGTCTAGAAGATGTTCCAACCTTCCTGATATATACTGAGGAAGACCCTAGGAGGATGATGCCCATGGGCAGAACTCCAGCAGCCCTGACAGAGCCTATTATTGGTACCAATGACAGCTCACAGACACCTGACTTCTTTGTCCTGGGTTGCTTTTTTGTAAGTGTATAGAAAGAAGTAGTCGAGACAGATGTGAGCTGCTATTGCTCTTGTAGCACTTCAAAGATGACCTGAAAGGGTGTGTTGGGGCTAGCTCTAACCAAGTCTTAAATTTTAATCACATCTCAGGAATCAGTTACAAATCAGGGCTTGATTTATTGTGTTGTTGATTGTTGAGATTTAAGAAAGTGTTCATAATGCAAATTAAGCCTAAATAGTATGAGTGTGTATATTTTCCTCCCTAGAGAGTCTGCTTGTTAAATAATTCACCAGCACATCCTTGTATTGCTTTATGGACTCTATACTTGACATGCCTAGGTCATATAACCAACAAGTGGAGAAATACTTATTTTCTCTGATCTTCACAACCTCTCAAAACAGAAATTACACACCAAAGATAAAGCAACTTCAGTTCTCTCCATGATCTAGGATATCAAGTGAATGTAAGTAAAAAGAAATCTGAATAACTAAAGCTGGCCTTGAACTCACTCAGCACCCCATCTTCCATCACCCAACATATTTCCAGCCTCAAGGTTTTACTTGCCAACCAAAGGACCTAACTCAGGGTCTTGTGCCAAAACATCTAACCAGAGACAAGTCAACTAGCCCAAAACCAGTTTGGGAATTTGTAAAACAGACTTTGCTCTTGATCACATCACTTTGGAAACACTAAAAGGTTGCAGATCCCAGATTGAGCTGCGAAAGCAACAGGACAAAAGAGGTCAGAAGCTTAAGTCATACATTCTCCCAATATGTAGTTTAATAAATAATACTAAGCATTGATATTATGAAAAAAATCAATAAAGTAGATAAGTCATTGATTAATATGATTTTTAAAAAGAGAAGAAAATCAGATTATTAATCTCAAAATGTAAAGCGTGAATATACTGCTAAACATGATGAAAACAAAGTACAAGAAGTTATTTTGCCCAATTATATGCCAATAAATTCAACAAGTTAAGTGATGTGGAAGAATATTTACAAAAATACAAACTTCCCAGATTAGTAGAACAGGAAATAGAGTATTTAAATAGACCAGTTATAGAAAAAAGAATTTGAGCAGAACATAAATGAATTGCCTAAGAAAAAAGCACTGGGACTAGACAGATTTACAAATGAATTTTATCAAGTATTTAAAGACCAACTAATTCCAGTATTAAATAAATTATTTGGAATAATAGGCAAAGAAGGAGTCTTTTCATAAAAGGAATTTTCCTTTTATGAAAGAAATATGATACTGATGGAAGCATCAGGAAAAGTAAAAGAAAAAAACAAAGAAAATGATAGAGCAATTTCATAAATGAATATAGGGATGCAAAAGTCCTAAATAAAATATCAGCAAATATATTACAAAGATTATACATTATGACCAAGTGGAATTCATACCAGGAATTCAGGGATAATTTAACATAAGGAAAACGACTGACATAATTGATTATATTAATACTTATAGTAATAAAAATTATATGATAATATCAGTGAATGCAGAAAAAGCATATAACAAAAGTATAACACTTATTTCCATTTAAAAAAAAAACACTTTGAAAGCATAGGCATAAATTAACTTTTACTTAAATTGATAAGAAGCATTTACCTAAAACCATTAGCAAGCATTATTTGTAATGAAGTAAGCTAGAAGCCTTCCCAGTAAGATCAGGTATGAAACAAGGATGCTCATTGTCACCAATATTATTAAATATTGTTCTGGAAATCCTAGCAATAGCAATAAGAAAAGAAAAAAGAAATAGAAGGAATCAGAATAGGGAATGGAGTAATAAAACTATCTCCTTTTGCAGATAATTTATTGATATATTTAGAAAATCCTAAAGATTTTACTAAAAAGTTAATCGAAATAGTAATTCCAGCAAAGCAAGAAGATATAAAGTAAATCCACATCAAGCATCAGCATTCCTATAACACATTCTAAATCCAGAAATGAACAAAGTCAGAGGGGAGAAAGATAAGGATCAATGATAATGACAAAAGCCCAACAATGGTATTTTATTTGTTTTGATCTTTTTGTTTCCTTAAAAGAACAGGTACTTTTGTTGATCTATCCATAGAAGGAAATCTTCAGTATAATGAAAATAAATAAAATTTTAAAAGTGAAAATCTCTATTAGCAAACAGTGTACTTGCTTTAGGTATCCACAGAGAGGAGCTCTGACCAGTATGTCTGGAGAATGGAATAGGGAAAAAGAATTTAAAGGAACTTGCCCTTCTGCTTTTACTGATGGACAATAAAGAAAACTATTGTTGGCTTCCTGGATATTTCTACAGAGGAAATTCTTTGAAACCAAAGAGTAGCTTAAATGATTCAACCCAGCAAAGATCTAGAATTAAGACCTACTGGAATTTGAAGGCCAAGAAACAAAGCCAAATTTTGCAAACGGGAAGAGGCTCTGTTTAGGTGGGAAGAGGAAAGGGAGGGACAGGAAAAGAAGAGAAAAGAAAAAGAGGAGTCTTTTCTGTTGTAGGTCAGATCCTGTTTTAAAAAAGTTAGAGAGCCTCCTAAATTTATTGTTATGTTCTAATATTAGGTCAGTGTATTGACTCCTCTAATAGAATTTAAGCACTTTTTAAAAGTAGGAATTATTTCATTTTTTAAATTTTTTCTAATCATCATAACAAAAACAATGATTATAATGATTAGCATTTACATAGTGCTTTAAGGCAACTAGATGGGACAGTGGATAGAGTGGTGGACCTACAGTCAGGAAATTCTAAGTTTGGATCTTGTTCAGACACTTGCTAGTTGTGTGACTCCGTGCAAATTATTTAATCTTTCTCAGCCTTGATTTCCTTAGCTATAAAATGGGGATGATAATAATAACAATTATTTAACAGGGTTGATTTGAAGATCAAATTGCTGCAAGATAATATGTAAAATACATTGTGAACCTTAAAGCATTATATAGGGGGCAGCTAGGTGTCGAAGTGGATAGAGCACCAGCCTTGAATTCAGGAGGACCCGAGTTCAAATCTGATCTCAGACACTTAACACTTCCTAACTGTGTGACCCTGGGCAAGTCACTTAACCCCAGGGGAGAGAGGGGAAGCATTATATAAAAGCAGACTATTAGTATTATTTAAGATTTTATTAAGTACTTTATATATAATCTTACTTGATCCTGAAAACAACCTTGTGAGAAAGGTACTAGTATCACACCTATTTCATTGATGAAATTAAGTGATTTACCCAGGATCACACAACTAATAAGCATCTGAGGCAGGATTCATACTTAGGACTTCCTGACTCCCAGTCCAACATCTTATCTACTGTGCCATCTAATTGCCATATAGTTGGAATAGAGTCAATTCTTATTTAGTGCTTATTGGTTGGTTAGTTGGTTGGTTGATTGGTTGGATAGTTGTCTCATTGGCTGAAATTTGGAAAAAAAAATTTGTATTCCATAGGTTCTTATACATAAGTAAAGTTCAAGAAGAATTTGCAGGCAATGAAAGACACAACTTGTTAGAATTTTGTCAGCATAAGAATAACAAACTCAATTTTCTTTGGTGTCAACTTCTTCAATATTTCAAGATATGTGTCTATAACACATCACATCCCCTAACTGTGAATATAACTGAAGATTCTTTACTAGGTGATTTTGTCTTCTCTGTTGCTTTCTGACTTGGTGTCCCCATCAGTTCCCACAAATTTAATAATCATCTCCACAAAGATTATGGAAGAAATTAGATGGCACAGTAAATAGAGCACTGAATTTGAAGTCAGAAAGACCCAAATTAAAAGCCAGTCTCAGGCAATTATTAGTTATATGACACTGGGCAAGTCAATTAATCTCTGCCTGCCTCAGTTTCCTCATCTGTAAAATGGAAATAATAATACCATCTATCTTTCCTGGCCGGTTGTGAAGATTGAATGTCATAATATTTGTAAAAATCCCTTGCTTTAAAGTAGCACATAAATGCTAGCAATTATTGCCATAACAATTATCATAATTATCCACATAACTACCCTCAGGCTCCCTCCTGAGCTCCAATCCTGGGAGAACAGCTGCCAAACTATTTCAAACAGGATTTCTAATCAACATCTCAAACCCATCATGTCCAAAATAGCTCAGGATTTCTTCCTCCAAATCTTCCCACTTATCATCATTTGAACTTCTCTATTTCTTTTAAGGGCACCATAATCCTTCCAGTTTCCCAAGGTTTCAATATTGATGTCATCCTTGACTCCTCATTCTTTGTCACTTGTTATATCTAATCAGTTGCCAAATCTTGTGACTTCTACCTTCACACCATTACTCTCATCAATTTCTCTTTTCATCTCATATAATTTTAGTTCAGGTCTTCATCATGTCTATCCTGGACCACTCATTGCCTCTTAATTTCTCTTTCTATCCCAAGTTTCTCCACACTCCAATTCATTCTCTATGTAACTTCTAAAGTTATTTTTCCTTAAGCACAGATCTGGCCAAGCCACTCACCTACTTAATAAACCCCAGGTTCAAATAAATTATTCCATTTGGCTTCACATTGCACTCTTCCACAAATTCTACAGTCGCTCTAGCCAAACTAGGGTTCTTGCCCATCTCTTCATTTCTGTTACCTTGGTACTAACTGACCCCATGACTTGAATGCATCTCATCCTCACCTCCATCTCTGAATTCTGTTTTTCTTCAGTACCCAGGTCAAGTACCACCTTCTGCTACATAAAGTCCTTTTTGATTCCCTTTCTCCCTAAACTACCTTCCATTTATTTTGTATTCATTCTCTCCATATAATCTTGCTTATTTCTTACTCAATAGAATACTACTTATGTCTTGCTCAATAAAATGCAAGCTTCTCAAGGGTAGGAACTGTTGTAGAGATTTATGATTAATTCTCAAAATCTCCAATCTGTAGAAAGATAATACTTATGCCATTGTTCTCATAGGAATTTTGAGAGGGTCAGATTAGATAATATACAGAAAGAACTTCTCAAACTTCAAAACCTAATATTAATATAAACAATTATTTTTCTTATTTGATTCATAGGCAAATCATAATTTTAAAAGAACAGGGACCCCTTTGAACCTGATAGCACTATATATATATCTGGAGTGCCAACACAATTCCTTCAGTAATCATGTCTATTGTTCTGATTTTCAAAGTTTTTTTGGCAGAGTTGCAGCTGCCTGCTTCCTCCTTGAGACCTTGGAGTGTTTTTGCCCTGCATTTGTTTTCTTTGGCTGTCACAAAAGGATTTTGCTTTTTTATTTTTGCAGCACATGTCCTGTTGAGGAATAGAAAAGTATGCAATAACAGGATGGTCTACAGGATGCTATTTGTCTGAGAGGTTAGAAAATCTTTCTCAAGAATTTTTTTCAAGACCCAGCAATTATTACTATAAATGATATTCAATGCACTGCAATCAAAAGATCTCATCTTGGTAGATGTATCAATAGAATCAAATAATCTATAAGAAATCACTATTCTATTTAGAATGTGCACTGGATAGGGATAAACATATATACATCTTTTATGACTTCTTTAATATTAATAATCAGAGGATCAATTAATAAAACTGATTGTTGTTACTACTTTAAAATAATTTTGTGATTTTGATATATGAATAAGATATGATTCATTAAAAGATATTTTGGGCAGCATTTAGCTCTACTGAATCAATGCTTTTAAAAATAGCTAACAAATTATCTCAAAGATGTCTTATATTTTATATCCCAGAGAGATCTTAAAGGAGGGAAAGGGACCCATGTGTGCAAAAATGTTTGTGGTAGTCCTTTTTGTAATGTCAAGAAATTGGAAAGTGAGTGGATGCCCATCAGTTGGAAAATGGCTGAATAAGTTATGGTATATGAATGTTATGGAATATTATTGTTCTATAAGAAACAACCAACAGGATGATTTCAGAGATGCCTGGAGAGACTTACACAAACTGATGTTAAGTGAAATGGGAAGAACCAGGAGATCATTATACATGGCAACAGCAAGATTATACGATGATAAATTCTGATGGATGTGGCTCTCTTCAACAAAGAGATGATTTAGATCAGTTCCAATGGTTTAATGATGAAGAGAGCCATCTATACCTAAAAAGAGGACACAAAAAAGTGTGAGTTCACTTTTTTGTTGTTGTTTGCTTGCATTTTATTTTGTTTCTCATTTTTTTCTGTTTTGATTTGATTTTACTTGTGCAACAAGATAATTATATAAATATGTATGCATATATTGTATTTAACATATATTTCTACCAAGTTTAACATATATTGGACTACTTGCCATCTATAGGAGGGGTTAGGGGAAAAGGGAAAAATTGGAACACAAAGTTTTGCAAGGGCTAATGTTGAAGAACTGTCCAAACATATGTTTTGAAAAATAAAAAGCTTTAATTATAAAAAAAAAAAGCTAACAAACAATAAACATAGTGGAAACTTATTTTTTCTGCATCTTCAGGCTAAAAAAAAATCTTATATTTCTTATACTTTCATCAAGAATTCCCTTGGTGTCTTTGTAGATTATTCTCATAATTTTTCTTTAGATTTGAAAGTGAGTATATAGTTTAGTAATAATTAAGATTTATTGTTATTCTACTTGTCACTTTTTTCTGACAATAACAAAGTATGTGATCTGTGACAAATGTTTGAGATTCCACTCTTTCAAACAATTTCAAAATTGATGACTTACTGACTTAATACCATTCCACCTATAATAAAGACTTCCTCTCTGATCTAATATAGTGTTTCTTCCCATATTTTTTCCTTTAACATTATTTCTACCTCTATAAGCAATACTTCAAGTCTTAAAGATTTCTAAGACTCTTCTGTGAGGTTCACAATCACTCAAAGAGGTTTACCTTAATTATCCATGCAGTCACACAACTAGTAAGTGCTGAGACTATACTTGAATTCAGGTCTTTCCAACTTCAAGTCCAGCATTTTATCAATTGCATCATCTAGTTCCAATGAAGGTCTAAAACAAAGACTCATAATTTTTTTTTAGATTGATAAAAGATATTTATTATGGGGTTTGGAAGTAAAGTCTAGTTAGTAAAGTTGAAGGTAGAGATAAAAGGCACTAGAACCAGAGTTCCAGCAGGCAGAGATCCTTTGACATGGTAGATGTAAGGCTGCCATGTTTGGGACCTCTGCAAAGAGAGGACTCCAGGTTGGCTCTTTTATAATAGGGGGCTTTGGCTACAAACTCAAGACTCATATTTTTGACAACAATATTCTCCTTTGCTATATGGCTATATGGGAATATCCCAGTCTCTGAAGAAATAAAGTTCTGAGTCACCTGAAGAGCAATGGAAGGCCATATGTGAGTTGGTTGCTATATATTACTAGTGAAAAATAGTCAGGAGAAGCAGAGTGAAAGATATTATCAAAAAGACAATCTGCCTGAACACAAATCTGGCCTCAGTCACTTAACACTTCCTGGCTGTACTTAACCCCAAGTGCCTCAGTAAAAAAAAAAAAAAATCTGAATACAAAGCCAAGCTTCTACAAAGAGCCTATCAAAGAAAAGGGACACTATATCTAAGAGAAATGTCTTAGGATTCCAGTAAAATGATCTTTAAGAACCTTTTGCCACATATACTCACTAAGCTTTATCTATTTTCCCCCTAGTTTCCATATGGATGTCAAAGATTTTTAAGGGTTATTTTTCTATCAATTATTCTTACCATACTATCTTAGAAATTTAAACTTTTTCAAAACTTTTTAAGAACCTAATTTGAGTCTAGCTGATTGATAAACATCAATGTCTGTTAAGAAGTATATCAAAAGGGATTCATGAGCAATAATATTAGAATAAACAACCCCTATCCATCAATCGGAGGATGGCTAAACAAATTATGGTAAATAGATGTAATGGAATACAATTGTGCCATGACAAATGAAAGGAATACAATAACAACAACACTGCAAAAACAAGCAATTTTGAATGACTTAAGAATTCTGAACAATGCAATAACTAATCATAATTCTAAAGAGTTGATGAAAGAGCATGTTACCTGCCTTCTGACAGAGAAGTGATAGAATCAATTCAAAATCTGACATTTTTTGCCATTGTATTGTATTGCCAATGTAGGAATTTGCTTTGCTTGACTATAAATATGATCAAGGGTTTGTTTATTTATTTGTTTTAATGTAGGGAATATGAGAGGTAAGAAAATAGATTTTTGTTAGTTAAAAAATTAAATTGAAAACATTTTTAAACAATGGAAAAATGTCTAATTAATCAGGACTAATTTTAGAACTCTGAAAGGAAATAGATAACCATGCCTTGAGGGCTGAACTTGTCAATGAATAAGGAAGTCAGAACTGTAACTATAGAATCTGCATGAGTTATACATGTATTATTCTTTTCCCCCAAGAAGTTAACAATGAAGAAAATCAAAGTAGACAACAATACATAGAGTGCTAGACCTGAAGTCAGAAAGATCTAAATTCAAATTGGATTCCACTAGTTTTTAGAAAGGGTTATTACTAAGATAGTATAATAAACATAATAAGATAGTATAATAAATTGATAGAAAAACAGCCTTCAAAAGTCAGTGACACACTGGAGTCCAGGGGAAAGTAGAATAAAACTTAAAAGTATATATGGCAAAGGGCTCCTAAGGGTCCTTTTGCTGAAGTCCTTACATTGGTGTCCTTAGGTACAATGTAGTTTTTCTTTCACCATCCCTTGATTGTCCCTGACTCTGAACACAGATACTAGTGTCAGCTATTTTAGGGATGCTGCTATGATATGATAGAAAGATGGGAAATCCCAAATTCCCCAGGGCCTTAGACATTCATAAGGTCCTTCTCCACTTAAAAGGGAAAGGGGGAAGATGGAAGCCAAAACCAAAGGTTTTCTTTGCTTCACAGCCCTGATCCCACAATTTAATACTTCTCAGGTATTTAGCCAATTTTCTAAATTTTGAACTTATTTTTTGGTGTTTTTAGGTATCACAGGGCATTGCCAAATTTTCTCAGGCAATCCAAAACCTTTTCTTATTCAATAATATTCCTATCTCACTTAGTCCAAAATGCATGATTGATTGATAGGTTAAAATTTGTTCTCAACTGGTTAAAGTATCAGGAAGTTATCAATTACTTTCAATCTGTTAGATTTACTCAATTAACCCTTTCTTTTTCCAAGATATCAGAGAGTACTAATGCCTCTGATATGAAGGTTTCGTGAGGCCTTTTCAGATCTACTCATCCACCTTTCTTGTCCACCTAACTCTGCCTTATACCTCCAAGAATCTATAGCTTGCACAATGGCCCAAAAAAATTTCAAGAAACAGGCTAAATCAGGTCAAAGTTATCTTTGGCAGGTCTCAACCAATCAGTGAGTTAGGGAGATGTCTAACCCAACTACATGAAGACTTTTTCTTTTTTTCTTTTTTTTTCCTGAGGTTGGGGTCAAGTGACTTGCCCAGGGTCACACAGCTAGGAAGTGTTAAGTGTCTGAGACCAGATTTGAACTCTGGTCCTCCTGAATTCAAGGCTGGTGCTCTATTCACTGCGCCACCTAGCTGCCCCTGAAGACGTTTTCTGTTAAAATGAATGGATGGGAACATTTTGTTCCATTGTCCAAGAAGGCAGATTAAGCAGGCATTGTGAAATGCTCAGAGCTTGGTTAGGAAGACCAAAGACATCCTGGTGATGTCTTGACTCCTGCATGAATTGGATTTAAGTAAAACAGAATTGTACAGAGTCATCAGGCTCACTCTATTATTGAGACACTAAAGTCCAGTGGCAAGACAAAAGTCAAGATGACTGGTCAGTGCCCAGGATGAATCTTTAATGTCTGCCAAAGGGCTCCTAGAAGTTCTTTTGCTGGAGTCCTAAAGACATTCCCTTTAGGTATGGTGTCCCTTTTCTTTGATGGGCTCTTTGTACAGTCTTGGGTTTGCATCCAGGTTGTTTTTTGGATATCTTTCTCTCAGGAAGACCTAAGTTCAAATTCAACTTCCACTCTGAGCAAATCACATTACCTGTATCTGCCTCAGTTTCCTCATCTGTAAAATGAAAACAATAATAGCATGTATCTTCAGGGTTGTTGTGAGATAGGTTAAAGGTTAGAAGGGAACGTGTTAGAGAGTACTGCTATAATAAAACAGAGTTGCAACCTTGGTGGAGCTTATCCATGAAGGGACTAGGTAACGAGGAATGGGAGGAAGGGTTGAAACTTTCAGTATAGGGAGGATAGACTTCAATAAGTCAGGCCACTAGGCAAAATACCATCTGAGTAACCACCATATTTTAACCTTGCTCATTTTTGGTATTCAGCCTATCTGCAGGAGAGGATGAAGTCCCATCCTGTTGCACACTCCAATTACCTAAGAAGAACTCTCACCTCCCATTATGCCACAATGGGGAAACTGAGATGGCATTCATCTCACCTCTTTAAAAAGTCTACCAATCAGAACTGACTTCCTCTTATGTATAAATTGTTTCACTATTTTCTATAAAAGCAGACTGGAGTTTGGATTTGGCTGCCCTCAGCATTCCAACTGCTTGGTGTGGAAGGTGGCAATAAACACCTTTTTGTCTTATTTCCCGAGTTTACCTTTAATTAACCAGGGAGAAGCTCAAATCAGGATATATCTTTTAACAGTGGAGTGCCTAATACCTCTGCCATTGTAGGTAGGTTGGAGATGAAGGCAAATTTTAATGATTGCATAATTTTGTAATAGAAAACTCAGAAGTTCCTTCTATTACTTTTGTAAAGGTTGATATTATAATCTATTTTTCTACTGTTTAATCATAGTCAGAGCAGCACTCACTAACAATTAACAAAGGAGCTTTAAAGGGAAAAAAAAGACAGAAGAAGTTTAGAGGGAAAAGTACTTTTTGGTCCCATGCCCCCACCTCCTATCATGATTTTAAGGAGCATCTAGGTATTTAAAGGTTGAGTCAGGGAGGGTCAGGCCAAGAATACCTGACTTCAGATCCCAGATATTCACTAGCTCTGTGACTGAGCAACTCACTTAAATGCTGTTTGCTTTAATCTACTGGAGAAGGAAATGGCAAACCATTCCAGTATCTTTGCCAAGAAAACTTCACATGGAGTCACAAATCATAAGACACAACTGAACAAAAAGGCCTGCCTTGGGGGCAGGGGCCTAGGTCAGGAATCCATGTGCAGATATGTGTATCTTTCAGAAACTCAAAGGCAAAATAATATTACATTGAAAAATAGCCTTGAGAGTTCTGGGCCCCTCTGGATTCCTGGCATAGCCTAGGGACATTGTACTGCTTAAGCAAATAAAGAGAAGTCTGAGCTTAGACTCAAAGAAACAAACCCTTTTCACATTGTTAAAGATTCCTACCTCCTTAAATTGAAAATAGCAGTTGATCAGAGGTCATTTCCTCTACCTACTCTACTTGGGAAGGAGAGCCAGAAACCTGAGCCACACCTCTTGCTCTTACTACCAGGCAAGTCTCTCTGAGTGTTTCTAGATGGTAGAGGGATGGGGAAAAAAGTAGTCTGAAGAGAGGGAGTGAGTGAATATATATTACTTAGAAAATGCTCCCTATTCTTAATTCAAGATTTGCTTACAGTATTATGATAAGGCTAAAAGGAAATCACAGGGCAATTTTGTTGAGGTTATGAGATGCAGTCAGACTTTCCCCATACAAGGCCATCAAAATATCGGGTTAGGCCAACAAATGAAGGGGATGTGAGGTAATATCCCAAAAGTATATTGAAGTTAAAAACTGATGTCATGGGTTGTCTCAAAAGAATTTGTAGGCTTAGACCTTCACCAAATCAAGGGACAAAGATTTTATTAAGCTACTAACATCAAGCTAAATCCATAAGGGTTTTTAGTAAGGAAAGAGGGTTTTAGCAATTAACCAGGAAGAAGATACCAACGAGGCATGGAATGGTAAGTCAAGGATTATACCAGTTTTGATTGACCAACTAAGCTGAAAAGGAGTTAGAGTCCCAATAGGTATTAACTACCTCAATGCTTAGCAAGCCAGCTAACTCCAAAAAGGGATTGGGGGAAAAGGGAGATTAAGCCATGATAATCTTAAAAGGAATTTAATTCCCTAAAAAGAGAGGAGGGTCTTTACAGATGATATGATGGTATACTTAGAGAACCCCAGAGATTCTACTAAAAAGCTATTAAAAATAATCCACACCTTTAGCAAAGTTGCAAGATACAAAATAAACTCACATAAATCATCAGCATTCTCACTAACAAAATCTAACAGTTAGAGCTACAAAGAGAAATTCCATTTAAAGTAACTACTGATAGTATAAAATATTTAGGAATCTATTTGCCAAGGGAAAATCAGAAACTATATGAGCAAAACTATAAAACACTTTCCACACAAAGTCAGATGTAACCAATTGGAAAAATATTAAATGCTCTTGGATTGGGCAAGCAAATATAATAAAGATGACAATACTACCTAAACTAATCTATTTATTTAGTGCTATACCAATCAGATTCCCAAAAAACTATTTTAATGACCTAAAAAAATAGCAACAAAGTTCATATGGAAAAACAAAAGGTCAAGAATTTCAAGGGTATTAATGAAAAAAAAAAAAAAAAATCAAACGAAGGTGGCCTAGCTGTACCAGAAAGCAGTGGTTACCAAAACCATTTGGTATTGGCTAAAAAATAGACTAGTTAATCAGTGGAATAGGTTAGGTTCACAGGACAAAATAGTCAATAAATATAGCAATGTAGTGTTTGACAAACCCAAAGACCCCAGCTTTTGGGATAAGAACTCACTGTTTGACAAAAATTGCTGGGAAAATTGGAAATTAGTATGGCAGAAACTAGGCATTGACCCACACACATAACACCATACACCAAGATCAGGTCAAAATGGGTTCATGACCTAGGCATAAAGAATGAGATTATAAATAAATTAGAAGAGTATAGGATAGTTTACCTCTCAGACCTGTGGAAAAGGAAGGAATTTATGACCAAAGAAGAATTAGAAGTTATTATTGATCACAAAATAGAAAAAATTGATTATATCAAATTTAAAAGTTTTTGTACAAACAAAACTAATGCAGACAAGATTAGAAGGGAAATAATAAACTGGGAAAACATTTTTACAATCCAAGGTTCTGATAAAGGTCTCATTTCCAAAATATATAGAGAATTGACTCTAAGTTATAAGAAATCAAGCCATTCTCCAATTGATAAATGGTCAAAGGATATGAACAATGCTCAGTGAAAAAATTGAAACTATTTCTAGCCATATGAAAAGATGCTCCAAGTCATTATTAATCAGAGAAATGAAAATTAAGACAATTCTGAGATACCACTACACACCTGTCATATTGGCTAGAATGACAGGGAAAGATAATGTGCAATGTTGGAGGGAATATGGAAAAATTGGGACACTGATACATTGTTGGTGGAACTGTGAATACATCCAGCCATTCTGGAGAGCAATTTGGAATTATGCTCAAAGAGTTATCACACTGTGCATACCCTTTGATCCAGCAGTGTTACTACTGGGCTTATATCCCAAAGAGATCTTAAAGAAGAGAAAGGGACCTGTCTGTGCAATAATGTTTGGGGCAGCCCTCTTTGTAGTGGCCAGAAACTGGAAACTGAGTGGATGCCCATCAATTGGAGAATGGCTGAATAAATTGTGGTATATGAATATTATGGAATATTATTGTTCTGTAAGAAATGACCAACAGGATGATTTCAGAAAGGCCGGAAAAAGAGAGAGAGAGAGAGAGAGAGAGAGAGAGAGAGAGAGAGAGAGAGAGAGAGAGAGAGAGAGAGAGGAGGGAACTAGGGAGTGGGTCTTTTATGGGGGAAATATAACCTGGGGGTGGGGGAAGCATTTCTTCTGCTCTCCCTACTAGACACTTTGTGGCATAGCTGAATATGAATGGATACACTTAGAAAAACATTTTCTGGTAATAAACCTTATTAGCAAGTGATAGTGATAGTGATAGCGATAGCAATAGAGATTGATACTATCATTGATTAAGAATATTAGTTTAACACATATATAATCCATATCAAATTGCTTGGCTTTTCAATTAAGAGGGGAGGTGAAAGAAAAGAAAGAAGAGAATTTGGAACTCAGTTTTCAAGATGAATATTAAAAATTGTTCATACATGTAACTGGGGGAAGTAAAACTTTTTTTTTTTAATTTGGCTTTCTGAATTAATACAGTAACTGTGGAATTATGATGGTTTTATCAATGTAAAGAATTCAGCTAAGAATCCCATCAAAGCCCTCTGAGGTGGAGCTGTAATAAAAATTCACTTGAACAAAAGGTCTAATCAAAATGAAAAGTCTATTTATGATCCTATCAGTCCTCCTTCCCATTGGCCTCAGGGAGTAACTAGGTTTCCATATTGTTTATAGTAATTCAGGTTTTCCCCTGTCAACACCCATCTAGCTACCCATGACCCTATGTATGGAGTTCTTTGAAAGACTCTCTGCCATGACAGTCAGTAAGTGCCAAAGACACAGCTCTTCATGGATTCATCTATACCCAATTAATCCTTCCAGGTTTTCTTTAGCTTTTTTCTTCTTAGCTCTTCTTTGTGCACAAGCAGATACAGAGATACCAAGCATGAAGCTTGGCACATAGTGAGCACTTAATAATTTTTTTGTTGATTGACTATAAGTGAATTCATAGATTAAAAATTGGAAAGGAATCTAAAAATTAAGTATCATTTAACAAATAAGGAAAATAAGGCTACAGTATAGGTAACTTGCCCAAAGTTACACAGATAATAGAGATTAGAGCTGGGATCAGAACCCAGATTCATATCCAGTGTTCTTTCCCCATTGTACCACAAGATACACTGGATGTCAGAATTCCATCATGCAATATAAATAGCCAGTGTTTGATCTGAAGTCCAAGGACCTGAGTTCCAATCACATATCTGTTATATCATTTGCATGACCTTAGGAACAATATTTAATTTCACCTGTTGTTAAAGTTATCTGTAAAAATGAAGAGGACTTTCTAGGTGATCTCTGAGGACCCTTTTAATTCTACTTCCATGATTCCATCAGGTGAGGCTTCTCCATCATTGCACACACCTTATGAGAAATAGCCAATGGAATTGCACCTTCTGTATTTGGTCTAGAATTAATCTAATGCACAAGCAGAAGGGATGGGTCAAACCTTACATTCTGATGAAATGTGGGAGGTATTTTAGGCTTCTTCTGTAACCACTATTCAGATGTAAGTGAGCTATAAGGCTAGCTCTGCAATGGCCTCTTAAAATATTTGATCTGCTTGGAGTGACCAAGTATTACTTTATTTCTCTATCTGCCTGACACAAAAACTTATTCAAGTTTTTCTTCACTGTGCTGTATAAGGGAGAGCCAGCCCTGGACAATGTGATACCCTCCCTCCAACCAGAAGGCAGGGGGTTCTTTCAGAGAGAGAAAATGACCATGGATGGAGTGGAGCTGTAAAAAATAAACTCCATCTGTTTCACTCTGTTTCTTGTGCTGATCTACCCTATTGCAATAAGCATCACTTCTTTCTCTACTGGACACTCTGTGGCATAGCTGAATGTGAATGAAAACACTTAGAAAAACATTTTCTGGTGATAACCCTTTGTTCTGTCAAGAATAGTAATAGTGATTGACACAATAGTTGATGAAGAATATTAATCTAATACATGTAAATTTTAGATCAAATTTCTTGGCTTCTCAATTAAGGGGAAAGGTAGAAGGAAAGAAGAGAATTTGGAACTCAAAATTTTAAAAATGAATGTTAAAAATTGTTTGCACCTTTAATTGGGGAAAAGCAAAATACTAAATAATTTTTTAAAAGAATATAAGTCTGGACTTCCTGAAAACTATGATGAAAAAAAGAGCCTAGACATTATCTTTCAGGAAATCAAGGAAAACTGACCTGATGTTCTAGAATCAGAAGCTAAAATAATTATTGAAAGAATTCACTGATTATCTTCTGAAAGAAACCCCAAAGGAATATTGTAGCTAAATTTCAGAATTATCAGACTAAGGAAAAAATATTGCAAGCAGCCAGAAAGAAACAATTCAAATATCTTTTTTTTTTTTTCTTTTTTTGCTGAGGTAATCGGGATTAAGTGACTTGCTCAGGGTCACACAGCTAGGAAGTGTTAAGTATCTGAGTCCATATTTGAACTCAAGTCCTCCTGACTTCAGGGCTAGTGCTCTATCCACTGCACCACCTAGCTGCCACAATTAAGATTACCTAGGACTCAGCAGCTTCCACCTTAAAGGATTGAAGGACCTGGAATCTGATATTCCAAAAGGCAAAGGAACTTGGATTGAAGCCAAGAATCAACTATCCAGCTAAATTGAGCATTATCTTTCAGGGAAGAAGATGGACATTCAATGATATAGGTGAGTTTAATTTATTTCTGATGAAAAGATCAGAGTTGAACAAAAAATTTGAACTCCAAATACAGAACTTAAACATAAAAAGGTAAAAAGGAAAGAACTCTTAAGAACTATATCTCTGTTATACCTAGAGAAGGCAGGTATAATTTTATTTTATTGTGATAATATAAAAAAAGAAACTAGAGATAGAAAGGAGAGGAAAATGGAGGTAAAATGAGGGAAATTACATCTCATGAAGAAGTACAGAAGATCTATTATAAGTGAGGGAAATAAGGGAGTGTAATGAATATTGTATGAATCTTACTCTCATCAGATTTGGCTCAAAGAGAGAATATAAGACATATTTGGCTCCACAGAGAAACTTGTCTCATCCTATAGGGAATTGGGGGGAGGGAGAAGGGAAAAAGAAAGGTTGTAGCTAAAGAAGGGAAAACAGAAGTAGTAGGGGAAAGATATAAGAAAAGGGGAGGAGCTATAAAGGAGGATGGTCTGTTTGAGGGAGGTAACAGTCAGAAACAAAATACTGAGGAGAAGGGAAAGGGGGAAAGGAAAGAGAAAAGCATAACTTGGAGTAAATAAGATGGTGATTAATACAAAATTAGTCATTTTAACTGTAAATGTGAATGGGATGAATTGTCCCATAAAACAGAAG
Source organism: Sminthopsis crassicaudata (assembly GCF_048593235.1). Lineage (NCBI taxonomy): Eukaryota > Metazoa > Chordata > Mammalia > Dasyuromorphia > Dasyuridae > Sminthopsis > Sminthopsis crassicaudata. Next base: position 407,253,351 of record NC_133620.1, read on the forward strand.
CAGATAGCAGGCTGGATTAAAAGCCAGAATCTTACAATATGTTATTTACAAGAAACACATTTAAAGCAGAAGTAAAAGTAAAAGGCTGGAGCAAAATCCATTAAGCTTCAGGTGAAGTAAAAAAGCAGGGATATCAATCCTGCTCTCAGATCAAGCAAAAGCAAAAATAGATCTAATTAAAAGAGATAAGAAAAGAAACTATCTTGCTAAAGGGTACCATAGATAATGAAGCAATATCAATACTAAATATATATGCACCAAGTGGTATAGCATTCAGATTCCTAGAAGAGAAGTTAAGAGAGCTGCAGGAAGAAATAGACAGCAAAATTATATTAGTGGGGGATCTCAACCTTGCTCTCTCAGAATTAGATAAATTGAACCACAAAATAAATAAGAAAGAAGTTAAGGAAGTAAATAGAATTTTAGAAAAGTTAGGTATGATAGATCTTTGGAGAAAGTTGATTGGAGACAGAAAAAATATTTCTCAGCAGTTCATGGAACTTATACAAAAATTGGCCATATATTAGGGCATAAAAACCTAAAAGAATATAAGCCTAAATCAACTGTATGGTTTGTGAACTTCTGGATAATCCCTTTACATCCTTTCAGAAGATTTCTGAGATCAAAATTATTTCCAAAAAAATACTATTATTTGCCTATGAAAATGCTCCTCTCTTTTCAGACTACATGACTGTGAAGCCAGATTTTCTTCATTTCTTTTCATGAAAATAGCAGAAATGAGAATCTAAATGTCTTCTACTAAGCCAGACATTAAAAAAAAAAAAAATATATATATATATATATATATATAAAACCATACTACTCTTCTCACTAAATTTTTTTGTTTTGAAAAATAGGGATTTTTGCATAAAATATAACATTTATATTAACACATGATTATTTTATTCTTATTTTTAAATTTGTTGTTGTTCCATCATTTCAGTTGTGTCCAACTGATACATAATCTCATTTGGAGTTTTCTTAGAAAAGCTACTAGAGTGATTTACCATTTTCTTCTCCAGCTCATTTTGTGGATGAGACAACTGAAACAACCAGGGTTGAGTGACTTGCTCTTAACTATGCAACTAGTAAGTGTTTGAATCCAGATTTGGACTCAAAAAGATGAGTCTTCCTCATTCCAAGCACAGTACTCTATCTATTGCACTACCTAACCATACTAATTAATATTAAAATAAACTTTTTTAAATGCATCATTTTATTTTCCTATATAGTAAACATTGACAGATACAACTCAAATAAACACAAGCTCTTTGGGACTCCCAGTAATTTGTAGTTTGAGAACCTCTGCTCTAAATCTCCATCTTTAATCCTGTATGGTAGCTTTGGTTGGTAGCATCTGTACCAACAATACTCCCTAATATCTACACCTTCCAAAATTGAGGATTTCTAAAAATGGAATATTGATTTATATGTAACAGATGTCAAGCAGTATACTCATGCATCTAAGGTAGTGATAGAATGGACTCAGAAAACCTGGATTTAAGTCTCATCTCTAGACACTGACACTTACTATGCATGTACCCGTGGGCAATTTCTTTGAGCCTCAGCTTCTCATCAGATAATGGGGATGATCATATACATATTATGTGTATGGTAAGTTTGTTGTGATGGTCATAGCTTTGTGAAATATAAAGTGTCAAATTTATGTGTGGGATCTGCCATTTTGGTCTTTGTATCCTCATATTGTTCCTAACCCATTGTAAGCACTTAATAAATGCTTGTTGAATTAAACTGAATGGAATGATTACCAAATCTAGGTCTTAGTATCAAGCCTTAAGCATTTATTTCATTTTGTAAGTCCTTAAGGGTGAAGATCATGTTTCAGGCTTACATAGGGGAAAACTGGATTTCCCCAAAGACTCTCTTGTATATACTAATCTTTTCTAGTCATCTCTATAAAGGGAAACAGGAAGCCCAGGTAAGTAAATCAGAAAAAACTCCGCCACTGATAAATCAATTCAAAGTACATGCTCATTGGGATCAGTAGTTTAGGCTATGCCTTAAGACAGAATGCTATCAAGATATAGAGAAAAGTTAGTTGCTCCTAGATTTTTTTCTATCAGAGAGGCTGCCCAGGTATCATGGTATAGCATTTAGGGGAAAGGTCTAAGTGCATTGTGAGAAGTTGGTATTGGATATAAATAAGGGCCTTTCAAGAGGTCAAATTGGAGATCTGGCAAAATAAATAAACAAGCAATAGTGAGACAATGAGAGAAACATTTTTTTTGTAAAACTTTTTTTTTAATTTTTTTATTTATTTAAATTTTAAAAAATTTTATCATTATAAATTTTTATGACTGTATATATGCATGAGTAATTTTTTTTATAACATTATCCCTTGTATTCATTTTTCCAAATTTTCCCCTCCCTCCCTCTACTCCTTCCCCTACATGATAGGCAATCCCATACATTTTATATGTGTTATAGTATAACCTAGATATAATATATGTGTGTAAATACAATTTTCTTGTTGCACATTAAGTATTAGATTCCGAAGATATAAGTAACCTGGGTAGATAGACAGTAGTGCTAACAATTTACATTCAATTTCCAGTGTTCCTTCTTTGAGTGTAGTTGTTTCTGTCCATCGTTGATCACCTGGAAGTGAGTTGGATCTTCTCTATGTTGAAGATTTCCACTTCCATCAGAATACCTCTTCATACAGCATTGTTGTTGAAGTGTATAGTGATCTTCTGGTTCTATTCATTTCACTCAGCATCAGTTGATGTAAGTCTCTCCAAACCTTTCTGAATTCATCCTGCTGGTCATTTCTTACAGAGCAATAATATTTATTCCATAACTTTCATATACCATAATTTATGCAACCATGAGAGAAACATTTTTAAAAAGAGACATTGAAAAAAGTTTCTTAACTGAGATCAAGAGTAGGAAAAATAATTGACATCCTTCAATCCTTCAATACCATTCCTAATTCCTTTCTCCTGGCCAAAAGGACTTCTGCTCAATTAACCAGGAAATTCCAAGGATAGCTGCTGACTAGATAAGAGTTTCCAAGCTTACTGGTACTGTTGCTTCCTTGAGAAACAATGAAAGTTCAGACTATTTACTATGTGGGCGTTACTCTAAAGATCAATCTTCATTTTCCTAACCAGTCATTCAACAAGCATTTATTAAGCACATACTGAGTGCCGGTTAATATCGCTTGGTATATAAAGACAGGGAAAAACAAAAACAAAAAATAGCCTTCAAATACAGCAAGCAAACAACAATGTATAAATGAAACAGAGCAAATTAAAGTAGGGGTGATCTCAGAGGGAAGGCAGTAACATTAAGAAGGACTGGGGGAAAGCTTCTTATAGAACTCTCTCTCAGCCTCCAATAGGGAATTTGCTGGTGACATTCCAAAGCATTGGTCAACAGGTTTGATAATAGTTGAATGAAAATAAACATCATCTTGAGACCAGAGTTCATTCAACACAAGCACAAACAGGATCCTAATCAGATTTCAGCTAAGGGAAGTTGATGTTTAACTTGCAGTTTTTCATACTAAGAGATTACTGCTATCATAATAAGTGGTTGTGATCATCCTTTGCCTTGAGTTTGTACAGGAACTTTCCTTCAAAAAGTCCAAAGGGCTTTATTTTTATCCTCCAAAGAATCCCAGGGGCAAGAATTCACAGGTCACCCAGTTGACCATTGGAAAATCTAGATGAGATCCCTGAAAGAGCTTTGATCCAGGTTCTTTGTTTCCCTTTCTGTTTACTTCCTACCTTTCAGATACTTCTGTTTCATAAGGAGGCACCATAATACAGGGAATAAGTTGCAACTATCCCTAAAGATGTGGGGAGAGAGGAGAGAAGAAGAAAGCTACCTGGTAATTTGAGTCCTGGATTCAAATCCTATCCCTGCACCCTATTATCTCCAATGTTTAGCACGATGTCTGGCATGCAATTGGCACTTAATAATTGACTGTGTGACTTCAGGCAATAATAGCTAATAGCTAACATTTATATAGCACTTGCTAAATGCCAGGCATTGTGCTAAAGGCTTTACAATTATTATCTCAATTGATCCCCACAACAACCCAGTTCCAGGTGAATGCTATTATTATCCCCGATTTACATATGAGGAAACTAAGACAAACAGCAATTAAAGGACTTGCCCAGGGTTATACAGTTAGTAAGTGTCTGAGGCTGCATTTGAACTCAGATCTTCCTGACTCCGGGTCCTATAGTGTGCCACCCAGCTAAACCAATTATCATTGTAAAATGAGGCAGGTGGTTTAAATGATTGCACAAGACCCTGATAAACTAAGCTAAAACTAAACATGTAAGTGCATCTGTTGCTCATGGATTAACCCCACTACTGAGCATGATGGCTACGGTGGATTACCATATTGGTGCTGAACTTAGTGAAGACTCTAGATTGACCTAGCCCACTGAAGCCTAGAATTTTCAATGATAATGCTTTCTCTCTAGTGATTATCTTTCCAATTCATCCTGTCTATATCTTCTCTGTATATAGTTGTTTGCATGTTGCCTTCCTCATTAGACTGTGAACTCCTTGAGAGGTTGTCTTTGGTCTTTCTTTATACGGCCAGTATTTGGCCTGTACATGGGAGGTACTTAATAAATACTTGTTGATTGATAGACAGATACCAACCTCAGCCTCCTTAATTACTGGAACTGCTGGCACAGGCCACCATATTCCTTAAATATAACTCCTTAATACATAAAGGAGATGTAACTAATTAATTTGGCTATCTTCTATTTTAAGAAGAGATTAAGGAGGAAGAAGAAATTAATGAAACTCCTTCACTTAACACCTGTTTCTTTTCTAGCTTGTTTTCCCCTCCCTTCTTCCTGCTTTATTCTCTGACTTGAGTTTTTAATCCACTCCTGCACTTATTCTGAGAACCACAACTAGCCTAGTCATCAAGGCTTTGCCCCATGTTGTATTATCTGATAGACTTGATTAAGTTCTGCACCATTCATTCCTTCATAAGATTTCTTAAGATATATATAAGATTACTAAATCTTATATAAATAAAAATATTAAATATATAAGATATATATTTCTGACTAATTATTCGGTTTTATAATATCGTATCAACTTGATTTCAACCTCCTAGTACCCCTATCATCCATATTTATTATGATAAATTGTCATTTTTCTTAACTAGATGCTGGTTATTTATTTGGTAATTTTGCCTCCTCTGGCTGATCTATTTTCTTTCTTTCTTTCTTTCTTTTTGTTTTCTTTTTCTTCCCTGGCTGATCTATTTTCAAAGGACACAGTAACATAAATCAAGACTTATTAAACTTTTTCTACCTGCAACCTCTTTTTACCAAAGAAAGGAATAGAACAAAAAGATGAGATCCCAAATTCTGTGGTCTCTTCTAAATAACTTCTGAGGTCTCTTTAAATCAATCAATAAGTATTATTAAGCATATCCTATAAGGTAGGTACTGTATTAGGTGCTATATATACAACTACAGAGAATGAAACAATTCACTTACAAAGAACTTATATTCTAATGGGAGAGGCAACAAGTGCATATGTGAATATAACAATGTAAATATAAAGTGAATTAATACAAATATATAAAATGTAGTTTAGGAGAGATAACATAAGCAGTTGAGGGGATTAAGAAAAGCTTCATGCTGAAAATGATTCTTGAGTTATAGCTTAAGGGAAGAGAAGAAATTATATTTATTTAAAACTTAAATACAAAATAAAAAAGGAAAAAATGTCATGTGCATAGCAGAATATGAGAGGATTCAGAATGTGTAACAATAAATTTCCATTTTAAGAAAGTGTATATATTAATAGAACACATTGTATTCCAAATTATGTATCTTTTCTTTAACTCCTTGTAGGTTTTCTTTTGTTCTCTGCCATGTCATTTTTACTTTATTCCTTTTCACCCTTTCCCCAACCCCCAACTTCCCCAAGCAAGCTGCAGTTAAGCACGAATATATTTATGTATACACACATATATCTACTTACATAATATGCATATGAAACATGTATACATACACATACATCTATAATAATATATACATATACATTAGTATACATCTATGTAAGGTTGTACTATGATGATTTGTCTTCTGTTTCTCTGAAGGTGGATAATATCATCCTTCTTAAGTTCAAGTCTTTCCATATTTTTCTGAATCCACCAACTCATTATTTCCTATGCCACAGTAATATTCCAACCTTATAATATCTCATTGTTTTGAATAGTCTAAAACAATATTAATATGGCTGACTTACAATGTAGATTTCCTTTATACAGGACATACTTTTGAGTTTATTATGCATTATTAACATTTTCTCCATCATCTTCTCAAATTTAGATAATCAACAAAACATAAATCAATCTGATTTGTAGCATTTGCCTGATTTCTGAGATATCGATGCTCACAGTGAAAATTTAACAATTGTTTCTTACAAGCTGCTTCAGCACATCCCTAGTTTGAGGGAAGGAAAAGAATATGAGAGTCTTTGTAAAGATATAGAGATGGGAGATGGAGAGCTATGGGAGGCATTGGATTCATTTTGTCTGGCTTGCAGATTACAAGAGGAGGAATAATGTGCTCTATGAAAATATAACCTGAGATCAGGCTGGAAAGACTCTTTTAAAAAAATATTTACACATTAGTCATGTTGTGAAAGAAAAATCAAAACAAAAGGGAACTGACATGAGAAAGAAAAAAATTGAAAACAGTATGCTTTGCTCTGCATTTAGACTACAAGTTCTTTCTCTGGATATGAATAGCATTTTCTATCATGAGTCCTTTGGACTTGTCTTGAATCATTGTACTGCTGAGAAAAGCTAAGTAAGTTATAATTGATCATTACATAATGATCAACATAGTAATGTGTTACTGTATACAATGTTCTCTTAGTTGTGCTTGTGAAGGGCTTTAAAAGCTAAACAGAGGATTTTATATTTGTATATCATGTATGTATAATAAAGATATATTTACACATACATATATGCATGCATGTATATTATAGTCAATAAGAAGTCACAAGAGTTGATTGAATAGGAAAATCCTATAGTCAAAACTGCATTTAAAGACAATTGCTTTGGAATAAGAATGTGAGATAGGCTGTAATGGGAAAGGACTTAATGAAGGAGACCATTAAGAGGCTGTTCCAATAATTTAAATATGAGATAATAAGGAACTGAATAAAGATAGTAGATTGTGGGTGGAGAAAAAATATTAGATGTGAGAAATGTACCAGTCAGAATGATAACTTATTGGATCCTTTTAGCACTGTGTCTGGTTCATAGTAGGTTTTTAATAAATGCTAGTTTTCCATCTCTCCTTGTCTGCTGGTTCATTCCTTACTGCCTACAAAACTTTACTTGATCTTTCCATCCCAGCTAACTATCATAATAAATTTCTTCTGCCCTTTGCATCTAAATTCAAAAAGACAGATGCCTGGACTTTCTCTCCTATCACGCTCTTCTTTACTCCTCACAATCCAGCTTCTGACCTTCTCATTCCACTGAACCTATTGGATATCCAAAGTCACTAATGATTTTTTGGTAAATCCAATGGCTTTTTCTCAATCATTCTCTTTAAACTTTCTCCAGGTTTTGGTGCTCTTAATAAACCTTATCCTCTTAGATAATCTCCTTTCTAGATTGTCAGGATATTCTCTTGGTTCTTATTCTAACTCTCTTACTAGTGCTTTTCTGTTTCATTGGTTGGAACCTCTTCCTGTTTACTCTAAAGGTGCCCCTCAGGTTTCTTTTCTGGGTCCTTTCCTTTCCTTTCCTCCCTTTATGCTACTTCACTTGGTGATCTCATCAGCTTCCATGGGTTTAATTATTATCTCTTTGCTGATGATGTTCAGATCTACCTATCTTGCCCTTCCCCTCTGCTGACCTCTAATCTCATATCTCCAACTGTTTTTCAGACATTTGGAACTGGATGTCCAAGAGTCATCTTAAACTCAATGTGTCCAAAACAAAACTCTTTATCTTTTCCCCTAACTTTTGTCCTTAACTCCTAACTTCCTATTACTGCAGAGGGCAATACCATCCTCATGCTCACAATCTAAAAGTCATCCTGGACTCCTCACTATCTCACACCCCTTATATCCAAGTTGTTTTCAAAACCTTTCTGTTTCACCTTTGAGGCATCCCTCAAATATACCCCCTTCTCTCCTCTGATGCAATCAGCACTCTCTCTGGCTGCGAATAAATTCTATTCATGCCTCCAGGATTAAATGCAAAAATACTCGGGTTGTTTTCCTAGCCCTTCTTAACCTAACTCCCTCCAGCCTTTCCAGTTTTCTCACACCTTACTCTTGGATGGAATAGCAATCATTTTTGCTTTGACCAGAAACCCTGAGGGTCTTCCCCTCCCAAGTTGATTTTTTTATTTAATTGTTTTTAATTGTTTTATTTTTTTGTTTTTTGACTAGGTGAAAAGGGAGACTCTACCTGTTACTACCTAGTCATAATGACTGATTGAATGTGGACTTTGTCAACCTGAGACCTGTTGAAGATCTTAGCTTAAAAAGTCTCAGGCTTTCTACTGCATCCAGGACTATCTCCAATCTTCCTGATCTATATCTTGTCACAGGACCCAGATGGCTCTGCAGGGGAAAGTAAGGCAGGAGACCTTGTTCAGCCCTCCCAAATCATTTGCTTGTCATGGTGTCACCTCCCTGATGTCATGGTGCTCTTAGAGAACAAGGGACAAACAACAACAACAATCTTACTCGTGGATATATACTCTTAGATCCAGTGATACTCTTGACTGTTCCATAAAGATATTCCATCTATCATCTCCTGGGACTTTCTCCACTTTGCTTACTGATCTGCTTAGCTTCTTTTAAGACCCAATTAAAATCCAATATTTTAGTTGAAGCCTTCTCCAAATCCTCTTAATTCTAGTACCTCTCCTTTGTTAATTATTTAATATTTAATCTGGCACAAAACTTGCTATACATATGTGTGTATTTTATTTCTACATACATAGCTACATATGTGTATGTGTGTGTGTGTATATATATTTGCTTATTATCTCCAATTAGATTGTAAATTTCTCGGAGGCCTCTCTTTGCTTCTTTATTCCTAGCACTTAGCCTAGTGCTTAGCATACAATAAGTGCTTAATAAATGCTTAGCTCGAGTAAGGGACGTAAGGGAGAGTGAAGAGTCCAACTATTTTACTTCCTAAATTGTTTATGTAATGAATTCTCCCTCCCACTCAACAGAATTTCTCTTAATTACTTCTTAAGATACGTTCACATCAACAATTACAAAGTTGACTTGAGGCTCCATTTTGTGAATCGGAACCAAAGGGGTGCTGCTTTTTCCAAGAAGAGGAAGAAGAGGTTGCCTCAGGTGCTAAAAATGACTGTTAGGGATTCTGCCCGTGCTTAATCCCCACCACTGGTCCCCAGGGGTTTTCTTCAGAGGTGCTGCTTTCATTCAGTGCTAGGCAGATTGCTTTACCCCTGGGCTAGCTTAGAGTGAGGTTTGGCAAGCTAGCTAAAATTTCACCTCATTCCATTTGATCCTAATAGAGTCTGAAAGAAAAAGGGAGAAAGGGAGATGAGGAGTCCCAATTCTTCTGTAATAATCATCTGATATCTATCACTGCTGGAAGGCAATGCTTCCATAGCCCAATCTGACTGGAAGGAAAACATCCTTCCTCCTGCATTATTATTCAGAAGAGTTAAGACAGCTTAAAGACCATCTGGAAGGCTGACCCTTCAGTTTACTGTTCTCTCTCCTAACTTGAACATAACTTCATATTATTATCTTTGTAAGCCATCACTCTTACCTTTATGAATCCACTTTTATTTCCTGTGAAATCCTTAAAAAGTCAAAGAAAACTAAGATTATTCCTCCCATTTTTCTGATGGAAAACTGAGACCTGAAGTAGTTTTTGGAATAAAATTTGGAATCAAATAAAAAGTTGGTGAAGCGGCAACAAGTTTATATGATGATCAATTCTGATGGATGTGGCTCTTTTCAACAATGAGATGATTCAGACTAGTTCCAATAGACCTGTGATGGAGAGAGCCAACTACACCCACGGAGAGCACTGTGGGAACTGAGGGTAGATCACAACATAACATTTTTACTTTTTTTGTTGTGGTTTGCTTCAATTTTATTTTATTTTTTATTTTTTAAAACTAATTGTTTTGTTCCACAAGATAATTATATAAATATGTATGCCCATTTTGGATTTAACATACATGCCATCTAGGGGAGGGAATGGAAAGAAGGGGGGAAACGGGAACACAAGGTTTTTCAAGGGTCAGTGTTGAAAATTATCCTTCCATATATTTTGAAAATTTAAAAAAATTTTTTTTTTCAAATAAAAAAACTTGGTGACATTCAGCTAGGAAATCTGAGTCTGTGATAATAAGCCCTCCAATTCTCACCAAGAACAAGTTTCAGAAATAAAACAAATCATCTTACTTTGGGAGTTATTAACAAATTATCAACAAGAGGGATGCCCTGAAAAATGCCTTTAAGAAAGTAAATCAACTTATTGCTTACAATGCACCAATTTAGAATTTTGATTCAATTTATCTTTTATACAGCTAAATGATTATTGTAGAAGACCTGAGGAAGTACCAGGAGGCCATTTAACCCTGGCACCTAGACTAGTGTGAAATATTTGAAAAGATTTTCTTTTTTTTCTCTACATACAATTTTCAGTTTGCAGTTGACATTTAAAATAAAAATAAAACTAGAAATACTCTTTTGTTGGAGGTAGAGGGAGAGGAGAGCCCTATTTATAACTCAATTGTTCTCAGGTCTCTCAAAGAATGCTTAGGGAATTTAAGATTTTTGTCCTCTGGAACAATCCGTGTTCCTGTTAAAACTATCAAATCTCCCACATGGGGTCACACCATGGGTGTGGTCTTAGAGAAGCTGTCAACAACACAGAAAGAGAAAGAGTGATGGATTTGGGTGCTGAGGGTTCATGGGATTATAAAAATGCCAGACAAGTTAGAAACTATCTAATCTAATCTAACCCCTTATTATTATTTTTTTTTTCTCCCAGAATGGTAAAATAACTTGCTAGGGATTAGCAGACCTGAGATCTGAATTCAAATTCCTTTATAACTCAAAAGTTTCAGTTTCTCATCTGTGGAATGAGGATGCCAAATGAGGTGACTGCCAAGATTCTTTCTTGTTTTAAATAGAAACATTACTTCCAAGATGGTCTTAAATGAAGGAAAGAAAAGTTCGTGGGGAAGGGAAAGGATAGACTGGGGAAGAAGGGAGTAATTGAGCAAAGGAAGCATTGATTATTTCACATAATTGGGGAAGGTGTAAGCAGAAGTCAAAACAAAATCAATCCAATAAACATTTATTAAGCACCTAGAGATATGGCAGTCTCTGTGCTAAAAGCTGGAGTACAATTAATAAAAAGCCACACAATCCTTGCCCCCAAGAAGCTTCTAATCTAATGGGGGAGACAATATGTAAAATGAGACAGGACAAGTGGAGTGAGACACAGGAGAAGGAGCAATTTTGTTCTGTGGAGCTGAAACTAGGCTGAGCAGCAGATATAAAGTGGAGAAAGGAGAAGGGGGCAGGCATCCCTTGACCTTTCCTTAGAACTGATGCAGATTGAAATGAGAAGATGCAGGAGAACAATTTCTACCATAGCAACAATGTAAAAATGAACAATTTTGGAAGTCGTAATTAAGTCTGATCAGCCAAGATGCTAAAAAGGACTGATGATTTTCAATGCTGCCTACCACCTGACAGAGAAATGAGGGGTTAGTATGCAGAGTACGTGCTTTTTAAAATATGACCAATATGGAAATATGTTGTGCTTCATTATTCATATATAGGAATTTTTTTTCTTTTTTTTTTTCCTAGTGGATGAAAGGGACATATGAAGGAAAAGGGCTTGTTGATTGGAAGAAAAAAAACAAAGAATAAAGAAATGTTATGTAAATATTTGCTGTTGTTATTCTTATTCCTAATACCAATGGGTTTACCAGAGTTTGAGCTTTTCTGGTACAATACTTAAGAAATCCAGGTTACTTTGATGCTTCCAAAAGGTCTAATCGTTTTTCAGTTGTGTCCAACCCTTAGTGACCCCATTTGGGTTTTTTTGTTTTGTTTTGTTTTGTTTGGCTAAGATTTTGGTATGGTTTACTGTTTCCTTCTCCAGTTTATTTTGTAGATGAGGAAACTAGAGCAAACAGGATTAAGTGACTTGCCCTGAGGTAACACAATTAAATGTCTGAGGTCACATTTGAACTCAAGAAGAGGGATCTTCCTGATTCCAACCCCTGGTTTAGCCCTATATATTTCACCATCTAGCTGCCCTGTGACTTCAATGAAAATTAAGTAAAGCTACACAATGGGGAAAAAATTCTCCACATTCATTAAACAAATCCAAACTTTTATTTACATTGCAGGATCATAAAAAAGAAATCAATTTCCTTGTTTATTCCATGAACAAGCAAGAGAAAAACTTCCAGAAATGGTTAAAAACAAAAACAAAAAAAAAAAAAACAGAAAAGGGAAGTTACCCCAATCATGTTGCCATCAATAATTCAATTTACTAATCCCAGTGAAAATGAGGGAAGAAAAAACATTAGTTCTTTGGCCTCAAAAACATCATTGTAGTTGATGGGGAGCAACAGTTGCAGAAATTTATCTTCTTTCAAAATGAACTTAGTAATGAGGACAAAACAGCGTTAGTTTGACTTTCAAAATCTGAGTTAATTCTTAACCAGTTTTTACATTTGCCAGGGCCAGATCATGCCTGATCTTTCTTCATACATTTTTGTTAGGAATAGTTTCGCCCAAAAAACATCAGAGAAAGGGAAAACACTACAGGCACTTTCATGCACCCAAGGAATAAGCCATTCTACTTGGTCTCTTATTAGAAGACTGTCATCTTGAAGGTGACAATTGTCCACAAAATAGTTACTTTACACCAGTGAATGACCACCACACATAACCTTGCTCTCTCCTCCCAACGGTTCCTTCTTCTGACTTTATTCTGCATATAGTAGGCCCTCAAAGTTATTGGCTGATCTATTATCTCTAAACCTAATTTTATTGACAGATCAAAAAAAAGGGGGGGGGGAAGGGATGAGTTTGGAAAGAAATAAGACTGACAGGAATTCTCTAATTATCTTATTGGTTGAAGATTATTATTGGAATTGGAAAAATTATAACCTGTACTAGTTTCCTTTCATTAGTTTGACTAAAACTTGACCATTGAGCAATATTTTCAATATTGGTTTCATGTTGCAGCTTGGGTATTCAGGCCAAGCATGTCTTAAACATAAATATAATAATATTAATTGCATCAGGCTTTGAAAAATCTAGCCACACTGCAGTTAAGCTCCCCTTCAAGCCTTTCTGTCTCTGTCTCTGTCTCTGTCTCTCTCTGTCTCTCTCTGTCTCTCTCTCTCTCTCTCTCTCTCTCTCTCTCTCTCTCTCTCTCTCTCTCTCTCTCTCTCTCTCTCTCCTCTTCCCACCCCCACTCCTACTTCCTTGTTACTTTCAATTTACCCATTTCAAGAATGGAAAGCCTGAATCCCCTGTTTTAACTGACTTATCCAGATCCAACCCCAACCTGTTCCCAACCCAAACCATCTCAGTCTTTCACTTACACTCTTCTACTTTCAAAGGAGAACAATAACAAGAGATTTCCAGTAGAATAAGTGGGAAAATACTAAAAGGAGATTCAGCACCCTCTGTAGACATTTTATCTGCAATAAGCAGGTGACAAACAGAGATGTTCCTAATGAGACCTGTCCAGTTTTAAACTGGCTGGCCTTAAACAAGGAGCTCATTAAAGAGGTGACTTTCCTAACATCTCCAGGCTTTGTTCTGATCTCGTTTTACTCATTTCTCCAAAGGAAATACCCCTTTCAAGCCAAAGGCTTAGTCTATCATAGGTGTTTCTTAAATTTAAATTACAATCCCAAATTCATCATAGCTGCTTTCAATATATCTCATTCTTCAAAATTCAATATCTCCATTTCCCCCCGACAATAACTAAAATTTCAGCAACAGAATAAAATTAAAGGACAAAAGAAATCTTGTCCTCTCAATGAGGACACCTATGGGGAAGCACTGCTTTGGAACTTCTGGGACAATAGGATTCTGGGAGTTATGTAAAAGTTATAAATCATCTCAAGTTCACCCTGGGAAAGGATCACCAAACAGCCAATTCTCTGGTAAAAATTTCTTCCCATCGTAAGTCATTGGGCTTTCCCTTCCACTAAGTCCATCCGAATGCATTCAGCCTTTTGCATGGCTCTCTTTCAGAAAGCTGAGCCTCAAACTCAGGATTAGCAAACTAATTTTTCTTTAACTAAAAATTTCATCTGAGAGAAGCCTTACTTCATTCTTTTGACGCTATACTTCATTGTATATGCTTCCCTTTGACCAGGACTCAATAGAACAGAACGATATTCAATTCAAAATTCAATAGAATCAGAACAATAAGTGTTCTGCCATCAAATGGCAGAACACTCCAAAGATGAAGAAGTGAAGGAACTGATTCATTAACATCTCACCACTATCTCCATAAGAAGATAGGGGGGAGGGAATTAAAAAGAAAAGAAAGAGTTGGGTTTTCCCCCTCTAGTCACAAATAGTTTCTAAGTCAAAGTCCATGATGTTCATCGTGTTCCAGACAGCAATTTCTGGGTAGCCTCGGTGACTTCTGTTAGCGAACCAAGGAAAGAAAGGTGGCTGATGCTGCAAAGGGTGAGGAATAAGCCGTGGCAAGTCCTTGCAAACCAATGACAAAGTACCGGCATCCTTTGGTGATCACTTTCCCAACATTCTGTTTTTAGAGAAAGAGAAAAATCATCAGTCAGTTTTTAAATGGTGACAGTGTGGATAGCTTGCCAGCCCTGGAGTTAGGAGGACCTGGGTTCAAATGCAGCCTGACACTTATTAGCTGTGTGAACCTGGGCAAGTTACTTTAACTCTTTTTGCCTTGGTTTCCTCATTCATAAAATGAGCTGGGGAAAGGAAAGGTAAGCCATTCTAGTATCTCTGCTAAGAAAACCCCAAATGGAATTACAAAGAATCAGACATGACTAAACAACAACAAAAAACAAAACAGTATTCAGGATGGATGATTTTTCCCCCCACTGTTCCTTCTTTTATTAAAAAAAAAAAAAAAAAAAAAAAAAAAAGTCAGTCCCAGAAGAAATAATAGTGTTATTTAAGAGAGCAACATTAAATTAGATATTAGTAGACCTGGGACAGGAATAAACTAGTTAATGTTCCCTGACTGCCTGATACTAGGTTAGTTCCTTGACCTCTCTGAGCTTTATTCTCTACATCTATAAAATGGGAGTAATGATACTTATAATCATTATGAAGCTCTGTTTTAACCATAAAGTGCTGGTATAAATATTAGAATATTAGTGTCTCTCCCTTCTTTTCCTCTGTCTCTGTCTCTCCTCCCATATATCGAAATTAATTTGTGATCTCATTAATTCCCAAATTGCCTCTACTAATACACCTCACAATCTATACCTACCCATCCATCCTGTGTGATTTTCATCCATGTCCTCCCAAAAGTTACCCACTAGTATCCACCCAATGTGTCAGAGGGGCTTTACCACTTTCCCACAACACTAAGATGATACCAATGAAGCACTACGAACATCTCATCCATCCTTCACTCTATTTTGCCAGCCCTTCTCTTTCTGTCATATAAGTTCGTGATGACATCTTTTACTCTTGGTTTTTCTTCATAGCTCCTCCCTAGTTATATATTATAATAAGTTCACATTCACCGTGCAATTTTCTCTTTGCCTTTTTATCGCAGTTGCTTAGTCTAATAAATAACAAGCATTTATTAAGAATTTATTATGGGACAGTCATTTTTTAGGCACTGCTGTTACACCTCTCAATGAAGATAAAATGTTTAAATTGAAAAAAAAAAAAAAAATGAGCCTTTGCTGTTAAGGAAGCTTGGGGGTCAATAATAGTACTTTGCATTTTCCAAAAGTAATCCAATACAGCTCACTTTTCTTCTTTATAAACTCTAGACATAGCTCATTATATATCTATACTGTGTGTCCCAGACAGAAGTATGCTGAAGCCAGTTGAAACCTGCAGTTTGTCAGAGTTAATTGTTAAACCTTCATTGTGAACATTTATTTACACCTTAGAAATCCGACAAATCAGGGCTTGCACTATTGTTTTGTTGATTGTCTAGACCTAGGAAAGTGATAGTAATGCAGATTAAAACCCAAAAGTGTGTGTGCGCACTCCCTCCTTGCCTGGTTAAACATTTCCTAGCACACCCCAGTTTCCACTACAAACATTGCTAGAGCTCTGCAGGAAATCAGTAGAAGTCTCCCGGAAGGAAATCAATAACAAGATGCAAGCCTAAGGGTTGAAGACTAATGATAATAATAATAACAAGTATAACAATAATAATTGGTCTTTCAATAACACTTTCAAGTCTGCAGTGCGTTTTATATCCATTATCTCATTAGAATCTCATAATCCCCCAATCGCAGATATATATTCCATTAGACCTACACATTTGTTGTTGCTAAATCATGTTCAACCCTTTGTGATCCCATGTGGGATTTTCTTGGCAAAATACTGAAGTGGTTTGTTTTTTTCCTTCTCCAGTTCTTTTTACAGATGAGGAAACTGAGGCAAAGTCAAGCGACTTTCCCAGGGTCACACAGCTAGAAAATATCAGGAAATATGACATCCACACGGGAAAACTAATAAAACAGGTTCAGGGTAATCATCTTTGCTGGAATTCCATAATTCTCTCTTCACTTCAAAGAAGCTAGGAAATGTTGGGATGCTCAAAGATTGTGAAAGGAAGTCCACTTCCTTTCCCCTCCCCCATAATAACTTTTTTTATTTTCAAAAATACTTGTAAAGATAGTTTTCAATATTCACCCTTGCAAAACCTTGTTCCAAAATTTTCTCCCTCCCTTCCCCCACCCCCTCCCCTAGACAACAAATAATCCAATATAGGTTTAACATGTGCAATTCTTCTATACATATAGCCACATTTATTGTGCTGCACAAGAAAAATCATATCAAAAGAGGGGGGAAATGAGAAAGGAAACAAAAAGCAAGCAAAACAAAACAAAACAAAAAGAAAAAAAAAAAAAGGAAAATACTATGTTGTGATCCACATTCAGTCCCCATAATACTCTAAGTGCAGATGGCTCTCTCCATCATAAGTCTATTGGAATTGGCCTGAATCATCTCATTGTTGAAAAGAGCCACGTCCATCAGAATTGATCATCTTACAATCTTATTGTTGCTGTGAATAATGTTTTCCTGGTTCTATTCACTTTACTTAGCATCAGTTCATGTAGGTCTCTACAGACCTCTCTGAAATCATGCTGCTGATCGTTTCTTACATAACAACAATATTCCATAACATTCATATACCATAATTCACTCAGCCATTCCCCAACTGATGGATGTCCACTCACTTTCCATTTCCTTGTATCACAAAAAGAGCTGCTACAAACATTTCCCCCCCCACATGTGGGTTTTTTTCCCTTTTTTATGATCTCTTTGGGACCCAGGCCCAATAGAGACACTGCTGGATTAAAAGGTATGCACAGTTTTATAGTCCTTTGGGCATAGTTCCAAACTGCTCTCCAGAAGGACTGGATCAGTTCACAACTTCAATTGTCCCAGTTTTCCCACATTCCCTCCAACATTTATCATTATCTTTTCCTGTCATCTTAATAATCTATGATCTCATGCTTCTGATCCATAATAGAAACTTTCCTTCTTTCTTTCTATCTCTTTCTTTCCCCCAACTTAGCTATGCAACTCAGAATCCAAAGCACTTCATTCAGTCATCCCTCCTTCAAGAAAGGTGTCCAGCACTCCCTAGACACTTCCATTTTGCAGATGAAAAAACTGAGTAAGAAGATATTCTCATAGCACCTCTATTCTAGAGGTTCTTGACTTCACCTTTCACTGGCAAGGAATTTAGACTTTTCTGCACCCTCCCCTCCCCTTTCTTATCCTTCCCTGTAGATGAAAGAAATATCTCTTCACTAGATTGTGTTATGTACATGTGTGCGCACACACATGTGTACCTCTGCTCACAGAAGCTTAAATGAATGCAAAACTTTATTGATCTAAAAGTCATTTTCATTTGATAAAGCAATTAACCATGAAATTGAGACTGCAATCCAGGTCTTCTGAATAAGAATCCAGTATTTGTCTTACTATCCAGCATGATGTCTAGTGAAAAACTGAAGTCTAAAGATTTGGAATAAAAATATTTGGGCTCGAATCTTAACTGTATTGCTTTACTTGCTATCTAAGTGATCATGGGAAAATAAATTCTTCTAGGAGTTTACTCCTCTGTAAAAGAAGGTGCTAAAAACACATCATCTCAAAGATCTCAGTCCTATGATCTACTTCCCCTTCTTTTCCTTCTTCCTAACAATTTTTTTTTTGAAATTGAATATCTCTTAAAGGGAATTTACTATATTTCATTATAAGAACCAATAAATGCCACATTCCAAGAAACTTTAAGCATACATCTTAGATAACTAATACCCTTGTTTGAAACCATATACCTCAATAGCTACTCTCTCATATTTTCTGATCTTGCCTTCAACAATTCTAAGAAACCATAACATGAAGATCTGGAAGAAACCTCAGAGAGTTATTCTACAGATGAAGAAAAAATGATTTTCCAAGATCCATTAAGTAGTTGGCAGCTGAGCTAGTATTTAAATTCAGTTGATCTGATCTTTCTATTAGTCCATAATGCCTTTTGAGTGCCTTGAAGAGACTACTTTTATTGATAACTGACCTCCAATTCTTTTTTTTCCCCTGAGGCCCGGGTTAAATGTCTTGCCCAGGGTCACACAGCTAGGAAGTATTAAGTGTCTGACACCAGATTTGAACTCAGGTCCTCCTGAATTCAGGGCTGGTGCTCTATCCACTGCGCCACCTAGCTGCCCCACTGTCCTCCACTTCTTGACCCAAATGGGATCACAAAGAGTCAGACATGACTAAAATAACTGAATGACAACAACAAGCAGTGGTTGGTGGAGGAAGAGAATGGTATGGAGAATGACATTTTTGGAATGTTCTTGCAGAGAAAACATTTTACTTGGAAGCAACAGAATAGTTGTTTAAAATAAAGAAAAGCAATGAGAAATCTTTTTTATTGTTGAGCCACTAAAATCAAAGATGGCTTATACTTCTTTCCTTAAATTTTGTTTTGTAACATTTATGTCATCTATATTCTTATCTCTTAAGGAGAACTTCTCATTTCATATTTGCCACAGCCAGAAATATCACTAAAATAACTCATTTATATTATTGTTCTGTAAGAAATGACCAGCAGGATGATTTCAGAGAGGCCTGGAGAGACTTATATGAACTGATGTTAAGTGAAATGAGCAGAACCTGGAGATTATTGTACAGGGCAAGAGCAAGATTATTCAATGATCAATTCTGATGGGTGTGGCTCTCATCAACAATGAGATGAGTTGAGGAAAGGAGAAAGAAAATATGGAACTCAAAATTTAAAAAAAAAAAAAAAGCATGTTAAAAACTATATATGTAATTGTGAAAAAATAAAATTCTTCTTTAAAAGAATGTTACATAAGGATTTCTTTCAGTTATATGGATGGTAGAGATGTTCCTTCCAAATTAAGTTCTGAGTCAGTACATGATTCAGCAGCCATGAGATAGGAATCCATGAGAAAAGGACAGGCTGAGCCTGAATTTGAACTCCTAGGTTACCAGAGAGGATCTACAACTGGTTTAAAAAAAAAAAAAAATCCATCAAGAAATCAAATTTCTTCCAGCTACAAAAACAAACGAATGCCATGATTTTAAGGCCATAAAAGACAAGGATTATTAACAGAACAATCCCATTTAGAAAGGGTAAACTACTCCAGACATAAGTTTTTCCTGATTCTTTGTGTTCCATTACTAAGGTCCAGTGAGGAGGCCTTGGCTATTGGGGGTTAACTGAAATTTGTTTCTCTTTCTGGGGCTGCAGATCTTGACTTCTCAGTAGAAAAGGTAATTACATTCAACTGTCCTTTCTTCTGTTGTTGAAACCTATTTTCTACATCGGGCTTCTATGATCTATGACATTCAACATGAGTACTGAGCAGCAGCTGTAGAAATGCAACATATAATTAGGTATTTAGAGTGCTTGAAAATTCTTACTGAGATTTAAAGTATTAAAGTTTAAAATAGTATTAAGACTTCTGGGACACCCTGTATAATTATGATATAAAGTTTGATGAAGATGATAACAATAATAAAGAAGCATTTACCTTCTTGGTAGCTACATCCTAAGAGTCATGGAACCTTTCTATCTGATTTCCAACTAAAACCGATTATATGTCTTATCTCCTCCATTAGAATGTGATTCTCTAAAGAACATTGATCATCTCTTTTTTCTTTGTAACACAGTGCACAAAACATTGTACATACTAAGAAGGTGTAAATGCTTTTCAAATTCATTATTATATAAAACTTTTTCTGATGAACCCCATCACCGGTGACATAAGGAGAATTTTAAATTTTAAATTCATTCCCATAATGGGTCAAATTGAGATTCACTAACACTTAGAGAAGCAGCCTTAGAGAAGTCTGCTCCCATAGAGGCAGTGTGGTATAAGAGACAGAGCTCTGAAGTCAGAGTGTGGGAGGCTCCAGTTCAGGTTTTGCTTACAAAGATGATTTGCTATATAACCATAGGCAAGAGCATGGACCTCCTATCTCATCTATAAAATGGGAATGAATATAGTATTAACCTCACAGGGTTGTGAAAATTAAACAAATTAAATATATAAAGGGCTTTGTGAACTTTAAAGCATTATATAAATGTCACTACAATTATAGAAATCAAATTCTGGCTGCAGGGAAAAGGGAGAGAATTTGTCAAAATACCATGGGAGTTAGAGCTAGAAGAAGTCCTAGAACTTATTTAATCCAAACCCCTTGTTTTACTGATAAAGAAAATGAACTTCAAAGAAATAAATTAATTTGACCAAAGGTTCACAGTAATTAAATAGTATAATAGATTTAGAGCAGAAAGGGACTTTATAAGTTGTATAATCTAATATCCTGATGTGAAAAAACAAATATCTAAAGAGATTTTTCAAATCTGACCTCAAACATTCACTAGTTGTGTGACCCTAGACAAGTCATTTAACCTCAGTTTTCTATTTTGTAAAATAAAATATAATAATAATAATAGCACTTACCTCCCAGGGTTGTTGTGAGAATAAACTGTGACAATGTATTTAATATGTTATAAAAACTTTAAAACATTATGTAAATACTATGATGAAGATGATGCTTAACTTTTTTTTTTTTTAATTACAGCTTTTTATTGACAGAACATATGCATGGGTAATTTTTCAACATTATCCCTTGCACTCACTTCTGTTCCGATTTTTCTCTTCCCTTCCTCCACTCTCTTCCCTAGGTGGCAGGCAGTCTCATACATGTTAAACATGTTAAAGTGTATCTTAATTACAATATATATGTACATATTTGTACAGTATTCTTGTTGCAACTGAATTGGATCTTCTCTTTGTCGAAGATATCGACTTCCATCAGAATATATGCTCAAAGAGAAGATTTAATTCAGTTCCAATTGATCAATGATGGACAGAATCAACTACACCCAGAGAAGGAACACTGGGAAATGAGTGTAAACTGTTAGCATTTTTGTTTTTCTTCCCAAGTTATTTTTACCTTCTAAATTCAATTCTTCCTGTGCAAGGAAGAGAATTGTTTGGTTCTACACACATATATTGTATCTAGAATATACTATAACATATCTAACATGTATAAGACTGCCTGCCATCTAGGAAAGGAGGTGGAGGGAAGGAGGGAAAATTCGGAATAGATGTGAGTACAAGGGATATTGTTGTAAAAAATTACCCATGTATATGTACTGTCAATAAAAAGCTATAATTGTTTTTTAAAAATCTTTTTAAAAAGAATATATCCTCTATAGTATTGTTGTTGAAATGTATAATGATTTCCTGATTTTGCTCATTTTACTTAGCATCAGTTTATGTAAGTCTCTCCAAACCTCTCTGTATTCATCCTGCTGGTTATTTCTTTTCTTCCCCCCCCCCCAGGCTAGGGTTAAGTGACTTGCCCAGGGTCACACAGCTAGGAAGTGCTAAGTGTCTGAGATTACATTTGAACTCGGGTCTTCCTGAATTCAAGGCTGGTGCTCTATCCACTTCGCCACCTAGCTGCCCCCTACAGCTATTTCTTATGTCTTTTGTTCTTTACAAAAAAACTCTAGAAGGTAGTTGCTATTAGGTGGCTAGCAAGTATGAGACTGGATTTTAACTCAGGTCTTCCTGACTCCAGATTTTGCTGCCATTTGAGATTGTGGAACAAGAGCACTCTCATGGGAAATATAAGAGGATGGAATAAAAGTCTCATTGGTTAAAATGTTTCAACTATGAATACATTCTCACATTTTTAAAGAAATTAAGCAACAATTCTTCTTGCAAAAAAAAAAAAATTCCTCCTTATGTACCTTTTTCTTAGACACTTCTTTCAAGGTTTTCTTGAAATACCTCCCAATATAAACCTTTTCTCATCCCCCTTTTGGTTAGCTGAGGGCAATTTTCAGCATCTCAGGTGATCTTATATCAACTTATTTACTTAGCTGTTTGTCCCCTCCAGTAGACATTTAGGGGTATATAAGTGGCCCAATGGATAGAGTTACACTTGAATTCCCTGAATTCAAATCTGGCTTCAGAAACTTACTGTGTGAACATGATCCAATCATTAAATCTATTTGTCTCAGTTTCCTCATCTGTAAAATGAGCTGGAAAAAGGAATGGCAAAGCACTCTAATATCTTTGCCAAGAAAATTCCAAGACCACAAAGAGTAGCAGACAAAACACGTGACTGAACAACATCATCAATAACAATGCTCATCCCACTCCCAAGTAAAATTTGTGGTTCTTAGGGATGGGGATACATTTTATTTGTTTGGTATTTTGCACACAGTAGGCATTTAATAAGTATTTATGAAATTAAATTAAAGTCTACTCTCTTTTCATTTCTTTTTTATTTTTGTATTCCCAGTCTTGCAATGTTTGGAACATAGTCAACACTTAATAAATAATTATTTATTACACTGAAAATCTGACTTTAATCGAAATCTATCACTTTTCATTATTGTAGCATAGAGTAGAATGAATGGGATATGGAGGATGAGGAAACATTAACTCAGAAAGATATTGGAAGGACTTAATCATTTATTTTGAATTGTCATACCCTCAAATATTTTTCACACCAGACTCATGTACTACAACAATTTTCTTTACTTAGTAGCAGGAAAAGACTCGGACATAAATTGAAAATGTGATTGATAAAAAAGCTATTATCCTACCTTGCTATGTTTTAGTGAATTATTTTTAAAAGCCAAGCTCTTTTCTAGTAAATTTCCCTTCACCAGTTTGACTCAAATGATATGAAAACAAAATCTTAGAGCAATTAAAATGCTTCACATTTATAGTCTCTATATTACTATGCAAAAGCAATCTCTGCATGGGAGAGTGTGACATATTGGAAAAACTGCTGGATTTGGAGTCTGAGGATCTGAATTTTCCTGGGAGCTCTGTCATAGATTACCTGCATAATTTTAGGCAAATCATGCAATTCCATTGGATCTCAGTTTTTTTTATCTGTAAAGTGAGGTGGTTGGACTAAATGACCCCTAAGATTCTTTCTAAATTTCAATATCTGATCTCTAAGTCTATGACCCACTCCTATCCTGCCAAATTGGTAAATTTAAGCAAATTGCCTTCGACATTGGAAGGCTGTTGTTACTGTTGTTGTTTGCCCTTTATTCTCTCTCTCTTTCTCTCTTTTTTTTATGATTATTCTTTTTTTTTATTTTTTTTATTAATTTTTATAATTATAACATTTTCTTTGACAGTACATATTCATAGGTAATTTTTTTTTTTTACAACATTATCCCTTGTACTCCCTTCTGTTCCAAAATTTTCCCCTCCTTCCCTCCACCCCCTCCCCTAGATGGCAGGCATTCCCATACATATTAAATATTTTATAGTATATCCTAGGTACAATATATATGTGCAGAACCGAATTTTGTTTTTGTTGTTGTTGCAAAGGAAGAATTGTATTTGGAAGCTAAAAATAATCTGGAAAGAAAAACAAAACAAAACAAAACAAAACAGTGCTCACAGTTTATACTCATTTCCCAGTGTTCCTTTTCTGGATGTAGCCGATTCTGTCCATCATTCATCAACTGGAATTGGATTACCTCTTCTCTATGTTGAAGATATCCACTTCCATCAGAATACATCCTCGTACAGTATCATTGTTGAAGTGTATAATGATCTTCTGGTTCTGCTCATTTCACTTAGCATCAGTTGATGTAAGTCTCTCCCAAGCCTCTCTGTATTCCTCCTATTGGTCATTTCTTACAGAACAATAATATTCCATAACATTCATATACCATAATTTACCCAACCATTCTCCAATTGATGGGACATCCATTCATTTTTCCAGTTTCTAGCCACTATGAAAAGGGCTGCCACAAACATTTTGTTTGCCCTTTATTCTCAAAGAGGATCATGACATCTGGGAGGTGATGCAATGACATTCAAGTGAATTGAATTTAAGTGAGGAAGGGCTGTGCACTTTCCCCTCAGGAGCCATCACTTTCCCCTCCAGAGCCATCCAGTAGCCAGATATAAATCAAGACAACTTGAGATGGGCCCTAAAATGGGAGAGTTTGGTCTTTTTAAGCTAAGGTCTTCAACCTTATGAGTTGAAGTTTGATGTTCAATTTGACCCATTTGGTGATAGAGACTAGGGAGCAATTGAGGCAAAGACTCTCCACTTTCACCTAGTCCAAAAAAAATTTGAAATAAAATAAATGAATGAATCTGGGAAGGGAAGACTCTCAGGGTTCCTGGTCAAAGCAGGAATGATTGCTGTTTACATTCAATCTGAGTCATTCTGCACCCAAACAATGACCACATGGGGCTTAGCCTAGGACCCATTGGGTGGCAATTAGAATCAGTTTGGTTTTGGTTTAAGGCCCGTCCTTAAGAAAAAAATCTGGTTAGTAAGCGCCCCAAGATATCTTGGGATCTTGGGAAAGTTCAAAGGTACAAAAGAGAAAGAAGAAAAATGCTCTTAAGAGCATCTGTAGGCAAGGATAATGATACTCTATGTGGACATATACCATATAACAACCAGGAGCTAACATGGTTGTGATGAGGTCCTGAGTACAGTTGGCAGCCTTGTGGTCCTACTCTTTGCAGAGGTTTCCTTCCCCAGTGTGGCTCTACCTTGCTGTGTCCCATCAGAAATCCCAGTCATGTCCCTGAGCTTAAATTTCCCCTATAAATCTGCCTATGGCCTACACCATCTTTGCTGAACCCCTTTGGAGTAGTCCACTATGGCACTCTGCCTCAGGTTGTCTTTCCCTTCACCTCTCTCCTGTACCAGTGGTATCTCTCCTCTCAAACCCCACCTTGCCTTATGGTATTTTCTTCTTACAGCTAACCTCTCAAACCCCACCTTGCCTTATGGTATTTTCTTCTTACAGCTAACTAATTCTTCTAGGATGCTGCCAGCTAAGAGCAAACTCCAACCTCATGGAGTTTGTTCCTTTCTATGGTAAGGGGAGGCAATAGAAGGGAGAAAAGGAAAGAAAGAAAGAAAGAAAGAAAGAAAGAAAGAAAGAAAGAAAGAAAGAAAAGAAAGAAAGAAAGAAAGAAAGAAAGAAAAGAAAGAAAGAAAGAAAGAAAGAAAGAAAGAAAGAAAGAAGAAAGAAAGAAAGAAAGAAAGAAAGAAAAGAAAGAAAGAAAGAAAGAAAGAAGAAGAAAGAAGGAAGAAGAAAGAAAGAAGAAAGAAAGAAAGAAAGAAAGAAAGAAAGAAAGAAAGAAAGAAAGAAAGAAAGAAAGAAAGAAAGAAAGAAAGAAGAAAAGAAAGAAGAAAGAAAGAAGAGAAGAAGGAAGGAAGAAGGAAGGAAGAAGGAAGGAAGAAGAAGGAAGGAAGGAAGGAAGGAAGGAAGGAAGGAAGGAAGGAAGGAAGAAGAAAGAAAGAAAGAAAGAAAGGAAGGAAGGAAGGAAGGAAGGAAGGAAGGAAGAAGGAAAGAAGGAAGGAAGGAAGGAAGGAAGGAAGGAAGGAAGGAAGGAAGAAGGAAGGAAGAAGGAAGGAAGGAAGGAAGGAAGGAAGGAAGGAAGGAAGGAAGGAAGGAAGGAAGGAAGGAAGGAAGGAAGGAAGAAGGAAAAGAAAGAAGAAAGGAAGGAAAAAGAAAGAAGAGAAAGAAAAAAAGAAAGAAAAAGTCAACAAGAGCAACTGAAGAAGTTGGGGACTCAACTTTTTCTATTTTTAATCACTAAAAGGTGATTTTTAAAAACCCAGCTTACCACGATAGTGATTGAAAGAAGTCTAGCAGACAGAAAGGAGGCATTGTAGAAGAAATAGAAGGGATCAAATTTTGTTTTATGTATTGTTATTAGCTCCATGATGGAAGAAGCTAGGTGGTTCAGGAGATAGATTATTAAACCTGGAGTAAGAAAGACCCAAGTACAAAAGAAATCTCAGACATTTGCTAGCTAAAAAAGGGAATGACAGATCACTCTAATGAGGTCCTCAGTAGATAAGCATCTGCAGAGAAGTCTAGCTAAACCTGAAGCAAACGGGGAGGAGCATAAATAAGATTTTTATAACTAGACTTTTATTATAGCCCACCCCAGTAGAGACTATGGATAGAATTCTTAACTGAATTCTTGCATTGGCAAACAAACAGAAAGTTAAATTAAATCAAACCCTCAGGTTATATTTCCCCTTAACCCCTATAAAGATTACCCTATTGTAATTTCCTAGCTAACTTTTTGGGGATGTTCTTTTTGGATGTCCTTTTTAGGATTAACCAGCCATCTCTCCATTTGTTTCATCTTAAAGTCCTCTTTCCCAGTGGAGTACTTAGGTCCTTTGTTTATTGCCAAAAAACCCCTTTCCTTGCTAAAAACCCTTATGGATTTCACCTGTTGTTATTAGTTTAATAAATCTTTGCCCTTAATTTGGAGGAGGTCTGAACCTACAAATTCTTTTGAGACAATCTGTCCTGTAACCTCAATATACTTTTGAGGATGTCACCCATAATCTATCATTTTGGTATCTCAGTACACTGAAAATCTGACTGAACTCCATGACTTCAACAACTCCAGTACCTTTGCCAGGATAACCCCATGGACAGCAGGGTCCACAGGTACACTGCCAAACAAGAAGCTTCAAGATATTGGACAGATCATTTAACTTCCTTAATTCTCAGTTTCCTGAAAGAGATACTATCTAAAGTACTTATCTAATTATACTTGGAGTCTAGAAGAACTGAGTTCCAATTCTGAATGAGCTTCTTTTCTGTGTAGCCAAAGGCAAGTGATTTAATCTCAGCCAAAGTACTTTGTAAACTTCAAAGTGCCATATCTCAAAAGAGAAGGGGAAGGCAAGAAGAATTTATTAAATGCCAGGCAGGCACTTTACAAATGTGATCCATTTGATCTTTATAACAATCCTAAGAATAGATACTATTATTCCTACTTCACAGTTAAGTAAACTATGGCAAACAGAAGTGACTTGTTCAGGGTGACACAGAAAATAAGTGTTTGAGGTTGGATTTGAGCTCAGGTTTCCCTAGGTTCTCTATTTCCTGCTCCATCTCTTTTCTGCCTCATCATCATCACTTGTTACTCTAATAACCAACTTTATGATTCTGGGGCTGTAATCTTTTGAAATAATAACTGGACCTATGATTTCATAGGAAACTTCTAGATGGGGAAACTCCCTCTGCCAAGGTGGAATGGCATTTTCTGCAAAACTTAAGAGTCTTAAAGAATTGCCTTAGAACCCTGGGACTTTGCCCAGGATTATAACTCAGTATGTGTCAGAAGAAGAACTTCAACCTAAGCTTAGAGGCAAACTCTCTATCCACTCCATTATAGAAATATGAATCTTTAGCAGTACCATCGCAGCACCACAATTTGTAATCTTAGTGACCTTAGCTCAAGCTCCACCTCCTCTGTAAATTGAGTGTGTGGAATTAGATAACTTTTAAAGACTCTTCCAGCTCTAAATCAATGATCTTGAATGTTATGATCAAATTAAATAATATCTGTAAAGTGCTTAGTACAGTGCCTGAGGACCAATGATATCTGAAGAGCAGTATCTTGACTTTCAAGTGAATTGGATTTAAGTGAGACAAAGTGGTGAAAGGTCATCAACCTCCCTCTTTCTTCCAGTGACCAGTGGCCCAGCCTGACATATAGTAGGAGCTTAATAAATACTTGCTCCCTTTTTCTACCCTACTCCAATCCTATCTTGAATGAATTCCCAGTTCTAAGTCTTTTTACCTCTCTAGGATAGATTTAATTTTTCCTAATTAAGGAGAATTGTTAAGAAAAAGAAAAAATAATTTAATTAAACATTAATTTTAATTTCATTTCATTTTAAAATGAATGGCATGTAATAATAGGAAGGCTGAAAGAGATAGAATTGGTTGTTTTGATATCACTTTTCTTTTTTTAACTTCAGATACCAACTCAGAACAAGTTGGAAATCCCTATCTTAGTCTAAGCCCTAATATCAAGAGAACTTTACTCTTTTGAGTGCAATGGAACCATGAAAACCAATAAACACTATCTTTACCTGGGAAGAAACTCCTTAGAAGACTCTCTACTGAGGCTCAGAGGAGCTGAGCAGTATACCACAATAGCAAGGAATTAGAAACTACAAAGATTGGCATATGTGAAGCTGCAGCACAGACAGGGAAAACTCTTGATTCCTGACTGTTAGACATGAAACAGCATGAAAACTACTAGACTTTTCTCTTGCTGCCCTTCCCCCCACAGACCTTAAAACTTCTTTCCCTCTGATCTTCGTCCTCCATCCCCCAACCTAAAGCAAACATACCATGCCTGCTGGAAACAAAACACTCAACACTGAAATAACCAGTTGGAAGAGGGACTAAGAGAGTTGGCAAGTACAATATTTTGTTGAATTCGCTGCTCCTGGAAATATCTTTAAATAATGGAAGGAAGTTTGGGGGAAATGGTATCTCCAAAGCTTCTGAAGCTTCATAATGGTGTGAAGGTTGGCATTGGGTTCTCCAAAGCTATTCTAACAGAATATAAGTTTTGCTATAGTCTGGGCAGTCAAGTCAACAAGTATTTCTTAAATAACTACTATGTACCAGGAGTCATGCTACTGGAGATATAAAGAAAGACAAAATCAATCAAATAAACAAACAAAAAAACCTGCAGCTACTCTCCACAAGCTAATGAGGGAGATCACATGCACACAACTATATATAAATAAGATAAATATCAGATGAAATGAAGATACTGTCAGAAGGAAGGCACTAAAATTAACATTTCTTGCAGATGGTAGGTCTTCAGGAGTGTAGTAGAAATAGGGATTAGATTTCCTGAAATTTCTCTGGAGTTGGAGAGTTTTCATGTTTGCAACTGGGGTTGAATGACTTGCCCAGAATCACACAGCGACAGTCAAATATCTGAAGCTGAATTTGAACTTTGTTCTTCCTGACTCCAGGGGTAACCTAGCTTCCCCAGTTTCTTCATCTTTTAAAGAAAAGTATTGAACTAGGTGTTCTATGAAATCCCTTTTAGCTCTAGAGTTCTATGACCCTATAATTCCAGGCAGCTTGAAAGGCTATATCTGAGGATCAGTTTTTGTGGTCAGAGCATCCCCTAAAGACTACCTTAGAAGAGGTTTCTTGCCATCTCCCAAATGACTCCAATATCCTGATTGCCTCAATTTCCTCATCTGTAAAAGGAGCTGGAGAAGGATATGGAAAACCACACTCATATCTTTGCCAAGATAGGGCCACAAAGAGTTGGACATAACTAAAAAAAAGAAGAAACACCACCATCATGTATCAGAGATTATTCTTGTCCCTCCTCTAAACAGTTTGACAGAATTACTGATTTAAAATTTTTTAAAACACATTCTAGGCCAAATTTTATTTTTATGAAAATTTTGTTTCACTTCAATAAGCATTTATTAAACACCTAGTTTGTACCAGGATGGTTATACCACCAATTCCAGTCCTAAAATGCTTCCATTCCATTGTGATAAAAAACATAAATTAAAAAAAAATACATATATATATATATATATATATATATATATATATATATATATATATATATATATATAGAGAGAGAGAGAGAGAGAGAGAGAGAGAGAGAGAGAGAGAGAGAGAGAGAGAGAGAGAGAGAGAGAGAGAGAGAGAAGAGGATAGTTTACTAGAAACTAGAAGGGAATTTGAAAGGCTGAAATGGAAGACTAGAATGTGATGGAAAGCAAAGGGATGGGGCCTGATCTAAATAGGGAATGGGGGCAGGGAAAGGAAGAGCTTTGAGCCTAGTCAATCTACTACTTCTCAGAAACACTGTGTGACAATCTACTACTCCATGCTTCCCACTCAAGGTTACTGGGGTTCTGAGTAAAACCATAGGACAGTAGATTGGGATCAGGAAGAAGTCTTTCCTATTGCAGAAATCCCTTGGATACAGAGAAAACCATGGAGCATTTTTGTAATGGAAAAAGCAGATAACTCTGAGTTCTACTCACTACTTTGCCACTAATTCTCTGTGAAATGCTAATTAAGTTACTCCATCTTCCTGTGCCTCAGTTTACTCCTTTTTTTTTTTTCAGTTTACTCCTAATATTTGTAGAGTTTACTCCTTAAATGAGCCAGGAAGTAAAACAACATGCATTTATTGGGCTCTTATTTTGTTATATAAGATGATCTAATAGTTTTTCCCAAGTGTACTTTACCAAAACAGGGACTAGGTTGGATGGTTCGGGAAGCTGGAATATTGATTCGTAAATTTTTCAGTGATCCTGTGTCCATTCGGGTGTCAGAAGCCGAGAGGGCCAACTTTAGACTGCGTAAGGGTCCCTTACCACTTTTCACCCAGCTACTAGCCCCTGAACAAGTTTTGTGTCAGGAGATTTACTTAAACGCACCTCAAGAGCAGAAAGGAGAGGGAGGAAGGAGTAGTGCAAAGGATGCTGAGGGAAGACCCTTAGTGCTGGAGTTCTTTAGTCAAGAAGCGCCCTTCTCCAGCATCTCAGCTGCCGGACAAGACAAGGAGCGCCCCTTCTCCAGCATCTCAGCTGCCGGACAAGACAAGGAGCGCCCCTTCTCCAGCATCTCAGCTGCCGGACAAGACAAGAAGCGCCCCTTCTCCAGCATCTCAGCTGCCGGACAAGACAAGGAGCGCCCCTTCTCCAGCATCTCAGCTGCCGGACAAGACAAGGAGCGCCCCTTCTCCAGCATCTCAGCTGCCGGACAAGACAAGGAGCGCCCCTTCTCCAGCATCTCAGCTGCCGGACAAGACAAGGAGCGCCCCTTCTCCAGCATCTCAGCTGCCGGACAAGACAAGGAGCGCCCCTTCTCCAGCATCTCAGCTGTCGGAGGACAATAGCAGACAGAATTGTCCCTTTCCTCACCAGCAGCAGGGACATCGGAGCACCGGCAATTCTGATCGCTGTCTTTCCCTCCCGCACTTCCCTTTACACAGTACCTTGCCATACTTCTTGAGCTTCTTCCGATATTTCTTTTTGGGTTTTTCTCCGGTTGTCTGCTCCTCCAAGGTTTCGTATCTCTCCGGGAGAAAGGCGAAGTGAACTTTCTTGGAATGGGGAGCTTTACCCCCCTTCTCCTCACCCTGGATGCCCGTGCGCTGCGGCTGCTCTTCTTGCCCCTCCGTCTCCTCTCCTTCCTCCCCCTCTTCCTCTAAGTGCGGGTGCTGCAAGATCCAGGCTTCCTCCTCCTCCTCTTGCTCCCACCTCGGGAACCGACGACGGTATCCTCCGTCCCCCTTCCCTCGGAGCCTGGCGCCCACCGTCATGCTGCCAACGGAGCTGCCGAACCGCGGCGGACAGCAGAGGAGAGGAGAGGAGAGGACTTTTGCTCCTCTCCCTGACTCTCGGCCCCGTGACCGCACTGGACGAGACCGGAGGGGCAGAAGAGCACAGCAGAAGACCAGGGGCAGAAGAGGTTTCCTGGCGCCCCCTGGTAACAAGAGCCAGTATTGCTAGCCCTTAATACTACTGAAACTCCCTTTACTAATCCATACTTGGAGATGAGAGTGAAACCCAACAGAACACTTTCCTTACAACTCAGTGCAGTAGGAAGTGCACATATTATCCTTAGGAGCAGAATGCCTTGCGCAGGTCACGTTATTATTGTTGTTCTTATTCAAATCCTGTGATTCTAAGCACTCTCTCCACTATGCTATATTGCCTCATATCAAAGATGTTGTAGACGAGGACTTCCTTTTTCTAAATAGGCTGGTAAACTACCTCCAAATAAAAATAACCTTATTACTTAGATTACTACTCTAACTTCCAAAAAGCAAATCTATAAAAATAACCTTATTACTTAAATTACTACTCTAACTTCTAAAAGCAAATCTTCACATACACAACAGTCCTGTATTTGTAAGTGATGTCTCATGTATGCGTTTTATAGTTGAGTAAATTGAGGAGCTGTATAGATAAATCATTTATTAAATGCCTACTGTATGTCGGGAACTGTATTAGGGATACAAAGGCAAATAAACCAGTCCCTGGTTTCTGGAGTTCATGGTCTAATGGAGGAGACAACATGAAATGAATGTACTATATACAAATAAGATCCATTATAAGGTCAATTGTACATAATCTCAAGGGAGGATTGGGAAAAGCTTCTTGCAGAAGATGAGACTGTAGTTGATCTTTGAAGGAAGCCTGGGTAGCCGAGGTAGAATTGAAACGGGAGAGTTCCAGGAACGGGGGACAATTAATGAAAATACCCAGAGTAGGGGCAGCTAGATGGCGCAGTGGAGAGAACGCCGACAGCGAAGTCAGGAAGATCTGAGTTCAAAGTCGAACCTCAGACTCTTAATAACTGGGTGATCCTGGGCGAGAGACTTAAGCCTAATTGCCTCCAACAAAACAAAATGAACGGAAAATGCCCAGAGTCACAGAGAGATTTTATTATGGAAGGAATAGATGGAACACTGGATCATAGAATATGGTGAAGGCTGGGGGAGAGCAAATAAAAAAATAAAAACCAATTTGACAGCTGAATGGAAGATGGCTTGGAGTGGGGGGGGGGGGGGAGGGAGAGCCTTGAATCAGAGACACCAATCATCAGATTAATTCTATAGTCTAAGTATGAAGTAACAATATCCTATACCAAAGTTATCAGTGAGAGAAAGGGAGCTGAGAAGGGGAAGAGAGATGCTCCAAAGGTAAGACTAAGCAACTGTTTGGCTATCAGGCTAGGGCAAGGCAGGTCGGAGGGAATCATAATAAAAAACAATGAAGTGCTGAGAAGGACCCAGGTCCTTCTGACTCTACATCTCACCCAAACTACCAAGCTTTCGTGTCCTAATGCTTACTAAAAATTGTTTTGAGGAATGTGTTTTGCATTGGACAAACTACTAATTATGTAAAAAAAAAAAAAAAATAGAAATACTGTTATTGAGATTGAAAGAGGGTTTGTTCAAACTACTTTGTCCTCTTGGGTTTATGAAAAATAGAAAAGCAAACTGCTCTGAAGAGGGACAATCAAGAAACATTTAAAAAAATTTTTTTTTTCCAGCTCCTAGCCAAAGATGCAGGGAAGTTAATTAAGGTGACCAAGCTATATTAAATAAACTATTCAAGGAAACATAATTGTATAAGTTTTCCAACTTCTATTTGTAGAAAATGACCTGACTGAGGGAGAGTAGTCTTCTAGGCTGTGATCTTCATAAGAGTAGAACAAGTACTTTGCTTTATATAACATTTGTATCTTCCTCAGTACATATTGGGTAATTAAACATTGTCTGTTGAATTCAGTTAACTTACTAAAGGTTTTTCTCTCCTATTGTTGATAGAGAAATAGAGGAAGAGAAGAAAGGGGAGAGCAGGAAATGAAACTCTTCCACGAAAGAAATGCTCCATTTTTAAAACCTCCCTTAACAATGTCAAGAAAGGAAGCTGAAAACTGGAGAGGGCAAACTAAGAAAAAACAATATTTTCCCAGGAGACTATAAAGACTTCATTGATCTTCAAGGAAGCTGACATATCAGCAAAGAAGGCTTTTTATTGACCATTTTCTCCTCTGTCAAGTATTCTCTTCTAAAGTTACTTTAAAAAAAAAAAAAAAAAAAAAAAAGGGAAGAAGAGGAGGAGTTAAAGCAGAAAGTTACTCTATTTAGTTTTTCTGCAACACTTGTTCCTAGGGGGGCAGTGTTGCAGTACCATGAAAAGAGGTCTGGGTTAGGAATTGGAAAACTTAGAATGCTAGCTCTGAAATTCTTTGTGTTAGATTTAATATCTGCTTCATAGGATTTTTTTTTCTTTAATGAACTACATGACCTTGAATGGATGATTAAATCTCTGGGTTTTAGTTTCTTCATCTGCAAAATAGGGATAATGTACATTACATATTTATGTATATACATGCATATATATATACATTTACATACATTTGCATTATATATTTGATTATTTTTACCATAGGAACCCATATAGCCCATGAAAATCGTTCTTTTGACATTTATTACCTATTTGACCTTGGGCAAATGCAACCTTCTTCAGCCTCAGTTTCCTCATCTATAAATTGAAAGAGTTACACTAAATGACTTTTAATATTTCCCTCCTTAGCCCTCCTAGTTGTAAGTCTGTCTGTACTAAAGCACAGAGGAAAGTTTCATCTGCATTCTTAGAGTACAGACTCAAACGAAATAATGGGTTCTTAAAATATTGAAATATGTACATGTATGTGCATGCATTCACACACATATGAACACATACATATGCATATGTGGGAAACATACATATATAGTATGTACTACAGTGTGTACACTCTGTGTGTATATAGATAGATGATATATGTGCGAGTGGATGTGCTTGGAGATTAAGAAACTATTTTTGGACCCCAGGGATCCAGAACACTGCACACACTCTAATTTTAGGGATTTCTGGACCTCTGTACCTATGTACATAATCCTAGAACCCCTTGCAGTCACTGGAGGACTGATCCATCTTCTCTTTTTATTTTAGAATTTTTTTATGACATCCTTTATTTCTTGTTCTTTAGAATTTTTCATTGATTTTCTGTTCAAGAAAGACAGTTCCTGATCTTAAGGGGAAAAGGCACATAAAAGAAGCTGAAAGTGGGGAGGAAGGGATGAGAAAGTAAGGAAGAGGGTGTGGAAGAGAAAATTCAGAGAGCAAGGAGTAAAATTCAAAGAAGAGTAAAGACATGCCCCATATCATAATCTCAAAGCACCAAACTCCCTTAGGGGCTCTGCTTGTGTGTTCTGTGTGGTTGTCCATCACCTTCTATGTGATTTTATTCTGAGTTATTCAGATGTTTTATTTGACATAGTAAAACCACTTTAATGTGTTACTATTGAAAAGAGCATTGGACATGGAGTCAGAAAGATCTGATAATCATGGCTCTATCACTCTGGCTGTGTGAACTTTGGTGGCTCTCTGAAGGTCAGAATAATTCCTGTACTCTCTTCAAATTATTTCAGTAACTTTCCACTGACTACTGAATCAAACCAAACTCTAGCCTTCATTAGCTTGGCATTCAAGGTCTTCTGTAATCTGGTTCAAGTCTACCTTTCCATTCTTAAATCCTATACAAAACCTCCAAGATACATACCTTATCCCTTTCCTAATCTGGCACTTTCTAAAATGCCTCCCCCACTCTTTTCCCCCAGTGTATAAAATCTTATCTGTTCCATATATGGCTATTTGAAAGCTTAACCATCCTTCAGTTTCAGCTTTTGTCACATTGCCTTCTGGAAATCTTATCTGAGAAAGTAATTTTGTGTTGTAGAAAGAACAAAGTTATTGTGAAGAGAATAAAAGATTCATCAGAATTGCTTGAGGTGAAAAAAATTGAAATTAAAAAATAGATAGATGGAAAAAAATAGACAATTGGAAATTGAAAGGATGGTTTTGTTATTATTGTCTTTCCCAACTTCCTCTGCCCCATACAAGAATTTTTAATGATTTAACTACTTCATGCTACTTGTTCCATCCACCAGGGAGTAAGAACTTTGATTTCATAAAGATTCAATTTAGATTTGCCTTTTACCTTTGCT
Source organism: Sminthopsis crassicaudata (assembly GCF_048593235.1). NCBI lineage: Eukaryota > Metazoa > Chordata > Mammalia > Dasyuromorphia > Dasyuridae > Sminthopsis > Sminthopsis crassicaudata. The sequence goes on from NC_133620.1 coordinate 407,289,509, forward strand.
GAGACTTGTCATTCTTGAGAGAAAACCCACAAGTCTCTAGTCACATAAAGTGAAAGAGAAATTAATTCTTTTAGATGAAGAAAAATTGTGTTCTGCCATGTGAGAAATAATTCATTTGGACCCTACCCGTGACATATTTCCCTGACATATTATTTTGGCTTATGTGTCACATATCAATCAATGAAATTATTCTGTATTTGGTATAACTGTTTCTTGGATATCCAGCCTTATAAAAATAGGGTCCTAGAAGGAGGAGGCATCTCAGACTGTGAGGAAGATCTGAAATACACTTACAGGGGACCATGGATCCTTTAATAAAGTACCATAGACTCAGAGCTCTGCCTCAGTATCTTTTATTGTAGATAGGATAATTTTAATCCCCATAGTCAATATAAATTAATAGTTTCTCTTCCAAAATTTTCCCACTTCAATAATTTGTTGCTCTTGTATCAGAAAAATGTGATAGTATTTCTTTCTCTCTCCCCTGATTTTTTTTTTGCTTTTATTTTTATTTTGTCTAAAATTTATTTTATTTGAAGAAATGAAATAAGCAAAAAGAACAACAGAAAAGCAATACAAAATTATCATGTGCCCAGCAGAACAACAGGGATCCAAAATATATAACAACAAATATCTAGCTAAGAAAGCATATATATATGTATATATATACACATACATATACATATATGTATATATATGTATGTATGTATATGTATATATATAATTATATATATACATAAGCATATATATATATTAGTAGAAGAAATTTTATTCATGAATCTCTGTCTTTTCTTCACTTCCTTGAAATTGTTCTTTTGTTCTCTGTTGCAACACCTTATTTATTTTATTCTTTTCCCCCCTTTCAGCCCCACCACTACTCCAAGCAGGCTATAGTAAAAAAAGGATATATTTATATATACATATATGGATATATACATACACATACTACACACGCAGATAGACACACACATCTCTCCCTTTCATCCCCACCACCCAAGCAAGCTACAGTTTAAAAAAGACATATTTATATAGATATGTAGATGTATACATACATACAGAGACTCACACATACACATACTCCACATTCACACATGTCTTTCCTATTCCAGCTGACTCTTTCATTAAATTCTGCTCCATAACTTGGCTTAACTTACTCCAACTCAGGCATCCCTCCCTTGTCTTCTTCCCTCATCTTTTGCTTCCCCATCCACCTATCTCTCCCCCCTTATTTCTTTATAGATTTTGAAGGGTGCTATATCCTCCATGGTGTGTGTATGTATATATATATATATATATATATATATATATATATATATATATATATATATATATATATATATATATATATATATATATATATATATATATAAAATGCCTCTGTGTCTATTCTTCCTCTGCACCTCATTTGTATAACATGATTACCATTTTTACCTTTACTCTGCCAATCTTTCTTTTGAGCTTATTGATGTAAATCTTAAACATAAAGTATACATTGCCCATGTAGGAAAAAACATAAATAATTTTTCCATGTTTAAACAGTTTGTCCATGTTTGAGTTCCGTAAAATTGCTTTCTGATATTGTCTTTTATCTGTTAAGTTCTGGTTTGGTTGATAGAAAGTCCTAAAAATCTGCAAATTTTTTGAATGTTGGTTTTTCTCTCATTGAAAATTATAAACAAATTTGCTGGACATGATATTTTTGGCCACAAGCCTAGTTCTTTTGCTTGTCTGTAGATATGATTCCAAGACCTGCAGTCTTTTATAGTAGCTGCTAATATGTCTTGTACAATTCTAATTGTGGCTCCAGTGTATTTAAATTGTTTTTTTTCTTTTTTATTGAAAATTTTTCTCTTTGATCTGGGGGTTTTGAAATTTGGCAATGATATTCTTATGTGTTTTCCACAGAGGATCTCTCTGAGGTGGTAATTAGTAGATTTCTTTCTATTTCTACTTTCCCTTCATGTTCAATCACTCTAGGACAATTTTCTAGGATTATTTCCTACATTATTGTGTCAAGGTTCTCTGTTTGGTCACAACTTTCTGGCAATCCAAATATTCTTATATTTTCTCTTCTTGACCTGTTCTCCAGATTGTTGTTTTTCTTATGAGTTTCACATTCTGTTCTATTTTCTCATTCTTTTAAAAAAAAATGTGTATTGCATTCTTTTTTTTTATTTTTTTTCATATTTTTTATTATAGCTTTTTATTTTCAAGATATATGCTCAGGTACTTATTTAGCATTGAAAATTGCAAAACCTTTTGTTCCAATTTTTCCCCTCCTTCCCCCCACCCCCTCCTTCAGATGGCAGGTAGACCAATACATTTTAAATATGTTAAAGTATATGTTAAATACAATATATGTATACATGTCCATACAGTTATTTTGTTGCACAAGAAGAATTGGACTTTGAAATGATATACAATTAACCTGTGAAGGAAATAAAAAAATGCAGGTGGACAAAAATAGAGGGATTGGGAATGTTATGTAGTGGTTCACACTCCTTTCCTAGAGTTCTTTCGCTGGGTATAGCTGGTTCTATTCATTATTGAACAAATGAAACTAATTTGGTTCATCTCACTGTTGAAGAGAGCCATGTCCATCAAAATTGATTATCATATAATGTTATTGTTGAAGTGTATAATGATCTCCTGGTTCTGCTCATTTCACTCAGCATCAGTTCATGTGATTCTCTCCAAGCCTTTCTGAATTCATCCTGCTGGTCATTTCTTACAGAACAATAATATTCCATAAGGAGAATGGTTATTTTCTCATTTTTATAATTTGTTTTGTTATTTCTTGGTCTCTCATAGCTTCACTGGCTTCCCCTGGGCCGCTTCCAAATTTCAGAGTTACTTTTATTTTTGAAACTCTGTATCTCCTTTTCTAATTGGTTGACTTTTTTCATAATGTTTTTCTTGGATAGTTTTATTTTTTTCTTTAGTTTTTCCTCAGTGTCATTCATTTGATTGTTTTTAACTCTTTTTGGGGTTTTATAAACTCTCTGGGCAGGGAGCCATTTCACATTATTCTTTGAAGTAGAAGCTTTTTTTTTTTTTTTTTTTTTAACTAAAGTGTCCTCCTCTGAGGATGAATCCTGGTCTTTCCTGTTCCCATAATATGTTTCAGTGGTGGGGTTCTTTCTTCTTTGCCGGTTCTTTTTTTTTTTTTTTTTTTTTTTTTTTTTTTTTTTAATAAGAGGTATTAAATATTTTTTTAAATAAGAGGTATTAGTGTAATCATGGAGGGGGGGGGAGGAATGGTGCCTTAAGCTTCCCTTCAGCTCTCCACTCCGACCAGGAACCCCAAACCAAGAACTCCACCCTCCTGAGAGTGCCCACAGCTAGCAGAGACGCTGCCTTGCTGCTTCTGCATTCACCAAATGCTGGTTCCTTCTCGCCCAAGGTGAGTGTCGCAAGCAGGACAGCGGGGCTGGGGCCCAGACTGAAGTCCTACTCCACAAACAGTCCAAGAGGTGAAAGTCTCTGTGGTTCCAACTAAGGCTCCAGCCACCACTAGCCAATCCGAGGGGTCCCCACGAGTTGTTTCTGAGCAGCTAGCCTGGAGGTGTTTGTACTTAACACGGGTTAATCCCGGCCCCAGGTCTTTAGATCTTGTAGCTTTGTATCTGGAGGACCCTATTCTGCCCCAAGTCTTTTTGGGTTTTCATCAGTCTATGTTCGCCCTGAGGTGCAAATTTGTTCTATTTGTGGAGGAAATAGGGAGTGCTTGAAATTTATCAACCTACTCTGCCATCTTCCCAGATTCTTACGTGATTAGATCTGACATCATTGCTTTTACATTAATTAGAAAGAAAGAAGAAAGCAGTTTCCTTCTATGATTCTGTCAGCTCCACACTTTTTGTTTTCAAAATAAATATCCATGACACCTTTCTTTTTCCAAGCACTTTCTTGCACTGGAGGAAAAAAAATTGAGATTTTTTTTTTTTCCCCAAATGCTATTTCCCACTTGAAAAATTATCACCATCAAAAGACGAGTGAAAGCTTTACTTTGTGTTTTTCAAGCTAATTTCACATTCAAACACACTCTTCTTACTGGAGCTGTTATTTCTTTTTTGAAAGTAGTTTCAAGTGAATAACTTCCTTTGGCCATGCAGGCCAGAACCTGCCCAACAACTGGAGTCAACAACTGAAGGAAGAGTCTTAGAGAGTATACAGAGATGTCTTACCTAGATTCTTGCAGCCAGTAGGGGTCACAATTGGTGCTTGAGACTAGTTCTTTCAAGGTCCAGAGCCGTCACTATATACTACACTGTTCTGTCTCTGTTCCTTTCCATCCTTCCTCCCTCCCTCCATCTCTCTTTCCTTTCTTCCTTTCTTCCTTCTTTTCTTCCTCCCTCCCTCTCTTCCTCCCTCTCTTCCTTCCTTCCTCCTTTCCTTCTTCCCTTCTTCCCTCCCTCTCTCCTCCTATTCTTCTTCTTCTTCTTCTTCTTCTTCTTCTTCTTCTTCTTCTTCTTCTTCTTCTTCTTCTTCTTCTTCTTCTTCTTCTTCTTCTTCTTCTTCTTCTTCTTCTTCTTCTTCTTCTTCTTCTTCTTCTTCTTCTTCTTCTTCTTCTTCTTCTTCTTCTTCTCTCTCTCTCTCTCTCTCTCTCTCTCTCTCTCTCTCTCTCTCTCTCTCTCTCTCTCTCTCTCTCTCTCTCTCTCTCTCTCTCTCTCTCTCTCTCTCCTTTCCTTCCTCCTATTCCCTTTCCCTCTCTCCTGTCCTCAGACTTGAGGACAACTCCTGAGACAGAACAATATTGAAATTAGGCCAAAAACAAACCTACAATGTCCTCTAAATGCTCAAGTGAAAGGAAATCAATTGATGGGGAAAACTTCATTATCTTCTTATTTTTTTAATTGCCATCTCAACTTTCAGCAACCACCATCCTGATCAGTTAGTAACCATCAAAATCGAGGCAAGACCCTTCAGCAGCAAAAAAACATGACTTGTTAGAGGCTCAGATAATGATTATGGGTTTTGGGGGGATTTTTTTTTCAATGAAGTATTTTAAACAATGTATTACATTGTTGCTTTTTACACAATATTATTACACACTTAGTAAATTATGGTATAAAGTAAATGTGACTTTGATATGCATTAGGAAACCAAAATATTTGTGACTTGCTTTATTGTAATATTTGCTGTACAGCAGTATTTGCTTTATTGAGATGGCCCAGAATTGAATCTGTAATACCTCCAGGATCTATAAGCCTGTCTTCTTGGAGACAGCTTTCAGTCCTGAAGCTCAATTACAAGTTATCCCCTGTCTTCTAAACAAGGCATTATTAGTGAACATGTTTCCCACTCAATGAATTGTCTCCAAAACTCTCCATCCTGTAATTTTATCAAGTTGATCAGGTAGCTTCCCTGAGCAATCTCTATCCCTTATGTTAGAATTTGTGCATTTCTATACACACTCAAAGATTGCTAATTTGTTGCTTCTTTTTGTGGTCTTCATAATTAGAATTTTTTTTAATATAAAAACAATCTTGCTTTTTTACTAGTTGTCTCCCTATTTTGTGCTATAACATTCTTTGGGGAAAGAGAGAAATGATTTTTTTTTTTTTTTAGTAAAATATAAGGGAGAGGAAATTATATTTAGGATTTCTCACATGTTTATAATAGAAAGGGCCCAGGGTAGTCTGAGAAAATGCTGAATTTTCTCCTTATTGAAATAAGTATCTTCCTGACTTATCCCCACCCATATGGAATGCAAATATGAGTAGATAATCCTCAAACATTTATCTGGTCCTCCAGAAAATAACTTTACAAGAATTCAAAGGAAATGCTATCATTTATATACAGACTCAACAAGATATATTCAGCTATATAACAACTTCTGTAATCTTCACCAAGCAGTTTCTTTGCAACTTTTCTCATATAGTGATCTTTAATATTCTTATTCCAGTTTCATAAACTTTGTCGTAAAATTACTCAAAATAAAATCTGAATTCACCAAAGGGATAACTTATTATTTCAATAAATTAAAACAAATGCAAAGTTTACAACTATGTGTATCTTATATAGCCACAACTCAACAGTAACCACTCTGTCCTAAAAGTATATGTGTTGCTAATTTGAGATTTTGACATATGTCACAACTTTCTATTTACTTTCTACTAAATGGTCTTTTAAGAGTTTTGGGGGGAAAGTGGAGGTGGAGAAGTGGATTTTATGGTTTGGTGAAATACTAGGTATGTCTTATTTTTGTAGTGCCCAGATTTCTCCCTGTAACAGTTCTCTTCCCAGAAAAAAATATTCATTTTAACAAACTTGGAAAAAAAAAAAGAAAAGAAAAGAAAATAGGGAGAGGAAAAAAATAAACAAAATTGGTAATTGAAAAATGTTGAATTATGTGCAGTGTTACACATCAGAGAAATTAAGGGAAATATATTTCTTCTTTGGAGTCTTCTTTGGAGTCACACATTCTTTTTCACCATCCAACTGTTTTGTGTTTGTTGTTATCTCTATTTATACTGATGTGATTACTATATTTTGCTGGAACTCTGTCTTCCCAGAAATCAGCCAGAGTCAGGATCACTAAATGTCTTTATTCTTGATCTTTTATGGTCAAGGTCAGGGGATTAGGCCCAGAATCTCACACACCTTCCTCCCTCAAATGCCAGGAGAGACTGACTCAGCGTCAGCATCTCAATTCCTCTTCCTCCTCCTACTCTCCCACACACGTCAGTTCCTCCTCTTTGTCCCACCAATCAAGTCAGCACAGAACAGCTGGGGAGGGTCAACCTTCAAACAAGTTAATAGGGAACTGTCCAATTGGCAATTAGTCTCACGTGCTTCATTATCCAAGTGCATTGCTCAGTTCTAGCCCTTTACAATATTTATTGATTCCCTGGCTCTGCTTACTCTGCTTTGCCTCAATTCATATGTCTTTCCATGCTCTGCTTACTCTGTTTTGCCTCAATTCACATAAGTCTTTCCATGCTTCTCTAAATTCATCATATTCTTTGCTTTTTACAGAACAATAATGTTCCATAATGTTTATGTACTACATTGTTTTAGTCATTTTCCAATAAATAGGCATCTACTTCCTTTATAATTCTTCACTATCACAAAAAGTGCTACCATAAATTTCTTTGTTGATGTGGAGCCTTTCTTTATTGATGGGTTATCTTGGATTAAGTGCTTAGCAGTGCAAATTCTGAGTCAAAAGAAATGGATATCTTATTGCATAATTACAAATTGCTTTCCAGAAGAGTTGTACTAATTCATAGATCCATCCACAATAAATTAGTACACATTTCTTCCCACTTCCCCTCCAACATTGTCCATTTCCATCTTTTATAAAAAGACAATTGACCTTTTGACTAGATGGAGAGGAAAAACAATTTGTAAAATCTGCATTTATAGAAAATGGCTAGAAAAAATTAAGTAAAATGGTTTTATTCATGGATGTAATCCTATGTGTGGATGGATTTCAAAATTTTTTTCTTAACACTATGACTTTGAAAATTGCATTTTGGAAAGTTATAATATAGTTATCTGTGGGATATTACTTTGCAGGCAATTTTTCCTTTGTTGATTCTTTTTGTGGTTTTCATAATCAGAAAAGATTCTATATTTAAAGCTCCACATATTTTAAAATATCAAAATAATGCAAAAATCTTTTAAATTCATCAAAAAGTTTTAAATACACATTTGTTTTTTTAAGCACTTGCTTCTCAATTTCACTATTAATCTATATTATTTCTTTTGGATATAATAAAATGTTAGTATACATTCATCTGTTATTTGGCTTTAGTATTGATGCATTTCAACAATAATCATTTATTTTGCCTCAAGATAAATAAGAAGCTTGATTTTGTTTATTTTCTTAAATTCATCCACAAACTTTTACAACAAATTACTTGATTGGGAACAGTATCTAAGCTGGTAAGAAAGATTTGGGGGAAAAAACAAATAAATTGGTATATGTAAGATATAATTCTAACATTTGTGGGAAGAGGAGAGAAATCATTTAGTAGTTTGATTATTCTAATGGAACTTGCATCCTTTTTAATATTAAAGGAATTCATTTTAAGTGATCATTTTCCTGATCTTTGACAAGGAGCTCAGAGAGAGGAGAAGTCATCTTAGAATGTTCTGTCTGCTTATGGGCTCTGATAAATCTATTCTATCTCCACATATTAATCAACATAAAAGACACATTTTTCTTTCTCTCAACTTCCAACTCTTAGAATGTCTAGTGATTTAAAATTCAGCTCAAGCTCCACTACCTCCAAGAAACCATTCCAGTATTCCCAATCCCCACTGCTATGTTCTCCACAGTTATTCTCCATCTTTTCTATATTTATCGTGTATGTTCTGATTTATATGTGTGTTCCCTCCCCTTGGGATGTGAATTCCTTGAGGTCAGGGACTCTTTTTGCTTTTTCTTTATATTCTCAACACTTTGCACAGAATTCAGCACATGGTATGTACTCAATACATTCTGTTTGGTTGATAAGTAATTGAGAATTTATTGGCATATGAATATAGTGGTTTCAAGAACAACTAATGTTTTGTGCACTTTTTAGAAGTTCAACTTTACCTATTTTGTCCAATTAGCTAATGTTTTACTATCATAATTCACTTTCATATTTTTTCTAATCTTGATTCTGATAAGGAGCTCAAGTTTATAAAAAAAAAGATTAAATCCATTTTGTTCGTATTTTTAAGTCAATCAAAAGATTCTGATATTAGTTACTCTGTGAATTGACTATAGTTAGCTTCATATTTAAAAAAAACCTGATCCTCATGTAACATTGTGAGATACATGAGATTATTTCTTCTTTCAGGTGTTAAGAGTTTAAGAAACTTTCCTAGGATATCAGAATTAAAAAGGGTGTAAGGCAGGATTCATTTTAATTTGTCCTTTTAATTCTCTCTTGATTTTCCCACTTTTCCCAACACTCTTTCCATATTCCAATTCTGCTTTCATGTCTCTCAAGAAAGACATCTTTTTCTACTTTAGAGGTCCTCTAACAGGTCTTCTTCTTGTCTTAACACTGCTGGGTTTCCCCCATCATCTCCTTTTCTCTCCTCCTCCCTCAGTTTTAGATTCAGTTCAGTTTTCTAAGCTGTTAGATATTTTAAAATCCAGACTTTGTCAACTCAATGTGTAAACTATCTCACCCAACTTTGGTCATTTTTTTTTTTAAACCTGGACTCTTGCCCTTCTCCAGACTTATAATTGCTCTCCCTTTTTTTCAAGACCTTTCAACTATCACTGACAATGTACAAGCATGCCTGCCAGTTTATCCAGAATCTAAGGATTCATCTGGGCCAGATAATTTGGATTCATCAGGTTAGTCAGTCAACAAGTATTTGTTATGCATTGGTCTATCTGCCATCTAGGGGAGGGAGTTGGGGAAAGGAGGGGAAAAGTTGGAAGAAAAGGTTTTGCAAGGGTCAATGTTGAAAAATTACCCATGCATATCTCTTGTAAATAAAAGAATATTAAAAAAACAACAACAAGTATTTGTTAAATATTTGTTATGTGTCAGAAACATTATCTTTGGATTAGAAAATTCAAAAGTAGCTGATGAGCAGTTGATACCCAAGATAAATAATGAGTTAGAGTGCACTTAGCTGCTGTTCTTGATCTCCTCCACCTCATAGAAAATTAATTTTATATAGGCCATTTACTTTTGCTGGTTGATTCCTCTTTTAGAACATGAGTTCCTTGAGGACAGGGACCACATTTTTACCTTTCTTAGCATCCCCAGCATTTTGCACAGTGGTTTTTGCATGGACAAGTCGAACGTTCCATGATGCCTCCTCCACTGAAAAGGTACAGAGACAGAGGCTGGTCTGCTAGGATCAAAGAATAATAGTATAGTAGTTTAGCTAGTATGGAAATATATGAAAGTGAATAATGAACAGTAGATCTAGAAAGATAGTCTGGAATCATATTATGAAAGACTTAAAATTTCAGGTTGAAGAGTTTATGTCTTCTGCATATGTTTTTAAAATCTAAGTCATCCTTGTGGCATCCAGAGAAAGAACTATGGAGACTTAATGCAGATCAAAGCATACTATTTTTACTTTAGTTTTTTTTCAGTTTTTTCCTTTTTGTTCTGATTCTTGTTTCGCAACATGACAAATATTGAAATATGTTTAAAATGACTATATATATAACTTATAACAGATTGCTTGCAGTCTTGGAGAGTAGGAAGCAAGAGAGGAAAGGAGAAAAAACTTGGAACTCAAAATCTGACAAGAATTAATGTTGAAAACTATTTTTACATGTAATTAGGAAAATAAAATATTAAGAGTAAAAAAGAAAAGAAATTTAAGTAATTTTGTGAAATTCTTATATTCTTTATCAACTTCTGACATATTTTTCCCTCTCATTGACATTTCGTGTGTGTGTGTTGTGTGTGTGTGTGTGTGTGTGTGTGTGTGTGTATGTATGTATTCAGGCTTTCCAATGCATTTGCAGAAAGCTTTCCATTTCTCATAGACAAATTTCCCCTCTAGAATTTTATTTCATGACATCTGATCTAACCTTTCTCTGAATTTTTTGATATCTATTTTTTCAAAATAGGGTGAATTTTCCAACTCTTTTTCTCTCTCTTTTACAAATTATAAGACGGAATGGGTGTTTTTCTCTCCAAGATTCCCATCATTTCTGCAATAGCAAATAGTCCTCCCTTTCCAGTGAAAATTAAATCCAGAAAAGATTTTCTTTTTGGTTTCTTTGCTTCATAAAATTTTGTTTTATTTTAAATTTCAAATTCTCTTCCTCCCTCCACTTCTTTCCTTATCCATTGAAAAGGCAAGAAATACCCCCTAAAAAAAAAGTGAAATCATACAAAGCAAAATTTCACATTTGTCATTTTCCCAAAAATGGCAAGAAAAAGAGAGAAAACTGCTTTAATCTGAGTTCATCGATTCTCTATCCAGAGATGAATGGCATTTTTCACATGAGTTCATCCTTTGGAATTGAGGTGGATCATTCATTGTGTTAAACAATTACATAGTCTTTTACAGTTGATTTTTTTTACTTACACTGTTTCTGTGTGAATTGTTCTTTTGGTTCTACTTACTTCTCTTTGTATCAATTTGTACAAGTCTTCCTAGGTTTTTCTCAAACCATCCCTCTCATCATTTCATGCAGCAAGATAATATTTTGTCACATGCATAAGCTAAAACTTGTTGGGTCATTTTCCAGCTGATGGCAATCCTCTCAATTTCCAGTTCTCTGTCAGCTGCTAAAAAAATTTTTGTACATACATGTTGTTTTCCTCTTTTTTAAAAATCTCTTATGTTATAGATCTAGTAACAGTATTTCTGGGTCAGAGGGTATATACAGTTTATTTTATTTTATTTTATTTTTTCTGAGGCTGGAGTTGTGACTTGCCCAGGGTCACACAGCTAGGAAGTGTTAAGTGTCTGAGATCAGATTTGTACTCGGGTCCTCCTGAATTCAAGGCTGATGCTCTATCCACTGCGCCACCTATTTGCCCCATATATACAGTTTAGTAGATTTTGGGGGCACGGTTCCAAATTGCCGTGCAGAGTGGTTGGATTAATTCACAGTTTCATCAACAGTATATTAGTGTAGCTATGTTCCCATATCCCTTCTAGTATATACAATTTTCTTTTTCTATTATCTTAGCTAAACTGATGGGTTTGAAGAGATACCTCAAAAGTTGTTTTATTGCATTTCTTCAGTAATTAATGATTTAGAGCATTTTTTCACATAACTATTGTTAGTTGTTTCTTCCTTTGAAAATTGCCTGTTCATATCCTTTGACCTGTTATCAATTAGGTAATGACTCTTATTCTTATAAAATTGGCTCAGTTCCTATATATATTTAGATATGAGATCTTTATTAGAGAAATTTGCTACCGAAATCAGTATCCTCCTACCCCTTACCCTCCCCCCAGTTTCCTGCTTTTTTGGTAATTTTAGCTGCATTGGTTTTGTTTGTGCAAAACCCTTTTAATTTTAAGTAAGCAGAATTATCCATTTTACTTCCCACAAAACTCTCTACCTCTGCTTATATATGAACTCTTCCCCTATCCATAGATCTGAAGTTGAATGTTCCACTATATGATAACATTCTTTTGAGCTAATAAGTTTTTGTCAAATAATCCCTGATCCAATAATTGGGATCTTGCTCTGTCTTTTGAAGAAAGAAATAATCATTAAATCAAGTCAAGAAATAGCTGTTGCACTTTTGGCAAAGAAAAAACTCCAAAATATGTATAGAAAAATTGTACATTTTTAACATATATTAGATCACTTGCTGTCTAGGAGGGGGTGGGGGTAAGAGAAGAAAAAAAAATTAGAACACAAGGTTTTGTAAGGGTGAATTCTGAAAATTACCCATATACATATTTTGAAAATAAAAGGCTTTAATTAAAAAGAAAAAGCTTCAATAAATATCTCGTTAAATTGATAGCCCCTGCCACTCATTATTCCCATTTCACAGATGAAGAACCTGACTCAAAGAAATTAAGTGAATTGTCCATAGTCAAATACCTAGTAAGTAGCAGAAATGGAGTTCTAACCCATATATTTCTACCTCCAAATCCTTTACCTTATCCAATACCTGAAGTTGTATCTATACCTTCCTCCTCGGTAAGTATCTTCCTTTATATTTTGCTGAAAAAAAAATTGGGGACATTTGCTAAGAATTTCCTCTTTTTCACTCCTCTTTATCAGAAAATTTCTTAGATATCTTCCATAACTATTTTACCTCGCTCTATCTCACATGAAGAGGCTTTTCTCCTATCCAAGGCAAACCCTCTACAAAACTCCCATAATCCCATTTCATCCCAACTCCTCCAACAGATTGCCCTGTCTATAATCCCCATTCTTTGTTATCTTCGATCTTTTTCTGCCTTTAGAAACCCCCAAGCTTTCCCCATCCTCAAAAAAAAAAAAAAAAAAAAAAAAAAATTGTCACTTGATTTAACCATCCCCAGTTGTTATCCTATATCTCACCTTTCATGATTATACTTTGTAAGAAGGTCATCCACAATCAAAACTTCCACTTCTTTTCCTCTCACTCTTAACCTTCCAAGTTCTGGCTTTGGACTTTATCATTCAACTGAAACTGCTCTTTTCAAAGTTAACAATGATCTCTTAATAGCCGAATTTGATGGCCTTTTCTCAAGCCTCATACTTCTTGACCTATGGCCAGTCTTTGATACTGTCAATTGCCTTCTTGGAAACCTCCTCTCTCTAGCTGGGGGGGGGGGGGGGAAGGGAGGGAGAGAGACAGAGACAGAGAAAGACACACACAGAGAGAGAGAGAGAGAGAGAGAGAGAGAGAGAGAGAGAGAGAGAGAGAGAGAGAGAGAGAGAGAGAGAGAGAGAGAGAGAGAGAGAGAGAGAGAGAGAGAGAGAGAGAGAGAGAGAGAGAGAGAAAATCTCTTAGTTCTTCCACTTTCTTTACTGGTCTTTTTTTTTTTTTTTTTTGCTGTGTCTTCATCCAGATCATGTCCATCAACTATGGAGATGCCCAAAGGCTCTATCCTGAACCTCTTTCTCTTGTTTCTCTGTACTATCTCACCTGGTAATCTTCTTAGCTCCTATCGTTTCAATTATCATCTTTATACAGTGTATTCTCAGATTGGCTTATCCAAAACTTAAATTTTCGTGACTTCCAGTTTTACATCTTCATTTGCCTATTGGGTATCTTGAAGTGGACATCCTATAGACATTTCACATTCAACATACCAAAAATAGAATTCATTATATCCCCACTCTTCTCCACCCTTGCCCCTTTCCAGTTTCTACTTCGCCTACAATCCACATATGTTGAATCTCATTTCCAATACATTGGCTATGGGCCATTGTGACTCTCAATTTCCTCATTTGAAAAATAAAGGTGGTGCCAAAGTTTCTATAGAACAGGTCTGTTGTGAAGTGCAAATAAGATAATGTATGTGAAATGCTTCGCATTCCTTTTTATTTGCAAATCTTAAAGCATGATTTCATTTCCTGATGCTACTAAAGCACTCCCTTGCCCCAAAATGCTTCAGCGGCTCCCATTACCAACTGGATAAAATACTAACTCTGTCTAAAATTATAGTCTCTTTACAATGTACTCAAACCTACATTCTCAGACTTGTTTCAAGCTAGTCCCTTTTACATGCTCCAGCCAAACTAGAATAGTAGCTATTGCCTGATTTAATTTTCTCTTGTCTTTTACTAAACATATACTTCAAACATACTCTTTTTCTATTTCCCCCATCATACCTGCTGAAATCCTTTTTTTTTTTCAAATCTATATGAAGTGTTTCGACCTCTCCTTCTCTGATTCCTTCCCCTTCTTAAAATCTTCCCCCTCCAACTTTCTCACCTCAGTGCTTGAACTCTCCATTTAATCATAAGTTTTATTATGGTTATTTATATAAATATCTTATTCCATTGCCACTTAATCACATGCTCACTGAAAGCAGGCATTAAACCTTTAATAACACTTTGTTGCATTGAAATATTTTCCTATTACTAATTTCTGCTGGCAATAGAATAGTGGACTAAATGGACCTTGATTCTGACTTAAAATCTGTAACTCCTCTCTTCCCAAATTAAATTTGTCGTCTTTTCTCTTAAACCTCTTCTAAAACTCCTTATTTCTGTCAAAGCATTACCATCTTTCTTTCTGCAGGGCTTTCACAGTTCTGATTCTGTCACATCCCTATTTAGGAATCTCCCATGGTTCCCTATTGTCTCTAGGATAAAATTAAAATTTCAGAGCATTGGAATTGAGCATTGCAATTTGGCCTCCAATCCAATCCACCATTCTAGGCTCATTGTACACTACAACCTTTCCAGTCAAACTGGCCTTGTTCTTCCTTGAATTTAGCAATAGAAACACAGAATTCTGTGTTTTTGTGCAAGTTATTTCCTATGCTTGGTATTCACTCATCTTCACCTCTTAGTATCTCTAATGTCCCTTAAGACTTAGTCTATGTGCCATTTCCTACGGAAAGCTCTCTCTCTCTCTCTCTCTCTCTCTCTCTCTCTCTCTCTCTCTCTCTCTCTCATTCTCTCTCATTCTCTTTTTTCTCTCTTCTTTTTCTCTCGTCTCTTTTTCTTTTTTCCCCCCTCTCTCTCTTGTCTCTCTTTTTCTTTTTTTTTCTCTGAGTACTGAGTACGGAGAACTCTATCTCTTTTTCTCTTTCGCTCTCTCATCTCTCTCTCTCGTCTCTTTTTTCTTTCTCTTTTTCTTTCTTTTTCTTTCTCTTTTTTTCTCGTCTCTTTTTCTCTTTCGCTCTCTCATCTCTCTCGTCTTTTTTCTTTCTTTTTCTTTCTCTTTTTTTCTCGTCTCTCTTTTTCTTTCGCTCTCTCATCTCTCATTTCTTTTTTCTTTCTCTTTTTCTTTCTTTTTCTTTCTCTTTTTTTCTCGTCTCTCTTTTTCTCTTTCGCTCTCATCTCTCTCGTCTCTTTTTTCTTTCTTTTTCTTTCTCTTTTTTTCTCGTCTCTCTTTTTCTCTTTCGCTCTCTCATCTCTCGTCTCTTTTTTCTTTCTCTTTTTCTTTTTCTTTCTCTTTTTTTCTCGTCTCTCTTTTTCTCTTTCTCTCTCGTCTCTCTTTTTCTCTTTCTTTCGCGCTCTCGTCTTTTTTCTTTCTCTCTTTTTCTATTTCTCTTTTTTCTCGTCTCTTTCGCTCTCTCCTCTCTTTTTTCTCTTTCTTTTCTCTATCTCTTTTTCTTTTTTCTCTTCTCTTTTTCTCTTTCTTTCGCTCTCGCGTCTCTTTTTCTCTTTCTCTCGCTCTCTCGTCTCTCTGTTTCTCTCTCTCTCTCTCTCTCTCTCTCTCTCTCTCTCTCTCTCTCTCTCTCTCTCTCTCTCTCTCTCTCTCACACTCTCTCCCTCCCCCTCCCCCCCTTCGTCCTTTTCTTCCTTTTCCACCAAAATGATCATGTATGCACATAGATAGCAGTTTCCACGTTTTGTCCTCGCCTCGGAATGTGAATTCCTTTTTATCGGCGAGACAGTTTCCTCTTGCTTTGTCTCGGTCACCTGGCCGTGCTTTGACCAGGTTCTTTATGGCTGTTTTGTTGTTGTTTTGGGGGTGGGTGGGTGGATATGTTGCCAGACCAGCAATTCCAATGTTTTAGGGAGCTCCAATGAGATTCTCTCTACACAGCAAATCAATAGCTAACCGCGCCTCAGAACTGCCTAGAATAAAGCGCTAGAATGTTGGGACTGTCCGAGAGTGATTGTCGGAGGAAGAGCTTGCGCCAGGTCTTCCTGGTCTCTGTAAGGCCGTGCTTTTAAAAAGGGGCTTCATTTTTCTTGGATTGGATCTCCTGAAGGAGCCGCTTTCTGTTATTCTTCATTTGATCTCTGTGAACTTTTAAAAAATGATTTGGATAATTATTTCAATATCATTATTTTCGTTTGTAATCCTACATAATTTATTTTGTGCATTTACAAACTTTATTTTTAAAGGGGGTTCATCAGACTGCACACGGGGTCCATCACACACACACAGGCGCGCGGGGTCAGGAAGCCTGAAACAAAAGGACAAGGGCTACATGTAAGAGTCAGAAGCCCTGGGTTTTAGTTTTGCCTCTCACTAACTGTGTGACCAAAGGCAAATCGCTTACACTTTCGTCTGTTTTTTGTTGGGTTTTTTTTTTCCCCCACCAGTTAATGGGAAAACTTCCTCCGGAGATCATTATGGATTGTCTTAGTGGATTGCCCAAAGGAAAACTGTGGATTAGAAAGTTAGACAAATCACTTAATCCCCGGCCTCGGCTTTCTTTCATCTCTTAAAAGGGGACTTTGGAGCCGCAGACCTCGGGACTTAGAGGCCGCGCTCGCTTCCTCTGCACTGCTTCTTTCTCTCGCATGGTCGGGACACGCGCCACTTCTTTTGGAGAATTAAAAAGAAGAAATGTGTATAGATTCGCTTGGGAACTGTCCAAGTAAGAATTGTTATTTAACACGGGAAGGGGCGCGTGCGAGACCCGCGCTTCTGCTTCAGTAGCCCCAGAGGTCCTTCACTCACGGATTTATCCCAAGCGCCCGCCTCACGGAAGACCAGACTCGGGAGTACCTGCCCTCAGGGAGCGCTAATTGCTATTAGGAATGTTTTTAACGGAGCCCAGAAGTTTGCCGGGTTGGGAATTCAGAACCTCCCGGACGTCGGCGCGTAGGAGCAGTAGGCGGACCGGCCCGCGCCTGGGGCCTCTCCGGTACGAGAGCTGCGACGTCGGGGCTGAAGCCTGGGGGTCGGTATGAAGTCTGAGGCTCCTCCCGAAGGAGCCTGAGGTCAGAGGGTTCCTCCACTAGCAGGCCCGGGGCTAGTACGGAGAACACTGCAGCCCGTCCCTTGCACGGCGTTAGAGCCCTTGCCCCCGAGTAAAGGGGATAGCGCTTTAGGGACTGGAAGCGGCGGACGCGGCTCCGAAAGAACAACCAAAACCAAGGACTGTGGTCGGCCAGATCGGCTTGGTCGGCCAGGTCGGAGCCGGTCCCCATCCCGCGCCCCCAGCTCGGGGAGAGCCGGGCAATAACAGCCCGACTTCTGCCGGCTGCACTATTGTGATAGTGCCGGCGGCGGAAGAATCCCATCCCCAGTCGACCGAGCAGTTAAAAGAGTCCTTCTTTGTTCACCCACGGCCGGAGCCGAAGGGCAACGCGTCCTTCCGCGGCCGCCTCGCAGATCCCGCCCCCCCGCGGCTCTGGAGAGCTGCCATTCGGCACAAGGACTCTTTCGCGGTCCCACAATGCACCGGCACTCCGCGGGAAACCAAAATGGCGAAGGGCCGTAGCGAAGCGGGGTTGTGTTGGAGGCGGGTGTGAGCCCCCCCCTCCCCGCTCCGCCCCCGTCCCCCTCAACCTTCCCCTTAAACCCCATTCCTCAGGACCTCGGCGTGTGTTTTCTTGTGTGTGCAGCCCGGTGTGGCGGCTGCCTGGCGAGGGCGCGGAGTCTGAGGGGGGGGAACCGCCCAGGGGGACGTGGTTTTATTTTACTTTATTTTTTATTTTTTTATTTTTATTTTTTTTTCCTGTATGAAGCGGTTGGCACCACTGAAGTGACCGAATGAGGTGAGAAACCTTGGACTGGGACTCCGTGTTTCCGGGGCTCGGAAGACAGAGAGGGGGGAGGGGAGCGCTGAATAAAGGGGGAAAGATGGACGCTGGGGGTGGGGGGTCGATGGAGCACAGGGTTGGAAGAGGATGGGTGAAAAAAAGCTGGGTTCGGGGGGGTCAAGAGAAAACCTTAGCGGGGTGGGGGGGATCGGCTTAAGGTCGAGCTACTGAGGGGGCAGGAAGGAACCTGGGGGCGGGAGACGGTTGGAGGGGCAGGATGAAACCTGGTGACGAGGAGGTGGGGGGTGGGCCCTGGGGGAAAGGCTCGTTTGCCTCCCCAGGTGGGGGTGCTGTGGGGGAACCGAGTCAACAGACAGGAAGGGACCTTGGGGGGCGGAAAGTGAAGAAAGACAAGAGGAACAGGAAAGAATCGAGGGGGGTTGGAAGTGGGGGAGGGCAGGCAGCAAAGACTTAACGGGGCTAGAGAAAAAGCAGTTAGGTTTCAGGAGGAAGGTGGGGAGAGGACACGACTCAGTGGGGAAAACCGAGACGGAACGCGTGCAGTTGTCTTGACTTGAGTTCCTTAAATGTGCTTCTCCTTAGTAGGGAGCAATTGTGTACTGCCCGATGGGATTCGAGGGGTGGGTTTTTGTTGTGTTACAACTGAGGATGTCAACGACTTAAAAATCATAAGCCCCAAATCCTTAAGTAAATTATTGGCAGAACCAAGTCCTTGAAACTTGAGGTCTCCTAGTTTCCAGTCTAGTGTTCTTGGTCATGAAATTTGCTGTTGGAAGAAAACGTTCGGGAATATTGAGGGTAATTAGAAGAATGAGATAAGAACAATAGGAGGGGTGTGTGTGTGTGAGAAATGTTGCTTTAGTTATTCCAGTTAGAAAGCTTCTGACTAAACTAGGAAACTAGAAATATTCTTATGCATAAAACAGTGGAGCACAAAACCGGAGGTTAATACGTAGCTAGAGATAAGTAAATATTGTCTAACATTACCTTATTCCACATACCTTAGAGTAGCAGAAGCTTTTCTTTTGGATTGATTCCATGTGACCTTGTATAGCTTGTTTACAGATTGGTTTTAGTTTTCATATTTTATTACAAGCTCTGAATATTTCGACAGATTGCAAAAAAAAAATTACTTTTAAAATATCTATTGTGATTCCAATATAATGCACATTTATGTACTGTATTCTTTTTCTTAAAGATTCCACAATTCTTTAAATGGAACTATTTTGAGTGACAGCTTTTAGAACCCTGTAGTTGTGGACAGGAAACAGTTTTAAATTTCTGAATATTTTGTTTTCTGTTTAAGATTTGGAACATTGCTTTTTCCTAGGAATATAGCTTGAAAAACAGTGCAAGAGAAAAATGTTTGAAGTTATATTTAATGATTTTTTTTTTTGTCTTCAGGCAGGTGTGTTTTTTTTTTGTTTGTTTGTTTGTTTTTGTTTGTTTTTTTAAATACCAGAAGCTTACCTAAAATACTTCATTTGATTATTCACGGTTTTCTTGACCTGTGTTCATAAATGCTTTTAATAGGAAAGGAAATTAGTAATATGAAATTCTTACCCTATTTCTGACACGTACTGTGTGACCCTGGATAAGTCACTTAATCTCTCAGTGAGTGACCCTAGAAACTTTTCTAAGATACTGAGTTGCAGAACATTTGCAGATGTTTGGGGAGGGAATTTCTTCATTGGAAATTCCTGTACCAATGAAATCACAGGTCTACCCTCTTAGACTTCCCATCCTACACTTCAATTCTCTCTATTTATAAATCTGAAATTGTAGAGCTAATGGGGACTTTAGATGTACCATCTAGTTCAGTTCCCTCATTTTACAGTTTTGAAAAATTGAATAATCCTAATAGCCTTCGTTAAGTTAATATATCAGAAACAACATAATCCCTCCCTCCCCAAGGATTACTGTTCATCTCCTTACCCCACTATACCTTGTCTCTTCCCAGTTCTGGTAGTTCTTCTGTTGATTCTATGTCTTCTGTTTTGTAAACTCCTTGAGGAGTTGAGTTTTGTCATATTATTTTATTCCCCTATAGTGTCCTGTAGATAGTGGACTAAAGCAAATATTTGTAGTCTGAAAGGACTGCCTTTATTGATATTTTAGGACAGTGTCTCACAGATATGATTTCTCTTGATCTGACCATGCAACTTTAATTTGAGATAGAGAGCAGATAGTGATAAAACAGTTTGACAGATATCTTTATGGATTTGATTCATATAAAAAAGTAAACTCATTTAATGTTTTAAATTAGATATTTTCTGTCCTATAAAGATTAACAGTAAACACTCGGAATAATCTACTTGTAAGATCTGCTGTTAGATTTTTCCTTTGTCAGAAAAATATTTCAAATTTGATTTTTTCATTTCAAGAGATTTTTCTTTTTATCATTAGTTTCCAAAAACTAAGACTTCTATCAACTTGAAAATCACTGCTATAAAGAGACATGCAGTGACAAAAACTGACATAGTGATGTTCTTATAGCACAGTTCTGACCAAAAATATTTACCATGTTACTCTAATACTCAATAAACCAATGGCTTTCCATTACTTCTAAAACCAAATGTAAATTCCTCTGTTTGTAATTTAGAACCCTTCAATCAACCTTGTTTCAATCTGCTTTTGACAGCCTTTTGCATTCTCTTCCTGAGCTTCCTAAGGTCATAAGAAAATTACCCAGGGGCCAAACCTCTTTGGACAATGAAAATGTACCTAAAACTCATTCCTTAAGAATGAACAAACTCTAATTTGATCATACCTTCCCTATCCCACTGATTCCAAATTTGTGGATATCATCATTTAAACCCCTGATTCTTTGTTATTATTAAAACTGGATATTCCTCTCTGCCCACCATGGCTCCCCTCTGAAGCTGTTTACCATCCCAATGTGCTTTTTAGAATGCTTATTCTGTAGACAACAAATTTGTTTTCATCTTAAATCCTTTCCTTTCCCATTTCTTCCACCTTCTGCCTTTTATTGAGACCTGCATTCCTTCTCATTACACAACTTCCCTGACCTCTTTTTCCAGCTTTGGCTTCACTTTGATTGATTTCCCTTTTACTCCCAAAGAGGAGTTGGAGTACTTCTTGTTTCCTGTAGCCACTTTGTTTTCCCTATACTAACATCACTTAGGAACCTTTCCTCCTTGAGGTTCTCTCAATCCATAGCTACCACCTTATCAGAATTCTAATAGTTGTTGTCAACTCATCTTGAGTACATTCCCCTTTGCTCAATGAATTCAATTCCTGATTCAGTCTTGATCTCCTCCACAATTCTTGCCCCTCATACAAGGGTACTTCCACATACATGTTGATATTCCCTCACACATCTCAAGCTTGTAATTTACTTATTTCATATAACCTACTCTTCTACTCCATATCAGCCACACAAACATGGGTGAGACCTTTGAACTTGCCATAAAGTACAAGCGCACCACTTCCATGTCTTATCACAATCTAGTACCATTCCACTTCATCTATCTTGCAACCCCAAACCCTATTCTTCTCCCTTACCATGGCTTTTGTATATTCTTCTCCCTCAGGCTTTTCTCAGACCATGACCCCTTTGATAGCTACACTTTCCTTCCTTCCTCATCTTGATTTCTTGGTAAACTAATTTAACTCTTCATTGTCCTTATCAGTCACTTGTCCTACCAAGCCTCAGTCTTGGATCACTCCTACTGTTACTTTTGCAAGTTAAGACTGCTAAGTCCAACTGGAGAAAATCATGACATTTCTTATCTACTGTTAAATAACTTCAGTTGGGCCCTCATTGTTACTATACCTCCATAATTAACTCATTTCACATTTGCTATACTAAACTTTTTCATCCCTTCTCTAACCTCCCTCTCCCCTATATCAACTGAAAACCTTACCTAGTATTTTACTGTAAATTGAGGCCATTTGCTGAAAGCACCCTCTTCTTACTTCTTCCTCATTTCATATCCCCCAGATTTCCTTTTTGCTACTATCTTCTCTTTGACTGTCTTACATATTGAGGGGGTCCATTTTCTTGCCAAGGCAAACCCCTTGATGTACACAAGTAATTTCAGCTCCAGAAATTTACCATCTTTCCCCCCCTCTTAGCAATCTTCAATTTCTTTATCTATTATCTTTCCTAAGGAATTTATGCCCATGTCTCCTCCAAACTTAAAAAAACCCTTACTGATCTGACCATCCCCCCCAAGCATCTCTCCTACAATAGATACCTCTATTTCCTTCCTCTTGTTCTCTTTCTATACTCTGACTTTGAATTTTATCATCCAACTGAAACTTCTCAAAGTTAACAGTGACCTTTTACTCGCAAAACCTAATGGCCTTCCTCATCTCATTCTTTACCTCCAGGATTAAATATAAAATCCTCTGTTTGATATTTAAAATCCTTCATAACTGACCCCTCCCCCACATCATTCCAGTTTTTTACCTTATACTCACCACCAATTCCACCCACCCACCCCCACACACACAACATCCAATGACATTGATTTCCTTGTTGTTCCTTGAACTTGACATCCGAACTGACCATTTTTACTGGTTGTTTTCTTAATGCCTGAAATGCTTTCCCTCATCTCTATTTTCTGCTTTTCCTTTTTAAGTCTGAAGTAAAATTTCACTTTTTTTTTTACAGGAAATATTTCCCAATACTTCTTCATTCTAATGACTTGACTTTGTTGATTATTTCCAGTTTATCCTGTATGTATATAGTTGTTTTCATACTACCTTCTTCATTATATAGTGAACTCCCCATTACTTAATACAATATTTGGCACATAGTGTTCACTAAGAAATGTTTATTAACTGACTTAACCCCTCACCCCCTTCACTCTACATTTTCACCTAAGTTGATCTCCCTACTGTTCCTGATAATAGCATTCCAAGTGACTTCATGCTTGGAATGTATTTCCTCACTTATTCCTTTTTACCATCTCTCTTCCTTTAAGATGCAATTCAAGTGCCATCTACATGAAGTCAGTTTTTCTAGATCTTTCCCTTTCTACCACAATCATTACTTCCTGCTGAAAAAAAGATAACAGGAGCCCTCAAAAGTCTTAGTGTAGTTTTAAGCTTTAATAATAACCACACACATACATACAATTCCTGTGATAGTGTTAAGTTCCAAGGACAGGGTCAATGTTAGCTTAGTCATTGTTTTTTCAGGGTTTAGCATAATTCCTAGAAATGGTAAGTACTCGGTAAATACTTGATGATTTAGACTGCTAATTGTGTTATGTGACATGTCTAACATAGAGGAGTTTCTTTACATGGTTGGTAAAGGTGGTAAAAAACATTTTGATTGGAAAAATTAACAGGTCACAGTGCCTAAGTTGAGAGTTCATAAGACATTCAAAGGAGCAGAAGTTGACAGAACCAGGCATAGAAAAATTGAGTTTGTCAGCCTTTTATCAGTTAATAGCAGAAAGGTTAAAGGTTGCTCTCAATTCTTTCTCCCAGTTCACCAAAGTTGGTGCTACTTTTGTTGAAAAATTAGTAACTGTAATCGTTTTTAGACATTGCTGGCTAGAGGGGCACTTGGTCCTGAAAGTTTCAATAATGGTGAACAGGACCATCGAGAACTAGACACTTATCTAGAAATAATAGCAGAGTTTATATGGTTATGGTCATTCTTCCAAAACTGAATGGGGGAGAGGAGGAAAGGAAGATTGGAGTCAGGTTTTTATTAACTGTGCCAACCAAGGCAATGTGCTAAGGATACAGAAAAGAAATAAAAGACAATTCCTGCCCTCAATAAGCTCATATGTAAATAAGCTGTATATCAGATAAATAGGAAATAATTAACAGAGGAAAGGCACTAGAATTAGGAGAGTTGGAAAATAATTCCTGTAGAAGATGAGCTTTTAGTTAGTCCAGAAATGGTGCTCTAGGAGAGGCAGTCTCCAGTCAGGAGAATCAGAGATTTAGAGTTGAAAGTAATATACATACAGATTACTTAGTCCAACTTAATTTTACAAATGAGGAAATAGACCCAGAAAAGTTAAGTAACTTGTCCTGGGTTACAAATGAATAAGTCAAAGAATGGCATTTTGTCCTCTGACTCTCAATCTTGTGCCTTTTTAATCCTCTAAAATCATTCTCAAATCATTAAAACTTATATACAAATCCTGCTTCTGACACACAGACTGACTCCCATCTTAATTTCTTAATGCTTTGATAGCTTCTAAGATTATAACTTGGAGATAAAGTCCAGTCATTGACCCTATATCTTTCATTTGTAAAAATCTTATAGCTTTGAATCAACTAGGTGGTCCAGTGGATAGAGCACTTGCCCTGAAGTCAGCAGGACTTTAATTCAAAGCAGGCCTGATACTCACTTAATGCGTCCTAGTTGTGTGACTCTGGGCAAGTCACTTAACCCCAAGTACCTCAGCAAAAAAAAAAGAAAACAAAACTATTAACTTTTCTTTCAAAATTTAGTGTTCTCAGTGTTGATGCCACATAACCTTTCTTTTATAATTGTTAGCAAGTAAATACTTAATATGTTAAGAAAGTGTGGAAGATGAAACATAACCCCTGCCAGAGACTTGTAGTCTCATGCTTGGGGGGGGGGGGCAGGGGACTCATTAAAATTGTGATTATAGGAGTTGTAGTTTCACAAAGCCTTCTTACCTTCTCATTGGTATTTGAAGGGTTGTTTGTGAATTGCTTGCGAAATCATCTGAAAGAGGCTTTGAAATTTCAGAGCTCAGAAATAGTTTACTGGAGGTTTTTGCATCTCATAAAACTACTATAAATCTGTTTCCTAAACTACATATATGGTAGGATGCTGTGGAATCAATTTAGATGAGGTCTGGAAATATCCACTTTTACTGTTTGCATGGGATCTGAAGAAGCCCTTTTTTGGCTTCTCCAGAAAAAAAGAAAGGTTAGATTGTAATTAAAATAGTCCAAGAGAAACCTTAGGTATACATAGGGATATGACATGATTCCACATTGTAAACTAAATATAATAGTGATGCTAATATTTTGAGGACCAAAGCAGTAGGAATCTCTCACTTTTCTGAACTTCAGAGTAGAAAGTGTCACATTAGAATTAATGGACTTGTCTGTCTCTGGTCCTGATTCTATTAATGATTAGTCAATGAATCATGGGAATTGGAGCAAGTCATTTAATTTCTTTTTGCCTTAGTTTCCTTTTTAGTTGAGTTACTATAAATTCCTTTTACCTTCACATAGGTCTAAAGGTAACATAAACTGGGAAAGTGTTTTGCAAACTTACAATGGTAGGTATTCAGTTCTGTTTATTGATCTTAGTATTAACTAAAAACAAAGCTCTTTTTTTCTCATTTTTCTTTTCTTTATTTTTAAGTTCTTAGCTGCTTTATAACCTTGGGATGGACCATTCGTATTACATGGAACTAAGAAGCTTGCCAGAAATGACAGAGTGATTTATCTTTTTTTCCCCTTTTTCCATCAGAATTGTAAAAAATGCTCCAAGTTTCAACCAATTCATTTATATTTTGATCTGACAGGACTTGTGATAACAGGTTTAGCATATTATTTGGGTCTTCCATGCTTAAAGTAAAAACTGGAATCTGGGTTTGCATGCATATGTAGACTGTTCTTAAGCATATATTTGGGAATTCTTTTTAACTGTTAGTTGATATCTATTGCTTTCTTAAACCTGTTTCACTGGCCACTGGTCTCAAAATTAATAAATGCTTGAGGAATGCAACTGAACTATAATCATTGCTAATAAAATTGTTTAGGATTGAAAATCTAGTTCCACAAAGATAAATAATGTTGCAGTTGTTAAACTTTGCAGTGATAAAAATTTTGATTTCAAAGTCAGATTCTGCAAAAATTGAAAGCTATTTTAAGATTATTTCTCAAGAAATGCCTGATGAAAATAGTATTAAATAAGACCTATTGTTTTAAAAATTCATAACTTTTCTTAATTTTTCTAAGAACCTAAAAGTATTACAAGTTATTTAGTAAATAATGTGAGTGATCATCAGTTACTCTTTTTAAGTTGTTTATACATGTTTTGTTTGTAAATTAAAAAAAATTTTCAAGAACCATGAAACTTTTTTAAAAATTTTGATAAAATAATAATCATTTCAATAGGATCACTAGAAATAAACCCAAATTGGAAATTATTTTTATACTTGAAGATTTTTTTTTTTTTTTTTTTTTTTTTTTTTTTTAAATTTGGCTTTGGGATCTAGTTTCATGGATATTTGTTTTTTAAAAAACCATCTTATAGAGTTTTTTTAAATCTTCTCTTGAAACAGTGATAATTTATCTGATTCTGTATAACAGTGTTTACTAATAAACTAATGCCCAATTTCCAGTTATATAAATTCTGACCAATTTTTTATGGTTCTTTGTGGTACATTGCACACATCATCTATTACTAAGAGATGTCAGCTTGGATGAGTTGTGTGTGTTTGTCCAGTTTTCTTCTTTTAATTCCTTCGATGGGTTTATCTTTACCACTCTGTTCATACAGACAATTTAGAGAGAGAATTTAATGTCAGGGTTTAGCCAATCATCATATTTCAATTCTCTTAAAAACATTTTTGTTATACCATTAAATATTTAGCAGTATAGCTCAAAACTGAAAGTCTTATACATTTAGAGTACTTGTAGTATATAATGAGAATTTTAAAATAAATTTTGGGATGTAAAACAATTCTAAGTTATTAATTTATATTGCAGTTTAATTTTTTTCCCATAAAAATGAATTTAAAATTTATTGTGTTTTAAAATACTTTTACTCTTGGATCTTGTGTTCAAAGTAAGCTCTATTGCTTTTTGAGACAATATAGAATATATAAAAAGTTCTTTGAGTCCATTCATATTACCTGTAATTAAGAAGGTTGCAATTGAACTCATTATCTTTCCCTCAAAACCCTTCTTTTCCATGCCAACATGCTCCCAGTCATCCAGCTTTCCACCTAGGCATCGTCATCCTCCATTCCTTAATCTCTTTTGCCTCTCCTCCTCCTCCCCCCTTCCTAACATCTTATATATGCTCCTTTCTGTCCTCTGACACTGCCACCAAATCTGGTTCAGGCCATTACTTATTCCAGGATTATTGCAGTTGCTTGCTGATTGCTATCCTTGCCATATCTCCCTACTACCAATTTATTTTCCACTTCAGCTACTAACATGATCTTAAAGTTTGTAAGCCTGACAGTGTCTCTCACTAGTCAATAAGATAGGGTTGTGACCAATAATACTGGATTGTGAACCAGTCTTTCTTTCAGAAATCTTTATTCTTTCAGAATCAAATATTAAAACTTCTCATCATAACTTGGTTCCTTTCTATCTCTCCTTTCTTTTATCTTCATACTCATCTTCATGTCTATAGTGTCACAGTCTTGGTTGCTGTTTTTTAAACAGTACATACAACTGCCATCTCCTGATGCTGCCTTTTCACTTTCTGTCTCCATTCCTAGAATTTGTTCTCTATCTTTTGCCTTCCTTCTTTAAGCCCCAGCTTAAAATCTCATCATCTACAAGAAGGCTTTCAAGGTCTGCCTCCATGCTTTGAGATTACCTTGAATTTTATTTGTATATTATACTTACATAGCTGTTTCCATATATTTTCTTCATTAGATTATAAACTCCTGGAGGACAGGGACTGTTTTTGCCGCCCCCCCCCCCACCTTTTTTTTGGGGGGAGGGTATCCGCAGTGCTTATGTCAGTTCCTGACATAGAGTAAAGGCTTAATAAATTCCTTTTTTACTTGACTTGATCTACATATTTCTTCCTCTAGAATTAGTTTTTTGTTCCTAGCAATATCTTAGTGATATTGGTAAACTAGAATGTGTATATGGTGTCTCACTGGATGTTCCACAATTTGCTGCATTAATTGTGCTAAGATTATTTGTTTGTTTAGCAAGTTTTTTTGTGGCAACAATTTTAAACAAAAGTAGTATTTTAAAACTTTTAATGAAATAATTGTAAAACCAGTGCTTTAACCACCATTTTGTTTTGTTTTTTCCTTTTAATGAATTTAAGCCCTCCAAAGTTACATGTAACTTCTTGAAAGCCACTGAAACTGGAATTGAAAATTATTCCGTCATTGCTTGATAAATTGGCAGTTCCCATGATGGGTTGTTGTTGTTATGGTCAGGCAATTGGGGTTAAGTGACTTGCCCAAGGTCACACAGATAGAAGAGTTGTGTCTGAGGCCAGATTTGAACTTGGATCCTCCTGACTTCAGGACAGATGCTTTATCCTTTGTACTATTTAGCTGCCCCCTCCCACGATGATTTTGAATCTTTGGGCCAAGTCTGTTTTGTCTGGTGTGGGTTTCAGCCCAAGTTAAATTTTTTTACCCAGGAGTTCACTTTGGAAGTGAAAAGAAATCTTACTTTATTAAGAACTATATTTGACTGGTCAAGAACTGAACACAATAAGGACAATATAAATTAACAAATTTGATGTGAGAAAACTTATAGTTACTGTTCTGCCAGTATAATACATCAGTTTAAGAGAGAGTAAGGTTTATGTTGATAACTAAGTTCTGTGAATAGAATGTTAGGCCTGGAGTCAGGAAGACTGATTCAAGTCTGGGCTCTGGACTTACTATCTCTTTGATCCTAGGCAAATCACATAACCCTATTTGCCTTACTTTCCTTATCTGTAAAAATAAGCTTGAGAAGGAAATGACAAACCACTCCAGTATCTTTGGTCATGAAAGAGTTGGATATCACTAAACATTTGGGTTTACAATAAATCTAAATCATCATATTTTCCCTTTCTGTAAAGAGTAAATTCTAATTCTTTACCTAAATTGATTTAGGAATGGAATAATCTGGTTAATTGGCTACCTTAACTGAGAGCATAACTATACATATCATTTATGAGTTACTAATATTTATATTTTATGACTGCATTTTATGAATAGATTTTGTTCCCAAAATCATTTATAAAGCAGTTGTTTAGAATTTAATGTATTTTCCTATGGTGATAGTGTCTTAAATGCTTACAATCCCAATCTTTTCTGTGAAGCTCTATTTGACTCCAAATGTAGCAAAGCTGTAGAATCAGATATGGAACCTAACAACCATTTATTTCCATGTTTCTTTGAGAAAATGTATAGTGTTTCAGTTTAAGATTCTAATAATATTTCACTGGTCTTCAGCAGTTGTACCGAATGACTTTTTGCCATAACTGCCAGTTTACTATGACTCTGGGACTCTCCCAGATTCTCAAGCCCATTGCTAAGTTTCTATGAATGGAGAGGGACTTGGGATAGACCAGGAGAGTGAGGTTCTAGAGGGACAATTAAAAAGGGTTGGGGGTGTGTGTGTGCAAAATATGGGTAAAAGGTAGTAGTGTTGAGAAGATAACGAAATTTATTATTCCCTTATCCCTTTTTTTCCTCACTAGTTTTAGTTAAGCAAATTTCTAAATTTTACATATTAATAAATAAATGCACACACACATATAAGTGGGATGGGGGGGGTGTTGTGATACAGGAGCCACCTGCCAGTGGCTGCTGGAGGTCTCAGATCTATAGAATGGATTTCTTCATGTAAGCAGATGATGATACAAGGAAACAGAGGCAGGTGCTGTTCACTGACCTCTTCTTCCCTCTGCCTCCAATTTATTTCATTCCCAATCCACAAAGAACATCTTTGAAGGCTGATTTGCAACTCCTTCAAGTTTATGATCCACAGCTGTGGAAGCTCTTGGAGAATTGACCTGTCCCTTCATTTAGGCACGATCCTTAACAGGGAAGTATATGATGAGTGAAAGTGAGGCAGTGGGGAATGATAGAGATTAAATAACATATATGATGCCTTCCTTCATGGAACTTAGAATATACAGTTGTAGTACCAAAGATGTAGAACTTAATGTCATCAGGTCCAACCCCTCTTTCTGCATATAAGGAAAAGGAGACCCAGGGAGCTTAAATTATTTGCTTACAATCATACAACTAGTTAAGTGTCTGAGACAGTATTCAAACACCTTTAAATCCTATGTTTTGTCTATTGTCTCTTGAGATAATCCATTTGGGTTAGGAGAACTTGATTTGAGTTGTTGAAATAATTCACATTTACTCAAACCTTTTTGAATTTCATTGCTTCATAAGTAGCTGAACCCTAGTTCTTGAGTTGAGCTCTTTATAATGTCCTATTAATGAAATAGTTATAAAACAAAACAAAGAGCTTAGAAGGGAATTTTTTAAAAAAGCCTTAACTTTTAATGTAATTATGATAATGCTTATTGAAGTATAAGGTAACAAAGGTGCTAGGCTTCATTTTTTTTTTAATCAATATTCAAAGGAGAAAATATATTTCTGTAGATATATATGTGTAAGTTGTTGAGGCATCACGTTGTGAAAAAACTTAAATTTTTGTTGTATATAAAGGGTTCCACAAAATCTCACATGACCCTGAGTTTTCTTATCATAAGACAAAAGGCACTATTATTGTTTGAGCTTATGACTCCATGTGAAACAATGAGTAGAGAACTGAACACATATATCTCCTAATTACCAGGGTAAGAAGGGAATTGTTTTGGGTTCATTTGTCCTTACTCTCATTGTCATCAAAGAATCTATCTGGAGAGGTTTGTTCTTTAACTTTCTTGGGGAAAAGGTGGAAATCAACTCCCATGACACTTAAACAGTAATAAAGAAAAATTTTTAGATTTCCTTGGGACCAAAGACTTGTGGTCTATTGAGTTCTGGGCTATCTATTAGTGAAAGTAATTCCTTAGCCCTTCTTATTATTATTAAAGTAATTGTGTCCATTTTAATGTAATTCCATGATATTTTGGCACAAAGCAGTCTTAATTTGGGGACTTAGGAACACATAAAAAAATTTTTCCCATTGACTTTCCTCGTATTTATATTTTCATTCTTCCAAGAATTGTGGCCAGAAGGATTTTTCAGGAATGAATATTACATTCTTAGGACAAGGCAAAACTGCAGAGGCCAATGCCGCCTCTACAACTTAGGTTTTATTAACTCCAGGCCTGGCTCTTTATTCACTGTACCACCTGTCTGCCCCTTTATTTAGCAACAGGGCAAAATATAAAGTCATATATTTGAATTTTAAAAAACCACAAATGTGTAAATATAAGAAACTTGGCTCTGAAACAGTGCATATAAAATGAACTTTGACCAGAAGCTTAACATGAACAAAACAATTAGGGTGCAGTTGAATGATAAATATTTTTTTAATTAAATTTTTTTTTGGTCTTGGACTTTTTCTGTAGCAAGCCAGTAAACTGATTTTGAGAGTTAAGACAAGCAATTCACAGGTAACAATGTTATGAAAAGAAATTATCTTCACTGTTGATTATGATTAGCATCTTGTGATCAGGAAATCTAAAAGGGAAATTCACTTGAGTGATTGGTACCTTAAGAGCAGGATCGTCATTACAAAATATTTTGATGAGAAAGAAAAGGAGAAAAAGTCTTAAGAGACTGATGTAGCTGCACAAAGTTTATCACATAATCTCAGACCTAAAGGAACAAAATATACAAAAGGTAGAACCAACATGAATAAAACTGACAGGGGGTGGGGTGAAGGTTTGTCAGGCTAAAGCTAAGTATCAATTGAATTCATAAAAGCAATTAGATTTTTTTTTTCTTTTTAAAAAACTTGGAGTCAAGAGACATAAGGAGAAATAGGTAGGGCTCTTGTTTTTAGACATGAAAAAGAGATGAGATGTATATTGACAGATACAGAGAAAGCAGAATTACTCAACTTCTATTTTGCTTCTATTTTCTCTCCTTCAAACACTGGAAAGTACAGCAAAATAGATAACAAATAAATAAATTTTAGATAAAGAAATGCTACAGAGAGCTATATTATGTTAGTAGTGAGAACCTATGCATATGGGTGATTTTGGTTGAAATTTATTGATAGTGAATTACTCTGTGGAGATGCTTTTGTATGGACTTAATGTTGCAAAAGGGGGAATTGTTGAGCTGCATTATCCACAGAATGTACCTCTCAAGTTTTGTTTGTTAAGATTACATGGTTATAGTAGAAAGAAGACTGAGGTGGTTAAGTGAAAGATTATACAGGAAACTCATTCAACTTTTTCTTTTTAATTATTTTTTATTACACATTGCTTGGGAGAGAGACATTGGAACAAAAGGACAAAATCATGGGAGGAAAAATAAACAGAAAAAAGAAGTGGATATTGCATATATTTTATATTTATATATTTTATAGATTTACATTCAATCGCCATGGTTCTTTTTTTGTCCAAAATCTATTAGAATTGCCTTGGACATTTTTTCTTTATATTATACATCTTTAGTAGACAATATAATATTTTTTCTTACTAGAGTAATGCTAGTACTCGGAAGCATTTACACAGTGGATGATTTTTCCTTAAAGATTTACAAAATGCTTTCCTTAAAACAACCCTGCTGTCTTCCTCCCATCTTCTTTGCTGTTGTACATACATACTTTCCTTTTCTTCTTCTCCAACATCTCTTTTCATTTCTGAAACAATAATCAAGTCAATACTGCCATTGCTTCTGTTTTTGTTTTTGTTTTTGTTTTTGTTTTTGTTTTTGTTTTTGTTTTTTTGTTTTGTTTTGTTTTGTTTTGTTTTGTTTTGTTGAGGCAATTGGGGTTAAGTGACTTGCCCAGGGTCACAAAGCCAGGAAGTGTTAAGTGTCTGAGGTCACATTTGAACTCAGGTCCTTCTGACTTCAGGGCTGGTGCTCTATCCACTGCGCCACCTGGCTGCCCTTGTCTGATTTTTTTTTTTTTTTTTTTTTTGCTTTTATTTGCTGCCATTGCTTCTGGAAAAAATGTCCCAGGCAATTGTCTTATGACTTTTCACTGCATCTAAAACTTCCCAAACCACAATAACTCCCTAATTGCCATAATTATCAATTTGAGTTCAATTATCCCTATGGGAATAATTCAAATCTATACATCTCTTCTATAGTTCCACTCCTCACTTATCTACTGTACATCTTCATGCAAATGTCCTTAAGGCACATCCAGGGATTTAATTTATATAGCACTTTAACTTCTACAAAGCACTTTACTAACATAATTATTAAATTTGGCTTCTTTGTTGAAATCATTTTGGATTTGTCTTGTTTGGATCTGTGTTTCCTATCTTTTTTGGCTCTTTATCAACAATAGATTTGATAGGTTGGCTGTCCAAGTCAGTGTATGAACAACATAAAATTAAAAACAGCTTTTTGGGGAACTTCATTTGGGACCTCTTTTCATACTGATATTAATTCATCAGTTATTTCCCTTTGTGGCAGTCATTCAAATCAGTTTAGTAAGCATACTGTTAAATATCTTAGACTGTAGGGTGGGTGCTGGGGATACAAAGACAAAAATGAAGGTCTTTGTTGTCAGCAAACTTAATTATTGATTAGGGGTTTGAAGAAAATAGTGTATATTCAGATAAACAAATATGTGCAAAGTAAACATAATTTAATGGAGAGGAAAAGTGTACTCATAGTTGAGTGAACCAGAAAGGAATCTGTATTCCAGATAATAGCATTTATATAGCACTTTAAGGTAGGCAAAGCACTTTACAAATATTAGCTCATTATGTCCCCATTACAACCCTGGAGTGTCAGTGCATTTTATCTCCATTTTATAGATAAGGATCTAAAGCAAACAGATTAGTTGTCTTGCCCAGGATCACACAGTATCTGAGCTTAAATCTGAATTCAGGTCTTGAAGACTTTCAGGTTCTGGGTTGGAGCTGGTGTTAAAGTTGAAGATAATTCCAAGGATTTGAAATTGATTGCCCGCAAAGCTGGTAGGGTTTGGAAGAGGAACAATAGTTAATTCAGTTTTGAATTATGTTGAGTTTAGGATCCCTCAGGGACATCTGAGTGAAGAGGTATAGTGGGTAATTGTAGAGCAGAGTGGAACTCTAGAGAGACTTTAGCTGGATTTATAGATTTGATAGTTTATTTGCATAGGGATAATTGAACTCAAGTTGATAATGCCACCAAAAGAGAAGAGGGGGCAGGACATGGAGAATGATCCAATAAAGAAGATTGAGGAATGGTCAGATTGATGAGAGAGAATCCAAGGAAGAAGAATCTCGACAAGAGGGGAATGTTCATTGTACAGCACCATATGCTGAGAAAGGTCAAGAAGAATGAGAACTAAAAGCCATTGGATTTAGCCAGTAAGAGATTGTTAGTAACCTTGGAAAGAGTAATTTAAACTTGAGTAATGAAATCAGATTGTAAGTGATTAAGAAGTGACTGGAAGGTGAGAAAATGGAAATGAGTGTAGAAATCTTTTTTTCCTGGAGTTATACTAGGGAGAAGAGATACAGAATTGTAAATGTGAAGAGATTACAAGGATAAAATGAAAGATTCATGGAAAGCTGAGCATGTTTGCAGATGCTGAGAAAAGAGCCAATGCTATAAGGAGACGTTGAAGATAAAGAAATGGAACATTTGAGCTGATAAGAGACTGGAGGGAATGATGTTAGGAGTTGCAATGTGTGAAATTGAGAGATTAGCCCAGCTTTAGATAGGGAAAGGAGGTTGGGTAAAGAGATTGAGAAAGAACAATATACATTTCGGAAAGAAGAGCTCATGATGGATGGTCTTAGTCTTCTCAGTAAAGTGAAGTGAGATTTTCTTCTGAAAGAGAAAAAAGCTATTTTAGTGGTTTGAAGATAGAGGAGGTTTGGAATAACTATCATAGAAATTGATATAGTTATCTTAAAAAAGGAAAAGGATTGCCCACTTGAGATTAGATAAAGCTACTTAACAATATTATCAGTTTGTCAAATTCTCTTCATCTTGTTCATAAAGATAGTATAAGATTTTGTCAGAAGCCTTTCAGAAGTCCAGCTACACTATATTCTCACCTAGTGTGCTTTAGCAGCCTAGCAAGTGTGTGTGTGTGTGTGTGTGTGTGTGTGTGTGTGTGTGTGTGTGCGCGCGCGCGCGCGCGCGCGTAGGAAGAATCTAGGAAGATTTATTTTGTAAATGTTCTTTTTTATTAAAATCTCGACAAACTATTTCTATATGCAAAAAACAATGAGGGTTTATAAAAATGCAAATCAGTGATGATTATGTGAAAATGCTCTAAATCATTATTGAATAGAAAAATATAGATTAAAACAACCTTGATATGAATTTTACACTTACCAGAGAGAGACTAAAATGGTAGAAGGGGGAAATTACAAATGTTTGAGAATTTGGAATAATTGAGACACTAATTCATTGTTGGTAGAATTGTAAAATGATCCAAGCAATCTGGAATTGTGCCCAAAAAGTTATTTTAAAATTATCTATGTACCTTTGATGCAGTAATACCATTACTTAGTCTATTTCCAATAGTGATTAGGGGAAAAGAAAAAGAACTATATATTCTAAAAATGTTTCTGGCAGCTTTTTTTGTGGCCGCAAAGAAATGGAAATTGCTGCGTTGCCCATAAATGGGGAATGGCTGAACAAATTGTGATGTGATTGTGATAGAATACTACTGTGCTATAAGAAATCATGAGCTCAAACATGGGAAAACTTTCATGAAATAATGAAGAGCAATATATATATATATATATATAAATAATAGTTTTTATTTACCAGATATATGCATGGATAGTTTTACATCATTGACAATTGCCAAACCTTTTTTTCCAATTTTTCCCCTCCTTTCCCCCATCCCCCTCCTCCCACCCTCTTCCCCAGATGGCAGGTTGACCAATACATGTTAAATATGTTAAAGTATAAATTAAATACAATATATGTATACATGTCCAAACAATTATTTTGCTGTACAAAAAGAATCGGACTTTGAAATAGTGTACAATTAACCTGTGAAGGAAATCAAAAATTGCAGGCAGACAAAAATATGTATTGGTCATCTATGTCATCTCCAATAGTATATTGTTTTAAGAATGACTTTGAATGAATAAGTTATTTTGTTTATTATAAATACCTAAATTAACTCTAAAGGACATATGAAAAAAGATCTGTGTACAGAGAGAAAGAACTGATAGATATGTATAAAGTAATTTTACATACACACATGCATGCATTTGTGTATATGGGATGGGGAAATTTTTTCCATAATAATTTTATTCTTTCTTTATTTATTTATTTAGAATTTTTTTTCACAGTATATATGCATGAGTAATTTTTTAAAATAATATTATCCCTTGTATTCATTTTTCCAAATTATTCCCCCCCTCTCTCCATTCGCTCCCCCCGATGACAGGCAATCCTGTACATTTTACATGTGTTACAATATAACCTAGATACAATATATGTGTGTAAATACCATTTTCTTGTTGCACATTAAGTATTAGATTCCAAAGGTATAAGTAACCTGGGTAGATAGACAGTAGTGCTAACAATTTACATTCACTTCCCAGTGTTCCTTCTCTGGGTGTAGTTATTTCTGTCCATCATTGATCAACTGGAAGTGAGTTGGATCTTCTTTATGTTGAAGATATCCACTTCCATCAGAATATATCTTCAGACAGCATTGAAGTGTACAGCGATCTTCTGGTTCTATTCATTTCACTCAGCATCAGTTGATGTCTCTCCAAGCCTCTCTGTATTCCTCCTGCTGGTCATTTCTTACAGAGCAATAATATTCCATTATCTTCATATACCATAATTTACCCAACCATTCTCCAATTGATGGGCATCCATTCATCTTCCCGTTTCTAGTTACAACAAAAAGAGCTGCCACAAACATTTTGGCACATACACGTCCCTTTCCACTCTTTAGTATTTCTTTGGGATATAAGCCCAGTAGTAGTACGGCTGGGTCAAAGGGTATGCACAGTTTGATAATTTTTTGGGCATAGTTCCAAATTGCTCTCCAGAATGGTTGGATTCTTTCACAACTTCACCAACAATGTATCAGTGTCCCAGTTTTCCCACATCCCCTCCAACATTCATCATTATTTGTTCCTGTCATCTTAGCCAATCTGACAGGTGTATAGTGGTATCTCAGAGTTGTCTTTTTATTCTTTATTTAAAAGGAATAAGGAGTTGTGCAAAGTATATTTGCAGTTTCATGTTATCTTTTTCATGTCTGTTGTGGAAATGCTTGTTTTATGCCATAAATTAAAAATAAAAATTTAAAAATATATGAGATTCCACTTGGTAGTTCTAAAACTGTCCTGTTTTCAGTGAATTTATTTTTCAATGCTCAACAGACAAGTAGAGATAATAGATATAGACTGTTGTCTTGTGTGTACCTTTTTGGTTGTTTTGCTTAACTTTTTTGTTTTTGTTTTGTTTTTGTTGCAAGGAAAAGTTGGGAGTGGACCCAAGCTATATATTGGGAAATTATGGTATAAAAATGAAAGAAATCAATAAAAATTTTAAAATGAAGTCTATTATTAATATTTTGTGGTCCATAATATCTAAAAGAATAAGTAGTCTCTGTTATGAGAGATAATTTTGAGAAGTATAATCAGGGCAAAATCATGAAAAGATCAGTTTATTTTGGCACTACCCCATGTCCCTTTATCAATGTTTTGTTTTTTCCTTCCATTAAATTCTGTTTCCCAGAACTCTCTCTGTTTCCCATTCCTACTTTCAACTATTCATAATTGCTGTTGTGATATGAGCTGATATTATATAAGGTATAACACTCTAGGCATATTATATTTTTAAAACATAACTTTTGAAGACCAGAATCTTGTATTTCAGAAGGAAGGTTCAGGGGAAAGGAAATCAAACAAACATTTACTAAGCCTTAGGTGTTAGGCACCAGGGTAAGTATTTCACAGATATTATCTCATTTGATCCCCTGAATAGCCCTGTGAGGTAGGGGCTATTTGAAACCTATTTTTTATTTGGGGAAACTATGGAAGACAAAGGTTAAGTGAATTGCCCAAGAGCATACATATATGAGATACTTAGGTCTTAAATATAGGCCCACCTCTCTACTGTGCCCCCTTGTTCACTAACTAGATCAGCACTTTTGGACTCTTTGTGACCCTGTTACTGAGTTCTTAGCAAATTTATTACAGTGATCTGCCATTTCCTTCTCCAGAAAATTAAATAAGAGGTTAAATGACTTGCCCAGAGTCACAGAGCTAGTAAATTTCTGAAGCTAATTTGAATTCAGGTCTTCCTGACTCCAGGCCCAGTGCTTTATCCGCAGAACCACCTTCAACCTACTTGTCCATATAGAGAATGTCCTGTCAGAGGTGTTGCTTTCCCCTTGTACCACTATAACTTTAGAGGGACCAGGAATAGTTGGTATAAATATCTTTCTCATTTGTCTCCCTAGCTTTTTTCAATCATGCCTATGGTGGCCAAAGTAAATATATAAAGACTATGTGAATAATAAATGATTGCTGATCCTTAACCCTAGTGTGTGGAAGGGGGAAAAGGAATAAGCATTTACATGGTGTCTACTGTGTGCTAGCCATTGTGCACAGTAATTTAGAAATACTTATTTGAGTCTCATAACAATCCTGGAGATAGGTGCTGTTATTAGTATCTTCATTTTACAGTTGAGGAAATTGAGGCAAACAAGTTAAATGCTTTGTTCAGGGTCACATACTTAGTGTTTAAGGTTACATTTGAACTCAGATTTTCCAGACTCCAAGCTGAGTGTTTGTCCACTTTGCCACCTCACTACCTGAAGCAGCTTACTTTTTTCCATTTCTTTATTTGCCGACATGACCTTGAGTTTCTTGCTGTCATTTCCTATAGTGAGTATTTTTATTAATCATTGAACAAGATGAGAATATGGATCAGTACTTCTGAGACTGGTTAGAGAGGTTTTGTTTTATTTTTATGGTTCTGTGTCTTATGACATCTGTTTGTAAATCTCAAATCCATTTCTTAGTACAATTTGCATAGAAGTTACACTACATGTTGTTCTTCTTTAGGCAAAATGGTATAATCATGTCCAAAGAGGACAGTACCTATTCTTCAAATAGGGGACAGCCTGCTTTGCTCTGGCATGCATTGCTAGGGAGTTAGGGAAAAGACACTGCTGAGCTGGCAACAGAAGTCTAGTAATTTGACCTCAGTGCTTACCAGCCAATTACTTCCTGAACAAGTTACTTAACCTAACTGAATCTTGTTCCCCACCTATAAAATTAGTATAATTCTTGCACTGCTTGCCTGAGAATTTTTATGAGTACTTTGTAAATGTAGGATGTGCTTATTATTGTGTATGTGTTTTAATGACTTCTGTTTCCTAAACAGAGACTCTACAGGGGCGTGTAATTCATTGGTCCATAAGCGGTCTCCTTTACGTCGAAACCAAAAGACCCCGACATCCTTGACCAAACTGTCTTTACAGGATGGGCAAAAAGCCAAAAAGCCAGCATGTAAATTTGAAGAAGGTCAGGATGTCCTAGCTAGATGGTCAGATGGCTTATTTTATCTTGGAACTATCAAAAAGGCAAGTTACTTAAAAGTCTTTTATTATCACAACTTAAATTTTAACATAAAATCATATCCTAGTTTTGAGATTATGGTTATAATTTTTGGAAAATTCATCTGAAATATTCTTCTGTGTTACAGATAAACATATTGAAACAGAGCTGTTTCATCATATTTGAAGATAGTTCTAAATCCTGGGTTCTCTGGAAGGACATACAAACAGGCAAGTGTTATTTTTCTTGAAAGTAATTTATGTTGAAATTTGTTTTTGGGGTTTTTTTTCCTTCAAATTTTTCTGCCCCTTTACTGTGGGTATTAAAATAAACCAAAAGAAAAAAAAAAGGAGGGAAAATCATCAATCTACTCCCCAATCATTGGTCTTGAGAGGTCATTTGTCATAAAAAGTTGGATCTTTGCCAGTAGAATAATCATGTATTTGGAATCATCAGTTTGGAAACGTTACTGATATACAAGAGGAAAAAATGTTAGGTAAAAAGTGAACACTTGTGTGAACTATCATGAACATTTTTAGTGACTATTAAGGGTTCATTGGAAAGTCATATTTTGGTCATATGATGAAAAGAAGACTCAATGGAAAAGACCCTGCTGTAGAGAAAGGTTGAAAGCACATGGAGATGAGGACAGTAGGAGTGAAATGAATAGATAGTGTCATGGAAGTTGTGAACATGAACTTGGACAGACTTGAGGATATAGTGAAGGAAAGAAGGGCCTGGGATCTTATGGTTTGTGGGGTCACAGAGGTGGACATGACTGAAGAACAATTCTTTTAAGTCACATTTAGGACTTAATGAAACACAGATTATATAGATCCCTTATTTTGTAATAATAGGAAACACGTATTAATAAGTGTATGGTGGAAATTGCTGCTTCATTTATTTTTGTTACTTCTTGATGAGGTGTTAATAATTAGATTTGGATTAATGTCAGAATAAATTGAAGTATCCCTTTTAAAATATAATAAAAAAATTTTAAAATTTCCATTAACACACATTATAATTGCAGATACTTATGTCAATGGAAGTTGTTGGGATCATTGTTTCAGCTGCCCTTTAAATCTGGTAAGTAAGGGCCCTGTATAGGTGTATTCTCTCTGGAAAGTTCTTTAATTGCAAAAAGAATGTTGAAATCTCTATATCAAAATTCTAAGTATACTGATAGCTCAGTAAAGCTCCATTTATCTGTTTTATCAGATAACTAATCAGGAAGGAATCTAAAATTCGTCCAACCTAGAAAGGAAACATATGGGACTATTAGCTATTAGTTTATTTAGAACTGTGATATAGAGCTTTCTTTTATTAAAGTCCTTTCCAAAGAAGATACTCCCTGTAGAGGGTCTGAAGTTGATTGGTTTAAAGTATTATTGCTGCTATCTCAGCTCCAGGACTTTTTCCACCAGCCCTTTTATAAGTTTAGCTACCAGCATTAAAGGGAGTAATTTCTCTACATAATGGTTGCTTTAGCTTTTGAGTTCCTTTTTGGGGGCAAAAGTCATAATTATGTATTAAATTACTAGAGCTTTCCATTTCCTGGTTTCTTGGAAGGAAGGTTTTCATGACCAAGCATAACAAATATATATATATATAAAGACATTTAACAAATGCGTATTTATTGAAGAAAACTAGAAAATATAAAAGTTCAGTCACAGTCTGTATAATTGTATCACTTTGATCTCAGATACTCAAAAGCTTAAATAATTCTAAAGAAGTAACCATTCTGTAATTAATCTTTTCAGAGGGATGGTGGCATACTTTGAAGATGGAACTGAGGAGGCAGTGAGAACATACTAAGCCAAAGGATTTAAAGGGACAGCAGGGCTCCAACAACATGACCTTAGTAGGCTGAAACATCTCTCTAATCCCAAAAGAATAATTTTTAGACTTTGATTTGTAAATTTGGATTTTGAACTGTCTTTTCACAGTAGGGGTTGTTCACTTATACTGTAGAACAGTGATTTTCAAACTTTTTGGTTTCAGGATCTTTTATACTTAAAAATTGAGGACCTAGAAGAATTTTTCTTTATTTTGTAGGTTACATTAGTATTTACTGTGTTCGAAATTAAAACATTAAAAAAAATTATTTCATTTAAAAATAATCAATAAATCCATGAACATTTTTAATGAAAATTATATTTTCAAAAACAAAAATTGAGAAGAGTGGCATTGTGTTTTACATGCTTTTTGCCATTCTTTTTAATACCTGGTTTAATTTAAGACAGCTGTATTCTCATACCTGCTTTTGCATCCAGTCTATTGAAGTATGTGGTTTTGATTGAAGTATATGAAGAAAATCTGATATCGTATAAGTACATAATTAGAACAGGGAAAAACATTTTAATAAGTAAATGAAGTCTTAGTAATATTATGATAAAAATTTTGATCTTTTGGATTCTCCAAAAAGATTTTGAGGAGCCCCAAGCAGTCTTCAGAGAACTGTATCTCTTGAAACCTACTATCACATAACTTGCTATCAGATGGTACACTCTAATGTAGATCTTTCTTGACTCATTCCTGAGATCCTGTGGCGACTCCTTGCTGCTTCCTAGATAGTTTAGACAAATGTTTTTTTGTTTTTTTCTCTTAGTCTTTTTGAAGTGGTGTCAAATGGCAGGAAAAGGGAACACCTGTGTGGGTCATAAAGCCCACATGACTAGAAGATCCTATTGAAATATCTCCTGACAGTCCAGTTCTGTGTTCTTCCCCCTACCTAGCTAGGCTACTGTTGCTGCCACTAAAATGACAAAAGGATGTGTGTGCACTTGTGGTTTAATCTTTGGTGTCCATAAGTAGCTCTAGAAGGGGAAGAAATGAAGCTAAAGACTCACTACCAGGAGTGAGCCAGAGATAAATGATATTTTAATGGATAAAGAATGAATGTGTAAGTTTCTACAAGTAATTGATTTATCTTCTCACACCAACATTAAAAAAAGAATAATAAGATCACTTAAAAAGGTTGCCTTTGAGGTGACTTATCTGATTATGAGCTCATGCCAGTCAAGTATCGTTATGATTACTCCTTTTCTATTTTGTTTGGTGATTAGTTTTGGAGTTTAGGCAGACCTCTGCGAGTGATAAGTGTCATGATTAAGGGGAACGAAAACACAAATTTGTAAAGTTCCTGTTATGAGCAGAGGACTGTGCTAGTTAATGGGTGGGCAGTTAAAAGATTTAGGTAAGTCACCATTATTATTCTCATTGAGCTTACACAGCTAGAGTCCTGTAGGGAGATAGGGCATAAATATAGATGAAAGATACAAAATATTTTATAGTAAGTGCATTAAAAAGTTGCAAATCAGTGCCATGTGAGATCCATAGGAAGAAGTACAGAATTAGAAGAGGTGGCTGTATTTGGAATAGGCTTTAAAGAATGTGTAGGAATCCAATGGATGAAAAAGTATATTTTTGACATAGGAAATAATGTGAGCAAGAACAGTAATTGCTGCTTCATAACAAAACTGTTGGTTGCTCTGATTTGCATGGCGATATAATTAGATCCTTTAATAAAAAAAAATAGCAGCTTTCTTTAAGTTTTTGTTAAATATTACTTAATGAGGATTTACCTGTCAACAAAGCAATCTTCTACAAACATTCTGTGATACATGGAAATGACTTGTGTGAAGCCCTTTTTTACTTTTCACTATTTTTTTTCTTGATTAAAAATATTTTTAATTATCTTCAGGAGCCACTGGAAGTGGGGAAATGGTCTGTACAATATGTCAGGAAGAGTATTCAGAAGCTCCTAATGAAATGGTTATATGTGATAAGTGTGGACAAGGTATGTAGGATAAAATTTCATTAAAATGTTAATTTTTTTTTTATCCTTAGTCTTTAGATTTCTTTATATATAAGTATTAATAAATATTTCGATGCATTGATAACTTGAGGCCTTATTTGTTAAATTACATGTAACTTCTATTACATAATGTTATGTAACATTATTTTGAATAAATTCAGTGTACTAATTTAATTTATTGATGCCTGAAATGTGAAATATAGTTTGACAAGAAATTAAATTGTGTTCAACTTAAGAACTAAAATGAAATTTGACATATGCTTTTATATCAAAAAGAAAAACATCTTATATTAATAAAGAATTATTAAGTGCTTATAATTTAATATTACAAGCAAGATAATTTTATTTTGAAACATATCCTTGAAATTTTGGTGAATCACTTGTCCCCATTTGAGCATCTAAATTTATTTTTCAAAATTTAGGATATCATCAGTTGTGCCATACACCTAATATTGATTCCAGCGTGATTGACTCCGATGAAAAATGGCTCTGTCGACAGTGTGTTTTTGCAACAACAACAAAGGTGTATATTTTTAACATTTTTGTCTGTGTCCCTAAGTAAACTTAGTAAATTTTCTA
Organism: Sminthopsis crassicaudata; assembly: GCF_048593235.1. Classification (NCBI taxonomy): domain Eukaryota; kingdom Metazoa; phylum Chordata; class Mammalia; order Dasyuromorphia; family Dasyuridae; genus Sminthopsis; species Sminthopsis crassicaudata. The sequence continues at coordinate 407,333,246 of NC_133620.1, forward strand.
CTGTGATTTTTGTAAATATCTTACTTTTTTGTGGAAAAATAAGAATAACTAAAGCTATGTAGAAACAAATACGCTTTGTTTTATAAGTATTACTAGATTGTAACTGCCCTGTCAATTTTGATAGTAAATTTGAAATTGGGTTTTTGATACAAAAGAAAATAATGAAAAAGAAGTGGTTAATGAATGTCTGAACTGATTGGTATTTTTTTAATGACAGAAGTAAAAAGTAAATTTTTAATAATAGTTATAAAACAATATTTTGGAAACTGTCAAGTTAGACATATTGTAAGTCACTGATATTTAAATGGTGTTTATAATGTATCCTTCATTGTTAGCTGATTGTTTTTGTAATTTTTAAAATTAATATAGAGGGGTGGTGCGCTTAAGAAAGGACCAAATGCCAAAGCATTGCAAGTCATGAAGCAGACTTTACCCTATAGTGTGGCAGACCTAGAATGGGATCCAGGCCATAAGACCAATGCTCAGCAATGTTACTGCTACTGTGGAGGCCCTGGAGAGTAAGTAAATAATATTTTCTATTCAGTTACTTAACACAGTCCATAAATCCTTATTTATTGAGTATTTAAGAGGATTTGTAAATACTAGGAATGTTGGCTTAAGCTAACTCTAAGGGAAGAAATTGTTGCATTTCCCAATCAGGTCTGAGATTTTGGTGGTTCTCACATTCTTTGGTAAATGTCAGCTTTATTGTTATTGGCCCTTTAGAAACTGACAGTGTTAGAGTGAATAAAAAGCAAATATTAGTATAAATTTAGGGACAAATTAATCGACACAGATTTTACTATTCTTGTCTGGTGGTAATAGTGGTGGTGGTGATATGATTGATTATGTTTTATAAGCAATTCAATTAAACATTTAAGTACTCAATATTCACAGTATTCTGCAGCAATAGTGCAAGATTAGTTAAATAAAATCATATTCAGACACCATTAAGAAGTTGGTTTTGTGTACTTTTAACTGAAAGAATTTTCTAGCCAGGTATTTTAGAGTCAAAAAAGGAGTTAAATATTAAAATTAGGTTAGTTGATAAATGATCACATGATACTTAAATCTTAGTACTAGAGTTAATACTCTCCTAGTTAAACTCTTAATTCACACATATTTTTATATTCACAAAGCTGTTAGAAAAGATTTAAATCATTTTCCTGAATTCCAATCTAGTCTTCTACACTTTCTAGCTATATGACCTTGGGCAAGTCATGTAACACTATACATGAATTTCTTCATTTGTAAAATGAGTTGAAGAAGAAAATGGCAGAGTACTCCAACATCTTTGCCAATTCTCCAAATGGTGTCATGAAGAGTCATGCACAACTGAAAAACGATAAATACCTGTATGGTGTTTTTTTTTGTTTTTGTTTTTTTTTTAATTCAAGATTCAGGAGTTATATTTATTTCTCATTTGATTTAGTTCACCATTCTCATTTTGTATTATTTTCTAATGTTAATGCCTTCTTTAAATTTGTCAAATTATTAATAAAATTTCAGATAAAATAAGGACAAGTACTGAGCAAACCACTATTGTTGATTTTGGTTTAAAACTACCAGTTAAAAAAAATGATAAAAATTTAAAAACCTGTTTAGAATAGTTATAAGTACAAAAACTCATAAGACAATTTGATGATAATTATTTTGAACATTTAAGTTCATGTGCACAGTATTCAAATCTTCTATTAAATTTCCAATCTCATTAGTTTGTATATTTCCTTAAGCAATGCAGATTACAGTCTATCTATGGTTGCCATTTGTGGGGTTCTTATCTATTTTCTTCCACAAATTCCCAATACATTGGATGATCTCACTTTCTTCCCGTATCACAATGATAATAGTGGAATACTTGGGCTGTTGACTTGTCATAACCTTGCCTTTCCATGTTATTTTCTTTTCTTATTATACATTTCCCTGATGACAAATACTGTACCTCCTCTTTGAAGTTACTTGTTTTGCTACGTTATAGTTATTCCTCCATCATCATATGAACCTTCATTACTCTTCTGTGTGATACTCATTTGTGACTATTTATTGAATAGTGTTCTACATCATGTAGTCATACAATAACACTGGTATAATGTTGCTCTTAAAAAGATGGACCTTAGTGTATTGGAGAAGTTTGGAGTCATAAAAACTTAAGTCCTAAAAGTAGACCAATCTCAAGATCCAAGTGATTGTACATTTGTACTATCTGGTGACTCAGTCCTACAGGTTATCTATCCAGCTGTATGTTGTAATGTGGACAATATACAATCTTTATCCATTTAGTATTTGTTTTGTTAAATTGTACAATCTAGTATTAGGATGAGAATGGGAGGAAGTAGTTTTTCAGAACCAGGATGATATGACTTAGCAGCTCTTATTTAAAAAATACAGTACAAAGTGATCAGACTTAAGTAACATCAACTAATCATAGAATATTTCTGTAAAATATCAAACAAAAAATCTTGTTAAGATACTTATAACAAAAGCTATATATGCTTTACTCATAGGTATGTAGAATCATCTTGGGTCCAGAGAGGGTTAGTAGAATTGCAAATAAATTACTGATTTTATCATTTTAGTTTTTTCTTTTTGTCAAATTATGGTAAGCAAGAGATTGAAGTTGACTTATCTCAAATAAAGCAGTCTGGAGTCACCTGATAATGTGGGGTCTGAGGATAGATAGCTGTATGTTTCAATAGCTACTAAGTACAGAGCCATACCTTCAAGTTGTAATGAATTGGCCTTGTTCTCATGATTTGGAGTGGTTAGTTAAAGAGGCATCTATTAAGAGAAATGGTTTTTACAGTGTTAAAAAAGACACAAAAGATCATACACCTCTGTGAAGTACTCCATGAGAAATACCCTATTCACCTAATTGCATCTATACAAAAACACAAAGCCACATGCTCATTTCTGCCATTTGTCACTAAGGCAAAGCAGTAGTGTTGCTTCTGTCTCTTCCTTATCACTACCATTTGATCTTTTGATAAGATCTCCCCTTTTCCCTTTTAAGGCTTTCTTCTGGGATGGTGAGATAATATATGGATGTGGCAACACAGTGTGCTGAAAATAGTTATGATGTTACTTGATGCTTCAATTTTAAAAGTGCTTTCCTGACAACAACCCTTTAAGAATGGTATAGTTAGAAACTGAACCTTAGCAAGGTTAAGGGAATTGTATAAGTTCAGTACTAGTAAATATTGGAACCAAATCTGATTCTGAGCAGTGTTCTTTCTATTTTGCTATGCTGATTGAAAAAACTGAAGTGATAAGAGAGTAGTCCCCATCTTACAAAGTAGTGGTATTTTTTTTTTCCCCTTCTTTTGAGGCTGGGCTTAAATGACTTGCCCAGGGTCACACAGCTAGGAAGTGTTAAGTGTCTGAGACCAGATTTGAACTTGGGTCCTCCTGAATTCAGGGCTGGTGCTCTATCCATTGAGAGCCACCTAGCTGCCCCCCAAGTAGTGGTATTCTTAAAACATACTTGGAAGACTTGCTTGGAACTCTGAGAATATGTTCTGAGAGAAAGAAGGTTTTATACAGCTAAGTCTTGATTAGTGCAAGTATTCAAGTTCATGAATATTTTACAGCATAATACATAATAATTGGTTGTAGTCCAGTGGAATTATATAGCATGAATTTGAGTGATGCAAGCATTTAAGAGGATTCTTTAGTTGCTCTAATCAGGACCTAGATGTAAATGGTGATTTGGTTTCCAGACTAACTCATTCAGGTGTTTTGAATTCTCTAAATCCACATACTAGTTTAAGCTCCAGGTCAGTCAAAAGATCTAGAAACAAAAACAGTATGCAGGAAGGAAGAGAAGACATTACTTAGATACAAAATCAGATCTAGGCAATCTATTAAAATAAATATTTTTCTTTGGGACCGTATTTCCTTTTTTTTAATGTTCTTTTCATATCTTCTAGTGCAGTGGTCCTCAAACTTTTTAAATAGGGGGCCAGTTCACTGTCCCTCAGTCTGTTGGAGGGCTGTACTATAGTAAAAACAAAAACTCACACTCTGTCTCCACCCCTCAGCTCATTTGCCATAAACATCCTCAGTGGGCCGAATGTGGCCCACAGGCGGTAGTTTGAGAACCCGTGTTCTAGTGTATCACTCCCTCAGGAACCCCCCAGTTCATTCATTCTGCCCTAACTCCCAAAGTGTTTTATGTTTCAAAATCACATATTTCCTCTTTATTTAGACCTAAATTCTTAGTTCTATTAATATATAGCTTGATATTGGAAGGAGGGAAGTCAAAATAATTCATGCTAATTTGTAATTGACTAGACTCCCACACCCTTATCTAATATTCATGGGTTACTTACATTTTAAACGTAGAGTCTCTTCCAAGGTGTACTATTGAGAAGGTAGTAAAAATACCCATTATATGTTAACTCTTTCTTGGAATCTATTTAAAAGATCATTAAACTTAGTTCATTGAACTTAGGTTCTCCTGACTCCAGGGCCAGTGCTTTATCCATTGAACCATCTCACTGCCCCTCTGTTCTCTTGCTTTACATCTAAATTTTTACAATTCTTCCATGACTGCCATGGGTTGTTTACTCAGATTGGGCCCTGTCAAAATCCTAGGATTAGTGTTAGGGTCTCTATTTTGGAGAGCAATCTGGAATTATACCTAAAGAATTATAAAACACTTTGAACTAGCAATACCACTATTAAGTCTATTTCCCAAAATGATTAGAGAAAAAAATAAAAGAACCATTATGTTCTAAAATATTTAGTTCTCTTTGTGGTAGCAAAGAACTAGAAATTGAACTATCTATTAATTGAGGAATGGCTAAACAAATTGTGATAAATGATTATGTTGCAATAACACTGGGGGAAGAAATTATGAGCAGGTTGATTTTAGAAAATCATGTAAAGGCTTACATAAATAATGAACAGTTAAATGCATAGAACCAAGAAGATATTGGGCATAGTTAACAGCAACATTGTTCCAAGAATAAATAAATATATACACACATATGCGTGTGTACACACACACACACACACACACACACACGCTAGTGTTAGGTATTTTGCAAGTTGGAGATTGCTGATAATTATATTCTTAGGAGAACTCTGATGCCATAAGGAAAGGGGGGAAAAGTTCTTAGTCTTTTGTATTACAAGAAATCCACTATATTCTTGACAGAACTGCAGATTCTTTCAACAAAAGTTTATGAGGGTCTTCTGTATGACAAATGTTAAGTCACATAAAGAAATAAGTAAGAAATGCACTTTGTTTTCATTGATGAATCAAAAAAATTATAGAATTTTAAAAAAAATCAACAACTTTTTTCTAGTATATGAAGAATATTGCTTTTCCTAGAACATTCTGATAGAAAAGTAATAATTTTAACATCCTTTTTTCTTTCTTTTTTTGAAGCTGGTATTTAAAAATGTTGCAGTGCTGCAAATGTAAGCAGTGGTTTCATGAGGCTTGTGTGCAATGCCTTCAAAAGCCAATGTTATTTGGTGACAGGTAAGTATTCAAGCTTTACTGCTTTTCCTTATTTTTAACATGCTTAATATTTGTGCTGTTTCAGATTCCTAGAATTAACTCAAAACATCGAATTTTAAGAGTTGGAATTTGACCACCTCAAAGGGGGGAAAAACATGCTGTGCTTTAAAATTTCAAATAAATTTTGCATATATTAATAGTGTGGGAGTTTAAGAGTAGACTTAAATAAATTTGGTTTATCATACTTGGGGAATTTTATATATAATGTTTAATTAATATTCACATACATATAAAATACAGGATCTTAGACTCTAAGAACCAGAAGAAACTTTACTGATCACTTAGCCAATCATCTCATTTTATATATAGTTGAGTGAGGCCTGTGGATGCCCAAGATCTTAGTAGCAGATGTCCAGTTGCATATAAGGTCTCTTGATTCCAAGGTTTGGAGTTTATTCCATCTCATTCTCTCTTCCTATCTCCTCATCTTGGGGTGTGAACAGTTTAATCTTCTAGATCATTTATATGTATTCATTCAATCAGAAGCACTTTGTCACCTTCTGAGTCTTTTTGATTATATTTTTTGATTTATACTATGCTATATAAGTACATATACTATATATGTACTTTAGTCTGGAATATTATGTGTTGCCCTTAGTTATTTGATACTTTTTTTATTTTATTTTATTTTTTTTCTTTTTTAGATTTTATACATTCATTTGCTCTGTCTGTAGTTCTGGACCAGAATACCTCAAACGTCTGCCCTTACAATGGTAAGTACAGGCATATTAAAAACAACAACTTTCCCCCCATATATTTATACTTCGTTCGATGAAATTATTTAATGTGTTTAAATGAAAATTGGTCCTTCTATAAACTTGTCTTTTTTCGTCCTTTTTTCCTTCTTGAGCCTGTAGATAGCTTTCACCAAGTTAGTTTTCTTTTGGCTGGAGAAATCACCACAATAATGTAAATGTAGTCACTTTCTATTATATGCTTTATTTTCCATAAGTTTTCATATTTGAATTACCCCCCTTTTTTTTTTTTTTTTTTTTTTTTTGTCTTAGGAATAGAGATACCTTATAGACAATTCTTATATTTATAATGGACCCTTGTAACTTTTATGTAGCATCCATTCTCTACTGCAATTCTTAGGAAGTAGAAAGAAGAAAAATTTTGGAAACCATCACTGTCTATAGATTACTATGCTAATTGTTTTAGTCAGTGAGCTTTTACTAAGTGCCTACTGTGTACCAGGCCCCACTAAGCTTTGGAGATACTGAAAAGGATAGAAAACAATGCCTGCTCTTGAGGAAATTATAATAGAGAAGACAAAAAGCAAACAAATATGTATAGACCAATTATATGACAAGTAGGAAATATTTTTTCTGTAAAGAGGTGTTAGAAAGCTTCCTGAATGAGATGAGATTTTAATTGGAACTTGAAGAAAGCCAGCAGGTAGAGATGAAGAGAAAGCATTCTAGGCGTGGGAGATAGGAAGAAAAAATACTCTTCAGTTAAAGATGGTGTATTCTTGTTCATGGAACAGTAAGGAGGTCCTTCTCAAAGAATACCTGGATAGATGTAAGGTGTAAGAAGATAGGGAAGATAGGAAGTGGGTTCTGAAGGACTTTGAACACCAAATAGAGTATTTTGTATTTAGTTTGTATTTGATCCTGGAGGTGATAAGGAGTCACTGAAATTTATTGATAAATGGGTGGATATTGTGGTCAGACCTTTAATTTAGGAAAATAACTTTAGCAGCTGATTGGAGGATGGATTAAAGTGAGGAGAAATTTGAGGCAAGCAGACCCACCAACAGACTATTACAGTTATCCAAGCTGGGGGGGGTTCACTAGTGATATCATTGTCAGGAAAGAAGGGGACATACTTGAGAGATATTACAAGGGTGAAATCAACAGACCTTGCCATCCATTGGATATATTAGGTTAGAGATATTGAGGATGACATTAAATTATGAGACTGGGACAATAGTGGTGTCTTTGATAGTAATGGGGAAGTTTGGATGGACAGAGGTGTGGTTAAAGGAGAAAGATAATGAGTTTTACTCATTAGGTCCAATATATGTATACATATTTATGCAGTTATCTTGTTGCACAAGAAAAATCAGATCAAGGAAAAGAAAAAAAAACTGAGAAATAAGACAATGCAAGCAAATAACAACAGAAAGAGTAAGAATGCTATGTTGTGTTCACTCAGTTCCCATAGTCCTCTCTATGTGTAGATGGCTCTCTGTCAGTGAACAACTGCACCTTGTTTGAATCATCTTATTGTTGAAAAGAGCCATGTACATCAGAATTGATCATAGTATATAATCTTGCTGTTACCATATACAATGATCTCCTGGTTCTGCTCATTTCACTTAGCATCAGTTCATATAGGTTTCTTCAAGCTTCTCTGAAATCATCCTTCTGGTCATTTCTTACAGAACAATAATATTTCATAGCATTCATATACCACAGTTTACCCAGCCATTCTCCAGTTGATGGGCATCCTCTCAGTTTCCAGTTTTTTTGCCACTATGAAAAGGGTTGTCACAAATGTTTTTGCACATGTGGGTCCCTTTTCCTTCTTTAAAATCTCTTTGGGATATAAGCCTAGTAGTAACACTGCTGGATCAAAGGATATGCACAGTTTGATAACTTTTTGAGCGTAGTTCCAAATTGCTTTCAGAATGGTTGAATCCACTCACAGTTCCACCAACAATGTATCAGTGTCCCAGTTTTCCCACATTCCCTTCAACATTCTTCATTATCTTTTCATCTTAGCCAATTTGGCAGGTGTGTAGTGGTATCTCAGAGTTGTCTTAATTTGCATTTCAGTAGTGATTTGGAGCACCTTTTCATGTGACTACAAATAGTTTCAATTTCTTCATCTGAAAATTGTGCGTTTCCTTTGACCTTTTATCAGTTGGATAATAGCTTGAACTATTATAAATTTGAGTCAGTTATCTCTATATTTTAGAAATGAGGCCTTTATCAGATCCTTTGAATGTAAAAATCTTTTCCCAGTTTATTGCTTTTCTTCTAATCTTGTCTGCATTAATTTTGTTTGTATGAAACCTTTTTAACTTAATATAATCAAAATTAACTATTCTATGATCAATAATGCTCTCTAGTTCTTTGATCACAAATTCATTCCTTCCTCCTCCACAAATCTGAGAGGTAAACTATTCTATGTTCTAATTTGTTTATAGTATTCTTTATGTCTAGATCATGAACCCATTTTGATCTTATTTTGGTATATGGTGTTAGGTGTGGGTCTATTTCTACTTTCTGCCATACTAGTTTCCAATTTTCTCATCAGTTTTTGTCAAATAGTGAATTCTTATCTCAAAAGCTGGTGCTATAGGCAGCTTTTTCAAAGAGAAACAAACTACAAATATAGCATTTGAAACCTGTGTATAGCAAATACTTAAAATTTTGACCTTTTTGAATTATTCTTTAGTAATATTAGTGTTTCACAATTAATCACTGGTCCCCATGAATTAAGGAATTCTTTTGTACTTTTTATATAGGGCAAATTACATAGTGAATTACTTTCAAACTTTTTATTGTATAAGAATTGTTTTGTGTTATAAATTGTTTGAAATAAGTTTTCAGCTAGGCTTCCCCATTGTTGTTTTTCTGTACTAATTTTTGTGTTACTGGACTTTGTTTTGGGGAATCACAGAATTTCAGCATTGAAAAGAATCTCAGAGCAAAGGCCATCTCCTCCAACTCATATCTGAAAAAGGATGTCCTGTGCAATGTATTTGGCAAATTATGACACTTGACCCATTTATGTTAATATTTCATCCTGTGGTTTTTAATTTTTTGAGAAAGAAGATGCATGTGATTTCTTGAGAATGTTCAAAAGTTCATTTTCTTAAATTTTGACAATTTTTTAATTCCAGGGTAGATATAGCACACCTTTGCCTTTACAACCTAAGTGTTATTCACAAGAAAAAATACTTTGATTCTGAACTTGAACTTATGACGTACATTAATGAAAACTGGGATAGATTGCACCCTGGAGAGGTAGGTGGCATTAGCATTCATTAGTTCTTCTCTCTCTTTCTTTCTTTCTTTTTTTTTTTTTTTTTTGGTTAATTAAAGAAACTACAACATATTTGAAGCCTCTGTGCCTTAACAATCTGCAGACCTAAAGTAAAACATATTTTTGATTGTGAGAAACAACTAGTGAAAATATATGTGACCAGTAGTCCCATCTCTCTGATATTGCCTATTGATTATAAAAGATAGAAATATTGTTCAGAGACTAGAACAGCTAGTTCCATTTTATAAGCAAAGAATGAAAATTATAAAGGATATAATGGGGAGACTTCTAATTTGGGATTTTATAATAAATTAAAATTGCTAGTGAGTATCTTAAGGCATGCTTCAAACTTCTAGACTTTGAATTCAGGAATTCTTTTTCCTCTATGCCAGGCTATCCTCTATTATAGTATATGCTTTTGGCTTTTCTCTTTTTTCTTCTAAAATCATAATTTTTCAAACTTAACTTGAGCAATAGAGTTATGAATGATGTTTTTAATCTATCACTTTGATTTCTTTGTAGATTTAGCTTTAAGGTCAACCTAATTTTAGCATTTTTCCCCCCCAAGTCAAGGAATAGACTATTCTTCATTGCTAGGTGATTTAACTTAGTATAAAAACCCTAGAATATCATCTGTTCATTTTTAGTCCTATATCATCTTGAACTTTTAAGATAAAATGAATGTGTACTAATTTAACAGGAATGAAAAATGTATTATTGGTGACTTGTAGATAATAGGCAAGTTTTAATGGCAAATTCAAATTATACCAAATAGAGTACTTAATGTATTAAAGAAAAGACCCTTGCAAATTTTGAAAATGGGGCTATTTTCTGCATATTGGAAATTTGAATTAAAAGTAGTTTATTTGGGGAAAAAATGATGCTAAGTAGCTTAATAGTTTAAAAAAAAAGTCAAGCATATAGACTAAATTCACTTATTCTTTAGCTCTCTCCTGATCATTGTTAATGTTTGTAATGTTTTTATATAATTGTAGTTGGTATGCATTTATTTTTGCAAGCTTTTTCATGTTATTTTTCTTATTGCATTTCATTCTGTTATCGTTTACTTAATCATTTTCCAGAGGTGGTTTTCTGTTTTAAATTCCTTTGAGTTGTGTTGATAGAGTTTTGTTTTGTTTTGCTTTTTCCTTTAGGGGTGGTTTCACAATTTTATAGTGTTTGTTATGTGTTGCCAGATTCTTCTCCACAAAGGTTAACCCAATTTACAGTACCACCAGTGAATGTTAAGATTTTTTCCATATTCTCACAAACATTAGTTTTTAATTTTTAAAGGGAATTAAAAAGGGTTGAGAAGCAGTTTTAATAGATATTTTTAAAAACATATCTTCACATTTTTCTTAATTTACATTTTCATTGGCTAGTGAGATTCATACACTTTGCATTTTCTGAGGTATGTTGTCTTTTGAAAGCTTGCTAATCTACAATAAGTACATTATTGATAGTAAAAATAAAAAATAGAATATGAATTGCCTTCTGTGTTGCTTTCTTCATGGAACAAAACTGAAAGAACAACTTAAAAGTATTTTGTCCATCTCATCAAATAATCATTAAAATGGAAAATAAGATTAAAATGATAATGACTATGATCTCCTTTTTCATTAGAGGTTTGTATATCTAGAAAACTAATATTTTCATTTAAAATACTTTGCTTCTTCTAGGGGCTGGTACTTTCAGCACTACTGCAGATACATCTAGATTTGACCTACATAAGATCTACCTGTTAGTACTTTTATTCTTTAAAGTGATGAAATTCTTCAGTAATTATTTGCTTTATTATACATTACAACCTCAGATTTAAGACTGAGTTTTAAACTTGATTTTAATTAAAATAATCTTGCTGCATTGTTTTAAGTATTATGGCTTAGATTTTATTTTTATGAAAAAAATATAAAATTAAAAATCGAATAATACCCTATAGAATAGAATTCTTTTTGCAAATTTTTGAAAGTTAATTTTGAACAGTTAGGACTATCAAACTGCTTTGTCTTCATTTCAACTCTGGAAAAAATTTTGTTTCATCAGTGGGATGATATTTTCTGTTCTTGTAGTTTGCAGATACTGTAAAAATACAAAAGTTTTATCAGTTTCTCTTTGCTCCAAATAGTGTTAAAAAAAAACTTAAAAATTAGTTTTAGAGCAATGATCTAAGCTCTATTAAGACAAAGGAAAGTTATTGTATCTTGAAGATATTTTGGGTATGTAATGTTTCAAAAAAAAAACCCTCTTTTTATTTCTCTTCTTGATATTGAATATCTTTCTAAAGTCTGTTAGTACATTATTTATGTTATTACATTAGCCATTATGGAATATCTTTTAATGGAATCTTGTGTGGAATATTTTGTAATGATCAGATTACCAAGTAGACTGAAAATCTCCAATTTTTTCATCAGTAAGGTACACAAATATTTTAGTCTGTGTTAATAATGGTGAGTGGCCTATTAACTATTTTAAAAATATGCTTTTCTGTAATGGTTACAGAATAATTACAATTCAATTGTAATTGAATTGTCCCAATTCTGAACATTAATTCTTAATTTTTATAGAATAGTAGATGGCATAGAATATAGAAGTGAATGCATACCCACCCCTGAATATATCAGAATTCCTTTTTAAAAAATAACCCCACCCGACACCAAATACTTTAATCTCTGATGGGTTATTTTGTTATTATTTTACTTAAAAAGTAAAATATATTTTCTTATCTTTCTCTCTCTCTTAAAAAAACCTTCAGGAAACAATCAGATAATTAGTTTAATAGAATACTTTCCTCTTTTTGACTTTATAATATAGTAAAGAGACATATAATTTGATCCTTAACCCTTGGTTCAAATCCAGAAGCATAATGTTGAGGATATGGGTTCAAATTCTGACTCTTCTACTCAAGTCCTGACTCTTCTTAATCTTTATGACTTTAGGCAAATCACTTTTACTTTACACCCCAATATCTAGAACCTAGATACTTTGTAAAATTTAATCACCAAGTACATAATTTATCTCATTCAAAAAATTCCTGGTACTAACATTTATGGTGAGAAGAAACCTAAAGGTTCAGCTAGTTCAAGTACTTCATTTTACTGATGAGGAAATATTATCAAAGAAAGAAATATGACCTAAAGGAGGCCCATCCAGGTAATAAATAGTAGCAGAAGCAGATTTAATAAATTCAGATTCTTTTTACTTCTGATTTTGGGAGGTTTTCCTGCCATACACCATGCTGCCTCTCTTGGTTGATTCTTTGTCAATTACTTTTAGTTTTATCACTAAAGAAGCAAAATTAAAATGAATGCCTAGTTTGTATAGTTCTGTGGTCTCTTTAATAGCTGAGAAAAATCTAAAACTGCTATAAATTAACCCTTTTAGAAGCAGAATATATATATTTTCCATTATTAAAGATTAGTTTCTATTTGTAAGGATAAAATATATAGTTTTAAAAACAAGTTAAATATCTATAAAATGTTTTGAGCTTCTAGACAAGTTCTAAAGTAAGGATAATTCCTACAACCTTTACTATCATGAATCTTTAATATTAAATATTAAAAATTTGTTAGAATGAGAAAACTTATAAATGATATCACACTGGGAAGGGTTAGTTGATTAGAGAGATGACCAGATCACATTTAAAATGCTACCCATAAGCTGGAATGCTAAACTTAAAAACAATATGAAAACATTTAACAAGAATGAATAGAAAATTCTGCATTTAATTTTCATTTCAATTCTGTAAGCATAAGGGGAAATATGCCTTGACAAATTCATGTGTATTAAATATCTATTGGCTTTAGTTGATCACAAGTTCAATATGAAATAGTCTTGATGTAGCTGTTAACATCCTGAGATAAGCTTAGACTTGGACATGTTAATTTTCAAATATCCAGATATTTGAAAGGGCTATTATGTTGAAAAGGGAATAAGCTTAGTTTTGTATTGCTTCAGAAGATAAAGAATCAATGTAAATTCCTGGAAAGCAGATTTTCATTCAACATAAGAAAAAGCCCATAATAATGATAATAATACTTTGGAAAAGTGAGTACCTCATAGAAGTATTTGTAAATTCATTGAATTTTATTAAATAGTGGGATCTATTTCTGTCCTCCAGGGAATTGATAGCAATATTTCTAAAGCATAAACCTGACCACACTATTCTCCTACTTAAGAAGCTTATTATCTCCTTATTATAAAATCCAAACTCATATTTGGCATTTAGATTCCTACATAGTCTAGCTTCAGTCTATTTTTCCATAGTAATTTTGTATTACTCCATCTCATGCCACACTTGAGCCAAAATTCTCGATTTTATCTTTTATATTTCCTCTATATGATATTTTATCTTCCATCTGTTGAATGCCTAGAATGGTTCCTCCTCTTCTGTGCCCCTTAGAAATAGCTAACTTCACAAAATAATTTCTTTGGTGCTTCCAACAGAAGTTGGTACAATAGCTCCTTCACCCCCAAATTTTGTTGGCTTTTTGCACATGGTACATTTTGCCTAACTATCTGCTTCCCATTAAAAAAAACAAACAAACTTCATGCAACAGGAACTGTTTTGTTTGTCTTTATAACCTACTACCTAATACAGTATCTTGTTGGATTTTAATGCTATTTGAATTGAATTGAATTGAAATTACAGCTCATCTGCCAAAAATTTATCTAGTTCAAAGTTGGACTAGATGACCTAAGATCACATCTAGTTTTGGGATCTCTTTCATCCTCCCTCCTAAGAAAATAACATCTCTTTGTTAGCCTTCCAGAAATCCATGACAGAAGTTAAAAAATTAATTCATGCACCTGGACCTCCTTAGTAGATGTTTACAGTATACTTCATTTTGAACAATTCTTGAAAAACTCTTGGGAACATCAACATGTCAGATGAAACACCTGATAATTTTGATATAGATTGAATAAAATGGCTTTAATAAATACTGATACCATTTTCTAGGTTTCTCAGAATGATACTATTATAAACTTTCTTGATTTTAATATTGCTTTGTTAAATCAGATTGAATCAGTCCAGTTGGCTTAGTAGCTAAGATTTTTCTGATGGGCCCTATGGCTTAAAACATTAAGAGGCAGAAAATTATTTTTTCAGAGTCCAAGTTGAGCAGCATTGAATCTTTTCCAGAGTGAAACATTCAAGGTGTTTTTTGTTGTTGTTGTTTTTATTTTATTTTATTTATTTTTTTGAAGTTTTCAAGTTGTCATTGCAGGAACTTTATGCACTTTTTGTTAGGGGTCAGGTTTGACTGTAGCTTGAAATGGCCTCAGAACTTAAGTTGTAGATCTGATAAGAATGTTAAAAAATTATAGAGGGTGGTATTTCTTACCATTGTATTCAAGACGAGGTGTTGAATGATAAAAATCATCTTAAGTATCTACCTACTTTTGCCATTTAGATGCTTTTCTTCTGGTATTTTAAAGCTGTTTATATTAAAGCCCAGAACTAAAAGCAAAGACAGTAAAATATAGTCAGACATTTTCATGATTGACATTAAAATAATTTTAGTGAATTATTTTTCTCTGACCATAGAAATGTTTTTAAAACCATAGAATTAATTAATATCTAGCACACCTATATATTCTTAGTTGCTGAAATTGTAGTATGTTAAATTGTTTCTTGATACTTCACAGCTGGCAGACACACCAAAATCTGAAAGATATGAGCATGTTCTGGAGGCATTAAATGATTACAAGACCATGTAAGTTGATTTATTTTATGTATCCCTATGTGGGAGACACATAGTAAGTATAAGGATTGAGAGCATTGTTTTAAGAGCTGTGGGATTTAGAAACATTAGTAGAAGTGCATTCCATTTTAAACTTTGTCAGTTCTATTCTTTCCAGATACCCTAAGCCTTAAAGCAAAAATGATGGCCTTTAATGGCATAAAAGTAATAGCAATGGATAAAGTTATTTGATATTAACTATCAGATGGTGATGGATATATATGTTCTTGCCCTCCCAAAAAATGTCAAAATTTCAGCATTTTCTCAGAATGGTGACATTTCTTGAAAACAGTTATCAAAATATCACTTGGAATAGTTTTTAAAAGTATACAAATTTTTAAAATCTCCTTTTTAATTAATGCAGGTTTATGTCAGGAAAAGAAATAAAGAAGAAGAAACATTTATTTGGATTGAGAATTCGTGTTCCTCCTGTGCCACCCAACGTGGCTTTTAAAGCAGAGAAAGAACCTGAAGGAACATCTCATGAATTCAAAATTAAGGGTAGAAAAGCATCTAAACCTATACCTGACCCAAGGTAAAATTTTTTCTCTTGCCTAAATTTTTCATTTATTTATAATTAGTCTCATTTCTAAATTTAGTTGGTAAATTAATAATTTGATCTTGGCAGATTTTGAACATTAATGTTTGGCTTGTGGATATCCTAATTCAGCCATATAAAATAATTTCTAAAGACTCAATTATTTAGTTTGAGTTAATATTACTTGGAATTTTTTTTTCCTTTCCCTAACTATTTTTCTTCTATAAAGACAGCATTGTGTTTCTTTGGTTATTTTTAACTTAATCTACTTTAATGAAATCATTTTCCCACTGGATCTCTTCCTCTCACCTTCAACTCTCCCACTCTTATGATTTTTCTTGGGCTTGGGACTTTTGCTTAATAGTTGCCTTTTCTTTAGTTACCTAAATTTTCCCTTCTTTTTTCTCCTAGTTCCTCTCCTCTCTTTCCAACTTATTTTGTTAGGTTTTTCATCTCATTTTCTGTATTTTCTAAAAAGGTTTTTTTTTTTTCCCACTTAATTTTTCTTCCCTTTTTCTGTTTAGTCTTAACTTTTTTTTTTTCTTTTTCTTTTTTTTTTTTTTTGATCCTTTAATCTCTGTATTCTTCATGGAATTAAAATTTCTAAGGTGTATCAATTTGGAGGAGCTTCTTCAAAATGAATTCTGTATTACTGCTTTATAGAGATTGCCTTCTGCTTCTCATTTTTGTTTGTCCCCCACTCTTAGAAATAATAATTACTGAAGTTGAGAATAAAATGTTCTATTATAGGAATTTTTCTTTATCTCTGATTATTTTCATTACTATTTATCTTCTCCAATGATAATTTTTTTTTTCTTTTTGCTAAGAAATGTGTCTCAATTCCAGACTCCCACTTCTGGATGTCAGATTCCCCCAGGAGCTTTAATTCGCCTCTTGAGATAGGAATAAATAGTTTCCCTAAGTACCAAATCGCTAGAGTTTTGTAAGGTTCCTACTTTCCTTTATAAAATATTTCCTTTCTCCCATGGTAGTATTTTTTTTCAGAGATAAATCCCTTCTTCCTACCACTGAAATCATAATTCCTTTTTGGCCCTCTCCCCTACTTTTAGTACCCCTCTTTTGGCTTCTCACCTGTTCACCTATAAGGCCTTCTTCTTTTCAAAAGGCAAATAGGAGTTATTTTCCCTTTTATTGTTGATTTGATGACAGTACATCACATATTCCCCTCTTATTTTCCTCCTCTCCCTCTTATGCACCCTCCCATTTGGTTAAATGGACATAAGTTCACTTTTAGGTGGAATATTATGAGGTTTAGTCAATGTTGTGTTTAGACCTAACATTCCTTCTGTTGTTTTTTTAAAATTAATTTTATAATTATAAAATTTTTTTGACAGTACATATGCATGAGTAATTTTTTTTATAACATTATCCCTTGTATTCATTTTTCCAAATTTTCCCCTCCCTCCCTCCCTCTCCTCCCTCCCCTACATGACAGGCAATCCCATACATTTTACATGTGTTACAGTATAACCTAGATACAATATATGTGTATAAATCCAATTTTCTTGTTGCACGTTAAGAATTGGATTCCAAAGGTATAAGTAACCTGGGTAGATAGACAGTAGTGCTAACAATTGACATTCAATTCCCAGTGTTCCGTCTCTGGGTGTAGTTGTTCCTTTCCATCATTGATCAACTGGAAGTGAGTTGGATCTTCTTTATGTTGAAGATATCCACTTCCATCAGAATACATCTTCATATAGTATTGTTGTTGAAGTTTATAGTGATCTTCTGGTTCTGCTCATTTCAGCATCAGTTCATGTAAGTCTCTCCAAATCTCTCTGTATTCATCCTGCTGTAGATTTAATATTTCTATTTCTGTTTTCATGAATGTCCTCTGTTACTTTGTTGTTCATATTGTTAGTGTCATGGGTCTCTCTTTGTTTAGTTTTTTTTTCTCTGAGATAATTGTGTTATGTGTCTTTTTTGGTTATTTTATTTGTGTTTTTTTGTTTGAGTTGATGGCAAAGCAATTTGTTCAGGTCTGGTTTTCTTTGTAGGAATGTTTCAAAAACTTTTTTTTTTTTTTAATTGGATGCCTTTTTTTTTTTTTTTTTTTTTTTTTTTTTTTTAATAGTAGTTAGGCTTAGGTTTTAAATGCCACCTTAAGTTGCATCTTGAGCTCCTTTGCTCGTGGAGCACATTATTCTAGTCCTGCCTTTAATTTCTGGTAGGTATTATATACATTTCTGTTATAATTATAATGTTAGATTCTAAAGCATCAGCTTTATACCTTGATTCTTCCTTTAACCTAACATAACAAAAACCCTTATTGTCTTTAGAGAGGATCCTTAGTAGCCTTAAGTTATCATCAGTATTATTAATCTTAACATTATTGTCACATTTTTGTATTCATTATCAATTGATTTCCTTTTGATTTTCCATATAAATCTTTTTAAAATTAGGTTTTTTAGTTCCCTGTGCATATGTACCAATGTCTCTTTAGACAATTCCTTTCTTTCCTCCTCTTCAGAATTGTTTCTATTTTTGCCTTGAGAATTTAATTTTTGAGAGCTTCCAAATATTTTCTGGGATGATTTTTTTCTCTAGAATTTTAGTTCAAGTTAGTCTATATTCCTTCCTCTATTGTCTTTAAAATCTTTTTACCCAATAATCTCTGGTGCATGTCACACTGTATCTGACTTTCTCTTCCTCTGTCACAGATTCTTAAGAGGGAGAGTGGTCCCGTTTGCCATCATTTCCATCACGTTTTTCCTTGTTGGAGCTAATGATCCAGAATGGATCTTCTGGATCTTCTTACCATTTTGAAGGATGAAATTATTAAAGCAAAGCTTTAAAATATTATTAAATTAATTATTAAAGCAAAGCTTTAAAATAATTTTAAGCAAAGCAAGCTTTGATTTTTGGCAAAATGAGAAATAGCCTCTGTGACAGGTTGTCTGTTGCCTGGCTTCATTTATCAGTCAATCAAGTATTTATTAATTGTTGGGCATTAGGCTTGATGCTGAGGGTACAAAGAAAATAGTGAACAGTTTTTACCTTGGAGAAGCTTACAGTATTGCCAGGGAAGACAAGATATAAATATATAAAAAGATCTGAGATAGATACAATATAATTTGGGGGATAAGGCATTAGCGTCTGGGACGAAAAGGAAAAAAGACTCACATTTGCAATTCTTCAAAGTGGAGGTTAGGAGTAAGTGAATTCAAGTCATGAGAGGTGAAACCATTTCAAAGATACAAAGACAATATTGTGTGTGAGGATTAATAACAAGAAGTTTTAAGCTGTATGCCTGGCATTGCATTAAGTTCAAAGAATACAAATACAAGCAAGAAGCTAGTCCATTCCCTCAAAAAGCTTATATTCTAATTAGGGAAGAAAACATTTCTAAGGAAACTGTCGGGAGAGAGGTGTTGTTTTTTTTTCCCCCGAAAACTTCACCTTTCCTCAAACTTCCCATGACTCCCTCTTTCCCACTTTATCAGTTAAGAATCTTACTTCATATTTCACTGAAAAAAATTGAGGCTCCCTCTTTTTCCTTCCTCCTCATCTCATAAGTCAGATGCTTTCTGTCTCCACCACTTTCTGATATTAAAAAATGGCCCTTTTCCTTGCCAAGACAAAACTTTTTTTATGCACAAGTGATCCTGTTCCATCCCATCTCCTTCAGCAAATTGCTCCCTTCTGGCATCTTGATTTTCAATAATCTTAAATCTTTCCCTGCCTACTGGATGCTTCAGTATTTCTTAGAAACATGAAAACCTTCATCCTCACAAAACCCCTCTTGATCCATTCTGTTCAGCTAACTATCCTTTTATACTTTTCCTACCGTTGGTGGTCAAAACTCTTAAAAAGGCCAATTGTATGTTACTGCTCTCTGCTGTCTGGATTTTGCCCTTGCTGTTTAGCTGAAACTGCTCTCTAATATAATCATTGATACCCTAATAGCCAAATGTAATGGTCTTTTTTCCAGTTCTCATCCTACATGACATTTTTGCAACTTTTGATACTGTTTTCACTCTCTTCTTCCTGATAAGTCTCTATCTCTTCTATTTTTTCCAGCACTGTTCTCTCCTGGTTTTCTTCTTACCCATTTTGACTGTTCCTTCTCAGGCTCATTGGCTGGATCTTTATCCAGATTATGTCTACTAATCAGAAGTATTCCCTCTCAGCCTCTATCCTAGATCGTCTTCTATACATATTTTTTCCTAGGTGATTTCTTCAGCTTCCATCTTTGTACAGATGATAGATTTGTTGATCCAGCTGTAACCTCTCTGCTGATCTCAGGTATTGCATTTCCAAGTGCCTATTGGACATTTGGACCTGGCTACCTCTTAAAAATCTTAAACTCAACATCCCAACACTCCCAGCTCTCCCTTCTTGCTAACTTTACTATTATTATCAAGGATACCACCATTTTCCCAGATACCTAGACTTTCAATTTAGGTCTCCACTTTTCTCTCTCTCTCATTATCTTACATGCAGTCTCTTGCCAGTTCCTATTGATTCTGCCTTTGCAACATCTCCCCTATATGCTCCCTTTTCTTTTTCAACACTGCCCAATTCTGTTACAGATCCTTACAACTTCACACCTATACTATTAACGATAATTTTCTGGTTAGCTACAAGTACATTTTTAAAAAAGAAATAAAAGATCATCTTTTTTAACAATTTAAACAATAACAATTGTTTAATATTTAACAAATTTAAATTAATAAAAATTAATATTTAACAATTGTTAAATTTAACAATTTACATTTAACAACAATTAACCAAAAAAGTACAAACATTTAACATACATTTTATAATGTATACTATGTATTTTCTTTTCAGGGATATAAGTAATGGTATAGAAAAGAAAGGAAAGAAAAAATCTGTAGGTCGCCCACCTGGCCCATATACAAGAAAGATGATTCAAAAGACTTCTGAACCGTCTTCTTTGGTAAGTTTATGAGTAGTTATATTTTTTCAGGGTCTTGTTAGGCAGAGACAAAGTAGGGAAGGATTGCATTCCTGATTGAAAAGTTTCAGAAATTTGTTTCAGAGTTCATGCTTCAATAATTTTCTTATGTTTGAAGGAAAAAGAATCAGTTCCAGAGAATCCTACTTTGGATGTACCTTCCTCTGTAGGGTGAGTAGAACATAGTTTTTCCCCCTTGAAATTTATTTTTAAATGTTTACTTTTTATGTAAAATATAAATATCCTCATTTATTTTCTAGGAAACCTGAAGGAACTGCACATTCATCTAATACCTCAGATGTGGATTTCACGGGTGCTGCCAGTACAAAAGAAACTACCTCATCTACCATTTCCAGGCATTATGGGTAACAGCTAGCTTTGATTTATTCTTTTGTTTGAAGCAATAATTTTTTATATTGATTTTTTTCTGGACTTTCTTTTTAAAGATAATAGCGGAACATTTTAGCAATTTGTAAAAACAGCACAATGTAGCTTTGCTGAGAGATTTGCCATGTTTTATGTTGGTCTGTCAGGTGATTTCTACTATTCAAAATATTGCGTATAAATTTAATATATTAGCTTCTTCAGGGTTTTTTCCATTTTGTAGGTTTTTTTCATAAGAAATATGGATGGGTTTTGCTTTAAGAAATTCTTCTATTGCACAAAAAGAAACCAAATATTAAGTACCTACTATTTTTCAATCACTGTGTTAGGCCCTGGGGGACATAAATGTTTAGATAAGACATAACCCCTTTCCTATAGAATCTTAAGAGTTCCTTATAAAAATCTCTGAAATAGATTACTTTTTGCTTTACATAAGAATTCACATGGGGATACCAATTCTGACCCATTTATTATTAACCCCCAGGTTAATGATGTGAAGTTTTAGAAAAGGAAAAAGTTGATGAGGATGAACCTCAAGATGGGCAGAAAACTTTAAAAATTACTGTGCCTGATAGTTTAATAATAAATGGATGCTAGAAAGTGTCAGCCCAGAAGAGGTCATTGCTTAGTAAGAAGTGATAGAATTTAGAACCCCTTTGAGCAGAGAATTCTTAATTGGGTACAGTTTGGACTAGCTGATGGCTAACATTCATTTCAGTTCTGAGACATAGTATTTAATAGGCCCTTTTAATTCTTATTTTGTTCATTGAATGTATTCATATTCATGATAGGCTTGTAGCACTTAGACATCTTAGAAGTCACTGCTGTATGAGCAGAGAGTCTTAAGTTTTTAACCTTATACATTGATATGTTCTTAATTTTTTAGCTTATCTGACTCCAGAAAGAGAACTCGCACAGGAAGATCGTGGCCTGCTGCAATACCACACCTGCGGAGAAGAAGGGGACGCCTTCCTCGGAAAGCACTCCAGACGCAGAATTCTGAAATTGTGAAAGATGATGAAGGCAAAGAAGATTATCAGTTTGATGAACTTAACACAGAAATTCTTAATAATTTAGCAGATCAGGAATTACAGCTTAATCATCTAAAGAACTCTATTACCAGTTATTTTGGTGCTGCAGGTAGAATAGCATGTGGTGAAAAATATAGAGTATTGGCTCGCCGAGTGACACTTGATGGAAAGGTGCAGTATCTGGTGGAGTGGGAAGGAGCAACTGCATCCTGACTGTAGGACTGACCGAACATTATGTTCACTGCACTCGCATCTTCTGTAGGTACAATTGAGAGCCCTGAAGGAGCTGGCTTTTACTCTCTTTCTGAAAACACACACATTCATACAACTACACACACACACACCCCAAACAAACATCACAAGGAAATATTAGCCTTAACATATACCTGTTAACAAAATGGATATTGTCATAAAAACTATCTTTTAAAATCAGAACAGAGACTTAATTTTTTAATCTTAAGATTTGTAGATTGTTTCTAGAATAGGTTATTAAAATGATTCAAACTTGTGCATGGTGTTAGATGATTTTTCTAGATATTCCATTGAGTCAGTTCTTGTGATTAGTGGTTTTCAGTGCAAACAGATCATGTAGATAGCACAAGTCTTTGGAGAAACGTTGTCTGTTTTGTTACCAAAATGTTTGCAAAAATGAATTTCTATTTCAATACCTTTTAGATTTCGTAAAGTGCAGTGTATATAATGCCTACTGAAAGACTGTAAAATATTGAAATTTTTCTTTCAAGCAAAGTGTAAAAAATATATTGAGCCTGTAAATTGCTCCATGACTAGACTTCATTGTCGTCTTAATATATTCTTTGCATGTGCATATATATATATATACACATAACTATATGTATATATATGTGTGTGATTATGTGACCTATGCAATACAAATTATGGGAACGGGCAGCTTTGGAGTGTGTGTGTGTGTGTGTATATATATATATATATATATATATATATATATATATATATATATATATATATATATATATATACACACACACACACATCCCATAATTCTTTTTTCAGGAATAGTTGCAGTATTTACACAGCAGCATTTCTTCTCAGGCTTTATCAGGTGCTGTTGCTTGCTATGTATGAAGAGAAATATGTCATACCAGTGCAGTGTGTTCTGATGAAAGGGTGTGAACAACAGTGTTCATGGGCTTCGTGTAATGCTTTTCAGTTCTGGTCCTTGTAACTCAGCTGTTCAGAACCTAAAACAAAAGTCAGATACAAACTATCTCCTCTAGAAGTAACGTGTTCAAGTTTTTGTGGCACATTATGATTGTAAATGTCTCCCAGTTTTAACAAGTCTGTAGGGATTCTACAAAAGATTCCTATAGCATCTATAGTAATGTTAGTCATGTTTGATAAATGTAGTAGTATGAACAAAGTATTTTATTGCACAGGGTTCACAAACAGTATGTTGCCTGTTTAGGCTACCACTGTTTTTATTACAACATTACCTCTTGTTTTTATAAAATGTACCAAGTTTTAAATTGATAACTTTATTTTACATGTAAAAAGACAATTTCTTTTATCACCAGTGTTAGATGTATTTTCTTTGTCTTTTTCCTTTTGAGTTTTTTTTTTTTTTTTTTTTTGGTTTGTTTTTTGGGGTTTTTTTTTTTAGCCAAAGAGTAAACAGAAGAATATTCATATTTTGGTGGCTATTCATTTTACTCTTAAAAATGACTGATGTTGTTTAGCTAAAAACTGGGAATTTGCCACCAAACTGAAAAATATGTAAGGTGTCGTAGAAGATTGGTTAAAAATGTGGATTAGTGCTTATTTATTCCATGAATTGATTATTTGACTGTTTATTAAAAAAAAAAAAAGTTGTTTTATTTCCTTAAACATCTTCAAAAGATGACTTTTTCCTGTCACATCATAGCCAAAAGAAGCAGAGAACATGGTTGTCCTTTTACTTGGTTCTTGGTCAACCAGGTATAAAGGAGCTTTACAAAAGTGCAAATTAAAAACTCACTTCTGTTTGCCACTGCCAGAATCTGATTTTCCCCCTAGCTATTCATTTAAAGTTGCCTTTCCTGCAGCTGCAATATTTTGATAACACAAAGTTTGTGTTGATTTTTGAATGTTTGTTTAAATCTAGGGGTAATGGAAAAAAAATGTAAATCCCATGTAACATGATTCACTCCACTTGTATTTACGTTATTTCATTCTCCCAAAGTCCTTTAATTCTAACTGAACACCAGCAGTATTTGTAGTAAAGCTTTCTATAACATGCTTGGAAGACAATTTATCCAGCTAAACTGTCTTTAGATTTAATTATTGTGAATGTCTGTTCAATTTTATCTTGGTGGTTCACGTGGCTCTGATGTTCAGTTTGTATTTTTGGAATTGCTTTACTTAGAATTAAAACAGACCAATATTAAATGTGTGTATTTTTAAAAGAGATAATGAGTTTTGCTTTTGTATTTGTTTTAAAATACACACTGGTGCAGTAATTAGCTGGTCTTAGCCATGGAGGTAAGGATTTTCCAACTCCACTGCTAATATATCTAATTCCAAATGATGGTTGAAATTTTTTACTGCCCTCATTCTCCCCCTTGCCCTCCAAAGCAAATAAGTAATTATTTCAGGACCGTCTTAAATTGCCTGCTTGACAAATAATAAATTTAACATTTATCCGTCATGCATATTAAATATTTAATTTCTTCTAAAAAAAAAAAAAGTAACCCAATTAAATTTTCATCCTGCTTTTCAACAGGATCTTTGTGTAGGATTCTCCAGAATTCAGTTTTAAATTCTGCTACATACTATAAAGGAAGATACTAATTTTTAAAATTCATTTTGTCCAGAGTTAAATTGTCATGTAAGGAATTATTTTTAACCATGGTTTTCTTTCTCTGCTACTAAGAAATGACATATCTTTAGAATCTCAGATAAATGTGACCAGAATACAAATATCAAAATAATGCTAGTAAATATTCTTGTCTTTTGTAAGATGTAATGCAGTTGTCAAGGTCTTCAATATTCTTGTATCAAACTTTGCCAAGAAATGAGATCAAACTAGAAGTGTGAGAGACCATTTTTTGTATTTTGTGTGTGTTTATTTATGTACAGTATATGTTTGATAATGTAGAATGTGCAACAATTCTTTCTTGCTGAGGCTTTTACTGTATACTGTTAGGTTTGGAGGGAGAAGACATGATCTGGTTTATATAAATAATAATAGACTGTCATATAATTAGGTGGTTATATAGATTGGGAGTGGTCTTGTGATTGATTAGAAAAATGTTTCTCTGTAATTTTGGAAAGTAATTTTTTAAATGACTGTTGTAGGTATACTCATCCTTAATGGTACTTATTTGTACCAGGGAAATAATATTAGATGAAACAGTATGCAGGTAGCAATTAGTTCCATAGGAACTATCTTTAAAATGTTAGAAATGCAACAGTGTTAAGTGGAATTTAGTTATAAGGCATAATGACTTTATTACAAAACTGTATTGGTTGGAATATATTTATATGAGTTCAGCCTTAAATGTGGGAATTTTTTTTCCAAATTTTATATGAATGCTTTCCTAAGTATACACGCCTGAAATTTTTCTTCTGCTTCTTTTGTGGTAATTGATCAGGCATGCTTTTTGGAAGAAAAAAAAAAAAACCAAAAAATTAAACATATCTAAAGTAGAGCTTTTAATGTGATTTAAGTGAGTGTTTTTCAATGGGGACAATTAAATCTAAGTTATTGTTTATCTGGCATAAACATATGGTATGGAAAAAACTTTAATATGAGCTATGGCTCTTGGAACACACTGGTGAATTCTACCTTAATCTAATTTTTTTAAATTAAATTTAGGTTTTTATTCTGTTAACAAAAATTGATTTTCCTTCCCTTTTATTTTCTCATCCCATCAAGAATAAAGTGAAAATCAAAGCTCTTTTCAAGAAAAACATTCCTACATTGGCTGTGTCCAAAAAAATATTTTAATATGATTGCTGAGTCCCAACACCTTCATCAGGGAAATAGATAGTATTACTTTATCACGTATCCTCTGAGATTGACTGGAAATTTCATTGATCAGAATTCTAAGCTTTTTTAAAGTGGTTTTTACAGTGTGGTTGTGACTGTATAAATTGTTTTTGTTTTACTCACTCTACTGTGCATTTAGTTCATACAAGTCTTCCCAGGTTTCTCTGAAACTGTCCCCTTTATCATTTCTTAAAGCAACGAAAGTATTCCATTGTGTTTGTATGCTGTGATTTCTTTGGCTAAATGGTGGACACTCCTCAGTTTCCAGTTCTTTGGACCCCCTCAAAATAATGGTATAAATATTTTTGTAGAGATGTCTTTTTTCTCTTTGATCTATATATTGCTGAGCCAAACGCTTGCATGGCTTAGTAACTTTTAGAATCTTTCCACAATATATCCATCTTTTGTCATTTTCCTTTTTTCTCAGCTTTGCCAGATAGATGGTTCTAGGTGAGATGGAATCCTGAGAATTGCTCTAATTTTTCATTTCTTACTATTAATGATTTGAACCATTCTTATAAGGAAAGAGAGTATATGTTTATTTACATGGTGTCTACTATGTTCCAGGCACTATGCTAAGTACATTTTAAGAACATTATATTATTTGATTCTCACAATAATTCTTGAAATAAATGCTATTATTATTTCTATTTTATAGTTGAGGAAATTGAAGCAGATTATCCAGGATCACATAGCTAGTAAACGTCAGGCTAAATTTAAACTAGACTCTTAGACTCCAGGTCCCTTGCTCTACCAGCTACCCTTCTGCCAATATGACTTTAGACAGCTTGAATTTCTTCTTCATAAAGATGCCTTTGACTTTACAATTAGGGGAATGACATAATTGATATAAATTTGAATCCATTTCTTGTATATCTTGGAAATGAAACCCTTGTCAGAGAAACTTACTGCAAGGGCTTCTCCCTCTTGTTACCTGTTTGCCTTCTAATTTTAGCTGTATTAACAGCTGTACTTTAAAAGTACTTAAACTTATGTTATCAAAGCATCAAAATAAGTATGTAAGAGCAATGACTTGTTATCCTGTTTTAATTTTAAAGTTTTCAAATTAGCAACACTTCTACTCCCAACCATCAAGCAAACATTTATAATGTGTCTGCTATATTGCCAGACGTGTGTTAAGTGCTAGAGATGGAAAGACATAAATCAAGCTATCATTTTAAAACCAAAAAAGGTTTGCTATTTGGGGGAATTAATATGTAAATAAAAGTAATATGAAAATATATAGTATAAATAGATAATTTAAGAGGGAAGCACAATAGAAATGTGGACTGTGAAAGGGAGTAGTCCACAGTAAGTCCACAGTAGGCAAATTAGAGCAGGTGGTACATATCTAAATGCCCAAAAGGAGTTTTTTGGGTTTTTTTAAACATCATAGAAGTAATAAGATGCTCTGGATCAGATCTCTGTTTTAGAAATACCTCCTTGGCAACTGTGTAGAAGAAGGATTGGAAAGAAACATTTAGAACAACTCATTTAGGCCACTACATGAAGGTTCCATATAAGTAAATTTTCCAAATGTGCTATTTTGCTTGATGTCCTTATTTAATGGAAAAGTTAGTTTTACTGAATTGTTTTTTTTTCCTCTTAGTTTTTTTAAAGTGATTGTTCACTGAGGAGGGGATAGAGAATGGACATATTTGGAAAGTGAATATGATGTAAAAGGAGAGTCAGTATTTTGAAAAGTTACCAACACTACCCATTACACAGATCCTAGGATTGAAGTCTTAGATTGTTGCTGCATGAAAAATACTTAAAAGTTTTGCTGCTTATTGCATTACCTCAGGCACTACAGTCAGGAAGACTGATCTGGGTTTCAGCTCTGCTTTTTGTAAGATCAAATATTTAGGGATAGAATGTAGCTTAGTCCTTTTTTTTCTGGGAAAGTTAAGGTATAAGTGATTTGTGCAAAGTCAAAAAAATTGGCAGTACCAAGATCTGAATTTATCTTGTAATTTCCAGTCCACATATAGACTAGTTGTGTGTTCACAGGAAAACAATTTAACATTTCAGTAATCATGGTGACTATGAAGAGCACCAGTTATATATAGCAGTTTTCATCTACATTGAAGGAAATAATTTTCCTTACTTGAGTTTGAGTTCCCTATACTAAATCATTAATCTGTAGCAAATAAATGGGGATGAACTTTCAACTATGAACTTTGGAGGATTTTGTCACATGTGTTATTACCAGCTTTTATGACTGGTAAATTCACTGTAGGTGCATACTGCTCTCCCTTTTACTCCATTCTTCCGTTACTAGATTTGCTTCAGTTTCTGAACATCAAATAACATATGTATTCCTTTGGTTGATAAGATATTAACCACCCTAAAACTTGTTCTTTAACTTAAAAAGTTTATCAAATATTTTAAAATAATACATTCCATAATTCTTTGATTTCTTAGAATATATTGATTTTCTTGATGCCTCAGAGTGTAATTGTGAACATCAGTTATTAAACAAAATGTTCCTGTTCTCAGGGGTTCTTGAGATACATAGGCTGCTTGTTTCTACCTAGTACAGCTTTATCATATGCTATTATATTTTTCCCTTTTAATAAAATAATTATTTTTTGTTAGTGTTGTTTTCATAGTTCTCACAGCTATTAATTTATATGTTTTAAAACTTCTAACTTTAAAATGTTTTAACCTAAGGTGCATAAACTTGCCCCAGAAAACTAAAGTCATTAAATGTTATTTCATAAGTAATTTTAGTTGGGGCAATTAGATGATGTAGTGGATAGAGTACCAACCCTGAAATCAAGAGGACTTGAATTCAAATCTGGCCTCAGACACTTAGCACTTCCTACCTGTGTGACCCTGGGCAAGTCACTTAACCCTAATTGCCTAGCTAAATAAATAATTTTAGTTAGAATCTGGAAGTGACTATATTCTTCATTTGAAGTAAAGTATATAGACTTTTACAGCAGCTGCTTTCCTCAATGTTTGGGGTTCTTTGTATTTTAAATTTGATGTGATGGTCTAGATGAGGTATCAAACATACATCAGCACTCCCAAGTGCTATCAAAACCAGATTAAAATATAATTTAGAAATACATTTTAAAATTTAATGTGCAACTCCTATGGGTCCTTTTGTATGGATTGGAGGTTTCATGTCAAATTATTTGAGTTTGATAGCACCAATCTAGATAATTGTTTACTAGAAATTCAGAATTACAGGGATTTAGAAATAATCTAATGCAATTCCCTTAATTTGGAGACACTTAGGCTTAATTAGGGCTATTTGCTGAAGGTCAAAGGTAACTAGAAGCTAGTAGTAATGGATGGAACTAATGCTACAATAGCACAGTGCTTTAAAACAGCAGGTGTTAACTAAGAAAGATTGAAATAAGTTGACTTATTTGAATGAGGGGGTCTATTTAGAATATTTGATGTAAGGAATAATATACAGCTTGTTAGCTTCCAGAACATTCAGAGCCATGTATATTATGGTTTTCTGGAAAAAAGGAAATGTGGGAAAGAAAGGTTATACTGACAGAATTGTTATTAGTTCCAGGAAAGCATATAACTCAAATCTCATCATAGTAGTTGTCAATATTTTATAGGCAAGAAGAAAAAAAAATATTTACTTTAGGTATAATTATTTTATGCCTACTATAAATGATCAAAGAAGAGATGATAATAAGACCATTAATCTTTAGCAACGATTTCAAATGAATCCTTTGGACAACTGGAAAGCCTGAAATATCCTTTAATGATCTTTTAATAGCTTGAATGATAAAATTAATCCTTTAAAACTTAAAATTTTTCTTTCAAATTGCAATTTTGTTAGAAATTATTGCTCTTTCAGAAATTAGTGTCTGGGATGATTATTTTTTATAGTAGGCTCATGTAATTTTTGGAAAGAGCATCCTAAAAGAAAAAAATACACATGTATGTGTGTATACACACATTTTCTTCCCAAATTTGACCCAGACTTATTAATAAGCAGAAATTTGGTAGATGTATGATCATTCTCATAGATAATAAAGTTTAGATGCTATATGCTTATTTATTTTGTTAGATTTATCATAAGTAATAATGTTAAATGGTAAGTGCATTAATTTTTGAATTATGGGAATATTAAAATGTTTGATTAAGTGCTAAATAATGCCCAGATGTTTGAAATACAATTTAAATTTATATTGGACCATTTATTTTGAAAGGAAGTGTTTTATTGGCCCATTTTCATTCACTTTAGGTAACTACTATTAGAGATCATCCAAAAAAGTACATTAATATTATACAAAATCACTTATACTTTTGAACCTCGCTGTAGAATAGAATATATTATTTTTCCTTTCATTATGTCAGAATTAGTTTGCATTTCCTCAGCATGCTATAACCAAATAATTTGTGTAGTAAAAATGACAACCCACGAACATGTCCGAAAATACGTAGGAGAAAGCAAATGATTTGGGGTTAAAATTAATTTTTGTAGATGTTCTCTAAAACACCCAAGAAACATGAACCTTATGAGAATGTTTTAGTTACAAAGCAGCACTTAGGGAATTGTAAGAAGATAATAGTATACAACTTATGTTATAATGAAAACATCACTGAAATGCAATTTTATCATTTATAGACAATGTAACCTTGGGATTACATTAGTGCCAAAATCTTAACAGGACAAATCTTATTCTAGAGTTGTTGATGTAAGCAGTGTTATAGAAAAACCTAATAATTATGTTGGTGATACTAAAACAGAGATTTAACTGAGTACTTACACCTGCAGTATCCTGGTAAATGCTTAACAATGGGCTTTTTGAAAAAAAGAAATGCACTCATGGCATCCTTTTTAGTTTAATTTCCATGAACATTTTCTTCCTTACATTCTTAAGCTTACCAGATAACTAAATCAAGCCCTATTGTTAATTTCCAAGGTGGAAATGCTCACCCTGAAAATTTAACAGTTTCCATCTATGTCCAGTATAACTGCTGCCTAAATAATAGCCTAGAATATGAAGACAAGCCTGGCAGTTAGCAAATCTTGTCTGTTTTACAGCTAGATCTAAAATAAAACTGGAATGTGTAATAGCATATCTATTCTTTTAAAATAGCTCCTTGAAGGCATCAGAAAGTTTGCTTTTTTTTTTTTTTTTTAAAAACCCTTTCAAATAAATACTGCAAAATAATTCACTCATAGATGTCCACATTCATCTTAGAAAAATTATCTTAATAAAACTTAATAGCTTTTTTGAATAAATTTGAATTTATTCAAGCAGGCCAGGAGCTTGTATCCATTTATAAATTAATGGACTAAAATGAGTTGAGACTTCATAGAATATAGCAAATTCTTTTTTCTGTTGTCATTTTAAATGCTTTCTGAATTTGAAGTAACTATTGGAATTTTCCAGGTATCATATTTATCATCTGTTTTCCTGTTCCTGTCTTCAAAGATGGACATTGCCATCTCTTTGCCAAGGCTGTCTCATTCTCTCAAGTCCTATGTCCATCACATAATATGAATTAGAAGGAACCTCAAAGACTGTCTAGCACTTAACAGGAATATCCTGATATTCACATAGTTTTAGAGCAATAGTTTTAGAATTGCTCTTCCTCACAATGCCTCGTCTGACCTTTCAAATAGTCCTAGAAGCAAATTATTCTAGTTTTCTCCATTTTACATAAAAGGCACAGAAAGGTTGCAGCTTGTCTGTTGGGCAGTAAAAGGGAAGGAGAAAAGTAAAGGGCAGAAGTATATTGTCTATTTAGTGTCAGGCAGCGTTAATCAGGTTTTACAGATTTCTTATTTGATCCCTACAGCACCTCTGGTATATGATGGTTCTCATTTTACAGTTTGATGAATAGCCAACAAAGGTTAAATTACTTCTGAGGTTATACTTAGTAGCTGTATAACCTGACCAGGTCCAGTGCTCTCAGCTGTACCACCAGTTGCCTTTAAGTGTCGTGTCTAATTTGAACTTAGGTCCAAAACGCCAGTTCCAGCACTAGCTACTTGACCATACTCTCTCTGATCCCTAACGTGAATATCTAAGCCTTTGCTTGTTAGTATTCACAAAATAGTTCATTTTACTTTAGGGTTGTTGAGTATGTTTACACTGGGAATGGGCTATTACTGTGTAAAGAGTGAATACAGGAGGACCATGTAGATCAATATTTTAGGGGTCAGAGGGGGGTGAAGAGTAAAAGATCTAAATTAGGATAGGTATAAAAAGAAGCAGTCTTGTAAGGTGTATTTTCAGGATGGTAAATAAGTGGATGTGGAGTGGGGGAGGGGGAATAAGAGACAAATGGAAAACAGGTTGTGAACCAGCATGACTGGAATATTAAAATCGAATAGTTTGGAGAAGATAGATACCTATGGAGATGTCTAGCAAATAGGTAGAAATGGAGAATGGGAATAGAAATAAAAACTGGAGATGGAGATAGATTAGGAGAGGCTGAAGGGTCCAACAAGTGGAGCTGACTTTGGAAGGACTACTTCATCCTACATAGAGAGGATCTCGGAAAAGTGGGGAGAATGGGTTTTAGAGTGGTAAATCACAAGGAGAGTTTGAGATAGATGACCTTACCTTTTTTCATCTGAGGAAGGACTATATGTTGAGAGGGAGCAGGAAGGTGAGGTGTAGGTGGATTGAGGTTTTGTGCAGCAGCCAAATGGGGAAATAACATTTAATCAGAAGAATGAAAAGGTGGAGGTATAACAGTAAAAATCCAATTGAAAGAAAATTGGATTTACACACATATATTGTATCTAGGTTATACTGTAACACATGTAAAATGTATGGTATTGCCTGTCATCTAGGGGAGGGAGAGGGAAGGAGGGAAATTTTTGGAAAAATGAATACAAGGGATAATGTTATAAAAAATTACTCATGCATATCAAAAAAAATTTATAAAATTAATAAAAAAAATAAAACGAAAATCCAGTTGAGATGAACATACAAATAGAGTGGTATGTGGATGTAATGGTTTTAACATAGGATTGGGGTTTGGGAAGAGGAGTAGATTTAGGATACTAGGAGATAAGATTCAAAGATCAAAGACAGTGTAGAGTTACATTGGTTAAAAGCTCAAGATTTTTAAAATGTAATGTTTGGGAGGAAGGCGAGACCAAATCGGGTTGTGTACTTGGAAGAATGGTATGACTGAAAAGGTTCAGGGAGAGCTAGAAGATTTTGATGAACTAAAAAAATTCATTAGAGTAAATAATTCCATTATTAATTTGAGTAGCAATATCCCAGTAGTAATTGAGGGAGTGATCGTGCAGATCACGGAAATTAAAGAGCGGGATGAACCAGGTAGCAAAAATATTTGAGGATACTTTAGCATGTATGTTGAAGTCTTTGAGTAGAAGGACATTTTAGGATTGAGAGAAACACTTAGCTAGGTATTAAACAATGTTAACTTCATAAAGGAGGCAGACCTGGGTACCAGTAAATAATAGCCACTATGCATGGATAGGATGTCCTAGCTGGATAGGGTGAACCTCAAGAGAGATTGCTAAAAGTGTCAGATAAAAGATTTTGGAAGTCAATCAGTGGACATGTATTGCATTGCTTACCATGTCCAAGCACTGTGCTAGGAATATAAAGCCAAAAAAGTTGTAGAAAATATTAGCCAAGTGCTTTACTCATTGAAGTAAGAATGTCCTGGAGATTGTTGGATAATAGCTACCAGAAGAATTTTGATCGGGTAATAAATTTTAGAGCCATCTGCATAGAGGTGATAAAGCAATGATAGGAAGATGAGATTGCTAAAAAAAAAAAAAGTGATGAATAAAGAGAAAAGGATTTAGGACTATATTCTTCTTCCATTGTCTTCTAGAATGTCATGCTCTATTACATTATAATCTCAAACATCATCTGGATTTATCCTCTTTCATGCCTTTGACACTTTGTTTTTCACTGTCACTTTATCTGTTTTCCCTCTCTCTCTTTAAAAAAATTTTTTTAATATATTATTTTCCCAAATACATGTAAATCAATATTTTTGTAACACTTTGTGTTCCAATTTCCCCGCTATCTTCTTCCCTTCCTAAGACAAGTAATCTGATAGAGGTCAAATATGTGCAATTCTTTTTAACA
Source organism: Sminthopsis crassicaudata (assembly GCF_048593235.1). Taxonomy (NCBI): domain Eukaryota; kingdom Metazoa; phylum Chordata; class Mammalia; order Dasyuromorphia; family Dasyuridae; genus Sminthopsis; species Sminthopsis crassicaudata. Next base: position 407,367,483 of record NC_133620.1, read on the forward strand.
TTTCCATATTTATTCATGTGGTACTAGAAAAATCAGACCAAAAACCATGAGGAAAAAAAAGTAAGGTTGAAAATACTATACTTCAATCCACATTCAGTCTCCATAGTTCTGTCTCTAGATGCGGATGGCACTTTCATCCCAACACTATTGGAATTGCCTTGAATCACTGCATTGTTGAGAAAAGCTACATCCATCTCAGTTGATCATCATGTAATCTTATTACTGTGTGCAATGTTTTTTTCTTGGTTCTCACTTCACTCAGCATCAGTTCATGGATGTCTTTTCAAACTTTTCTGAAATCAGCCTGTTCATCTGTTTTCTTATAGAACAGTAATATTCCATTACATTCATATACCTTCTTAACTTATTCAGCCATTCCCCAACTCACAGACATTCACTCAATTTTCAGTTCTTTGCCACTACAAAAAGGGCTGCCACAAACATTTTTGCATATGTTGGTACTTTTCCCTCTTTTATGGTCTTTGGGATACAAACCCAATAGTGACACTTTTGGATCTAAGAATATGTAGTTTTATAACCACTGGGGCAGAGTTCCAAATTGCTCTCCAGAATGGTTGGATCATTTCATAACTCCACCAACAAGCATTAGTGTTCCAGTTTTCCAACATAATTTATCATTAATTTAATTAATTTCTCAATATTTATCACCTTGTCAACTTAGCCAATCTGAGAGGTATGAAATAGTGCCTCCGAATTCTCTTAATTTTCATTTTTCTAATTGTGATTTATAGCATTTTTTTTCATATGACTAGTAGTGGCTTTAATTTTTTCATCTGAAAATTCTTTTGACTATTAGTAGGGAATGACTTGTATTCTATCAATTTGACTCACCTCTCTATGTTTTAGAAATGAGGCCTTTATCAGACTGGTTATAAAAAATTGTTTCCCAGCTTTCTGATTTCCTTCTAATCTTGACCTCATTGGCTTTATCAAAATTGTCCATTTGGGATTTCATAATGTTCTTTTTCTTATTTGGTCATAAATTCCCTCCTTCCTTCACAGATCTGAAAGGTAGACTATCTCTTGTTCTCCTAATTTGCTTATAGTATGTTTACTTTTATGTTTAAATCGTGAACCCATTTTGACCTTATATTAGTACTGAATGTGAGATGTTGGTCTATGTCTAGTTTCTGTCATACTGTTTTCCAGTGTTCTCAGAAATTTTGGTCAACTAGTGAGTTCTTATCCCAGAAGCTGGAGTCTTGGGGTTTACCAAGCAGGAGAATGTTACAGTTATTGACTATTATGTCTTCTGTACCTAACTTATTACATTAATCTACCACTCTGTTTCTTAGCCAATACCAAATGGTTTTGATGATTGCCACTTTATAATACAGTTTTGGATCTCATACGGCTAGGCCACTGCCTTTTGCATTTTTTTTTTTTCATTAATTCACTTGATATTTTTGATTGTTTTTTCAGATGAATTTTGATATTTTTATTTTAGTTCTATAAAATGCTTTTTTTAGTTTGGTGTGGCACTGACTTTGTAGATTAATTTAGGCAGAATTGTCATTTTTATTATATTAGCTTGGCCTACCAATGAGCATTTGATATTTTTTCCAGTTGTTCAGACCTGACTTTATTTGTGTGACAAGTGTTTTATAATTGTGTTCATAAAATTCCTGGTTTTATCTTAGCAGATAGACTCCCTAGTATTTTATATTGACTACAATTATGTTAAATAAGATTTCTGTTTTTATCTCTTGTTGCTGGGCTTTATTGGAAATATATAGAAATGCTGATGATTTATGTGGCAGTTTTTTTATATCCTGTAACTTTGCTAAAGTTGTTAATTGTTTCAAGTAGTTTTCAAGTTGATTCTTGAGGATTTTTAAGGATACCATCATATCATCTGCAAAAAGTGATAGTTTTCTTTCCTCAATGACTACTCAATTTCTTCAATTTTTATTCTCTTATTGCTAGACATGTCTAGTACAATACTGAATAACGGTGATAATGAGCATCTTTGTTTCACCTCTGATCTTATTAGGAATGCTTCTAGCTTATCCCCATTACATATAATGCTTGCTGATGGTTTTAGATAGATGTTGCTTATCATTTTAAGGAAAACTCCATTTTTTCCTATGCTCTCTAGTGTTGTTTTTTGTTTTGTTTTGTTTTGTTTTTTATAAAAATGAGTGCTGTATTTTGTCAAAAGCTTTTCCTGCATATATTTAGATAATCATGTGATGTCCGTTAATTTTGTTATTGATGTGATCAATTATACCAATAGTTTTCCTGATAATGAACCAGCCTTGCAATCCTGGTATAAATCCCTCTTGGCTATACAATGTTACCTTGGTGCTAAAAAATGCTGTAATCTCTTTGCTAATATTTTATTTAAAGTTTTTACATCAATATTCATTTTTTTTTTTTTTCTGAGGCTGGGGTTAAGTGACTTGCCCAGGGTCACACAGCTAGTAAGTGTTAAGTGTCTGAGACCAGATTTGAACTTGGGTCCTCCTGAATTCAAGGCTGGTGCTCTATCCACTGCTCCACCTAGCTGCCCCCTACATCAATATTCATTAAGGAGATTGGTCTGTAAGTTTCTTTCTCTGTTTTGATTCTTTCTGGTTTAAGTATCAAGACCATATTTGTGTCATAAAAGGAATTTGGTAAGACTCTATATCTATTTTTCCCAAATACTTTGTATGCTATTAGAATTAATAATTTTTTAAAATATTTGGTAGAATTCACTTGTAAATCCATCAGGCTCTGTGGATTTTTTCTAAGGGAGTTCATTGATTACTTGTTCAATTTCCTTTTCTAAAATGGGGTTATTTAAGTATTTTATTTCCTCTTCTGTTAATCTGGGCCTACTCAGCTTTATTTATTAGTTCAATAGTTTTGTTTCAATTTTATTAATCTCTACTTTGATTTTCAGAGTTTCCAATTTAAAAATGTTTTTTTATAATATTTTTATAATTTTTTGTATTCAATTGGGGGGGCTAATTTGTGGGGGGGGGTTAAAGTTTTTTTTTAGTTGCATGCCCAATTCACTGATCTCCTCTTTTGGTCCTTTATTCATGTAAGTATTTAATAGAGATTTAAATTTCTTCTAAGATCTTCTTTGTCTGTATCCTATAAATTTTGATATGTTATCTTGTAACGTGCTCTCCTGGCAGTTACTATTACTAGTCTGTCCTAGACCCACCAGAGTACCTTTAACCACTGTGCTTAGCAGTGTGAACTCTACCCGGCTCGCCTCCTCTGAGGCCTTCAAAGGTCTCTGGCCACAATCTCTTGAATCTATAGCTTAATAACCGGTAGCGCACTCAAGAACAGCCACGTGTAATCTTAAAAGCCTTTATTATACATACTCACATAATGCCCTGACTGATGCCCTGACTTGTTGGTTCCCGAGTGAACACTTGGTCAGAAGACCCTCGTGTTCACTACTAAAATCCTTACCTCTTTTGGCTATCCATCTTGGCTTGGCCACCCAGGCTAGGGAGCCAGGGTGAAGAGCGCCAGGTTAAAGAGAGCGACTGCTGCCTGTGAGGTCACACACACAGCCAATCAGCAAGAGAGTCACCCATTATGAAGCTATCTCAAAATGGACAGGATCCCACCTACAAGGCAGTCCTAATATCCACAGAAATTACTTCCGGGCCTCAATCTCCCGAGGCACTGTGGTGCTGCCCATTTAAAGAGCTCTTACATTATCTTATTTTTATTCCTTTGGATGAAGTTTTTGTTTCTATGATTTATTGTTTGACCCACTCTTTTTCCTTCTTTAAAAAAAAAAAGTTTTTCAATAGCTTTTTATTTTTCAAAATATATGCAGATAGTTTTCAACATTCACCCTTGCAAAAATTTATGTTCCAAAAATTTCTCCCTCTCTTTCTCCCCAGACAGCAAGCAATACAATATATGTTAAACATGTGCAATTCTTCAATACATATTTCTACATTCATTATGCTACACAAGAAAAATCATATCAAAAAATAATAAAAATAAGAAAAAAAAGCAAGCAAATTACAAAAAAAAGGTGAAAACACTATGTTGTGATCCACATTCAGTCCCCATAGTTCGTTTTTTGGATGCAGATGTCTCCTTCCATCACAAGTCTATTGGAATTAGCCTGAATCACTTTGGTGAAAAGAGCCAAGTCCATCAGAAATAATCATCATATAATCTTGTTTTTGCTGTGTACAATGTTCTCTTGGTTCTATTCACTTCACTTAGCATCAGTTCATGTAAGTCTCTCCAGGCCTTTCTGAAATCATTCTGCTGATTGTTTCTTATAAAATAATAATATTCCATTATATTCATATGCTCTATTATTATTCAGCCATTCCCCAACTGATGGTCATCTATTCACTTTACAATTCTTTGCCACTACAGAAAGGGCTGCTACAAACATTGTTGCACAGTCCTTTTCCCTTTTTTATGATCTCTTTGGGATACAAACCTAGTAGAGACACCACTGAAAGAAAGGGTATGCTGTTTTATAGCCCTTTGGACATAGTTCCAAATTACTCTCCAGAATGGTTGTATCATTTCTTTTTTTTTTTTTTTTTTTTTTTTTTTTGAAATCTAATGTTCTTGCTTTATTTTTCTTCTATTTAAAAATTATGACAAGTATGGAAATACATTTTGCAGGATTTCACATGTGTAATTAATATGTTTATTGCTGACATCATTAAGTGGAGGAGGAAAGGAGAAAATTTGAAAATTCAAAATTTAAAAAGAAAAGAATATCAAATGTTTGTATTTTAATGCACAAGTGATTTGTACTGGTAGAGAAATTTCCAACCACTTGTGAAATGATAGGTCCAGTACAAAAAGACAAAACAAAACAATTTTTAATGCTAAACTGGAATTAGTAGAGACATCCTACATGTGACATTTAATAACTATAACTATAAACAAATCACCTAACCTTTCTTTGCCAATCTTTTAATTTATTTATTTTTATTTTTTTATTTTTTTATAATATTATCCCTTGTATTCATTTTTCCAAATTATCCCCCCCTCCCTCAATTCCCTCCCCCCGATGACAGGCAATCCCATACATTTTACATGTGTTACAATATAGTCTAGATACAATACATGTGTGTGAATATCATTTTCTTGTTGCACAATAAACATTAGAATCCGAAGGTACATGCAGCCTGGGCAGACAGATATTAGTGCTAACAATTTACATTCACTTCCCAGTGTTTCTTCTCTGGGTGTAGCTACCTCTGTCCATCATTGATCAACTGGAAGTGAGTTGGATCTTCTTTATGTTGAAGATTTCCACTTCCATCAGAATATATCCTCATACAGTATTGTTGTTGAAGTATACAGTGATCTTCTGGTTCTGCTCATTTCACTCAGCATCAGTTGATTCAAGTCTCTCCAAGCCTCTCTGTATTCCTCCTGCTGGTCATTTCTTACAGAACAATAATATTCCATAACCTTCATATACCATAATTTACCCAATGGTTGTATCATTTCACAACTCCATTAACAATGTATTGGTGTCCCAGTTTTCCCACATCCCCTCCAACATTTATCAATATCCCACTCATTTTTTAGAATTAGATTAATTTCCAATTAGTTTTTAGTTGATCTTTCCATGTTCCTTTATTGCATGTAATTTTTATTGCATTATGATCTGAAAAGGATGCATTTTATATTTCTGCCTTCCTGTATTTCACCGTGATGTTTTTATGACCTAATGCATGATCAATTTTTGTGTGAGTGCCATGTACTACTAAGATTCTTTTCTATCCCCATTAAATCTTCCCCATGGGTGTCTCATAAGTAAGTTTTCTAAGATTCTATTCACCTCCTAAACTTCTTTCTTGATTATTTTGTGGTTAGATTTATCTAGATCTGAGAAGGGGAAGTTGAAGTCCCATACTAGTATAATTTTGCTATCTTATTTCTTCCTGCAATTCACTTATTAACTTCTTTAAGATTGTGGATGCTGTACCACTTAGTATATATATGTTTAGTATTGATATTATTTTATTATCTATGGTACCTTCTAATAAGATGTAGTTTCTTTCCTTATCTCTTAATTAGATCTATTTTTGCTTTTCCTTTGAGATCAGAATTGCTACCTCTGTTTTTTTTTTTTACTTCAGCTGAGACACATTATATTCTGTTCCAGCCCTTTACCTTTATTCTTTGTGTATCTCTTTTCTTTAAATGTGTTTCTTTAAACAACATTTTGTAGGATCCTGGTTTTTAATCCACTCTGCTATATGCTTCTGTTTTATTATGAGAGTTCATCCCATTCACACTCACAGTTATGATTACTAGCTGTGTATTTCCCTCCATCTTATTTTCTCCTATTTATAGTTTTTTTCTTTTTCTACCCTGTCCCTCCTCACAAGTGTTTTGTTTCTTATTATCTTCTCCCTCAATCTATCCTCCCTTCTATCATTCTTCTTTCCTTCTCTTACCCCTTTCTTCTTCTATCTCCCTTTTCTTTCTCATTTCTCCTCTTTTTCTATAAGATAAATTTCTTTACAAAAATGAGAGTATATGTTACTCTCTCTTTGTGCCAGATCTGATAAGATTAGGTTTCAGACAATGCTCATTCCCCCCCCCCCCTTCTTTCTCTCTACATAGGTCTTTCTGCCTATGTGATCTAATTTAGCCCATTTTACTTACCCTTTCCTCTTCTTCCAGTACAATCCTTTTTCTACCCCTTAATATCTCTTTTTTTCTTATATTATCATATCAAAATTAACTTATACCCTTACCCTTTGCTTTGTCCATGTATACCCCTTTTAACTTCCCTAAGAGTTATTATAATCTTCCCATGTAGGGATATAAATCCTACATGGGAAGTTTAACCTATAAATAACATGTTTGTTTTCAGAAAGGCCTGGAGTGACTTACATGAACATGAAGCAAGTAGAACTAAGAGAACATTGTACACAACAACAACAAGATTATATGATGATCAATTCTGATCAACAAGGCTCTTTTCAACAATGAGGTGATTCAGGACAATTCCAATAGACTTGTTTGTGATGGAAAGAGTCATCTGCATCCAGAGAGAGGACTAAGGGGACTGAATGTGGATCATAATATAGTATTTTCACTTGTGTTGTGTTGTTGTTTGCTTGCCTTTTGTTTTCTTTCTCATTTTTTCCCCTCTTTGATCTCATTTTTCTTGTGCAACATAATTGTGGAAAGATATATATATATATATATATATATATATATATATATATATATATATATATATATATATATATATATATATATATGAGAATTGCACATGTTTAACATCTATGGGATTACTTGCTGTCTAGTGGAGGGATGAGAGATGGGGAAGGAGAAAAATTTGAAACACAAGGTTTTGCAAAGATTAATGCTGAAAATTATCTTTGCATGTATTTTGAAAATAATAAACAACTATTAAAATTTTTTTTCATATTTACCTTTTTGTCCTCTTGAGTCTTGTATTTGAAGATTAAATTTTAATTCTGGTCTTTTCATAAGAAACAATTGAAAGTCTTCTGCTTTAAGGAAGATCCTTCTCTTCCTCTGAAAGATTATGTTCAATCTTGCTGAGTAGTTCATTCTTAATTATAGTCCTTTAGTATATCATATTCTACTCTGGATCATACTAATTTGTGTATCCATGATACAGTTGCCACACCTAGCAATGTCTTCCAAATGTCTTCCAAAAAAGTTGGCAAGACTTAATGCTTTTTTAATTGAAGCAACTTTAGGAATGTGTCTCCCACCATGGTACTTAATATCTACTACCACAGTGAATCTTAACATTTATATTAGAAAATTCTTTTGAGATTTATCTACCTAAAAACTTCTAAGAGTGAATATACCACCACTAATCCAGGGCAATTAATTCAAAGTGTTAATAACGTCATCCCTATTCCCCAAAATAACAACAAAAAATCTTTGGTCTTGTTATTCTTTTGCAGGTACCTCCACTAAATTGTAGATAAGACACAAATTAACAATTCAAGGAAGTTATTCTCAGAGATAAAATGGGCTGTCTTTGAGGAAGAGAGAAAAGCATAAATAACTAAAATTTTGAATTTGGGAATGACATGCTAAATCCATGCAACAAAAACCAGGCTCAGCCAGTATGGTAGCCACCATATTTTTTGGTTAAGTATTGTGAATGGAGATGGAGACTACAAGTGGTCTTGTAGTCAAAAAGTCCTGGGCTGAAATTCTGCCTTAATTCTCTTTTGGCTGTGTGACTTTGGATAAATCATTGTAGTCTCTCTCAGTTTCAGTTTCTTCATCTGTAAAATGAGAAAGATGAAACCTATAGCACCTACTTCATTGGAGTCAAATAAAATGCCTATAAAATGCCTATAAATCATTTTATGAACCCAAAAGTGTAAGTGTCTTTGCTGATGTTGTTACTGTGGATTCAAATTCAAACTTTTCAAGTTTAAGGGCTATAACATATTCTCAAAATAAATAAACTTTATCTTTTTCTTTAAAAAAAAAAAAAACTTGGAATAGTTTTTCTAAGGAATTATGAAGAAGTCTTTGTGGATATATTTAACAGATCTCTGTACCTATATGTGTATTGCACTATGCTACATACTTAAAAAAATACAAAGAAGAGATTATAGATGCCACCTTCATACTGTTTATCACCTTAATTTATGACAGTGGGACAATGGAGTGATGAAGAAGAAATTTATCAATGATGCTGGTATAGTAATGACCGGGTCCTTCCCACACCTGATTCAATCAACCCCACTCCCTATATGCTTCCTAACTTCAATGAAAAAGTTGAGGTTACCCAAAATGAACATTAGGACTAGGTGGCCCAATGGTTAGACTGCCAAGTCTGGAGTCAGGAAAATCTGAGTTCAAATTTAGCCTCAAGCACCAACTGTGTGACCCTGGGGTCTGTTTGCTTCAGTTTCCTCCTCTGTAAAATGAACCAGGGAAGGAAATGGCAACCCAAATATCTTTGCTAGAACTTCCAATGAGGTCACTAAAAATTGGACATGACTGAAAATAGTTAATTGCTCCACAACCATGTGAACATTATCAATTCTCTAACCATCAAATTCAGAAGAAGTTGTGATCCTTCCTTTCTTAGCTCACAGGAACAATGGCACAATTTAGATTGAATAATCAGTTTGGGAGAGTCTTCCTCCCAACGATGCCTAATAAGCAGCATAAGATCTTGTCAGGTTAAGCATTTTTCTCATGATGACAAGGCCAGGGCAGACAGAAGTCCAACCTAAATCTGCTGATTGCTCTCTACCTAGCTGCCTCTCACTTTCATTTCAACCTAGATACCCATTTCTGCCAAATTGACTTTATTCCTTCAGCCATCCTTTTTACCTTTAGTTTCTCCCTCAAATGGCTGTTTCCTTTCTGCCAAAAACTACCAAAAAACAAAACAAAACAAAACCCACCCACACTTCCCTCCAAAAACCAAAAGACAAACTATCCTAAATAACCTTTTATTTGACCTTCAAGCTATACTCACCCAGAATATTTCTTGCTTTGCTGTTAAGTCTTCTAGAAATCTTCCGCTTATCATCTGTTTACCTTTGTAATCTTTTTCATCACAGCAATGGAAAGTGATGCACTTAATTTAAGAGAGTGTCCAGAGGACAATCCAGAAGGACCTCAAGTCTATATCAGATAAGGATCATTTGAAGGGCCAGGGGAAAAGAAGCCTCATTGGGAGTGGGAAGGCCAGGGGAAATATGAGTTTTCTTCAAATATTTGGAACACTTATGTGGAAAAGGGAATAAAATTCTTTTTTGGTCTCAGAGGACCAAGAACAATGTAAAAATGCAAATTTATACTTGTCAGGAAAAACTTCCTTTTAGAGCTGTCCAGAGTACCAGATAAGATAGGGGAGGAGGAAGAAAGGAGACAATTGCTATCAGCTGGTTGTGGGTTCTCTTTCCTTTTGACTTGGTGGAGCCTCCCACATATATTGGTGACTTACCTTCCTTTCTATTTCTTGGTTCTTTGGCTGAGCACTACTGCCCTACAGGGATGCTACTATCTGAGATAGCTTCTCATTTTCCTGTACCTCCATTTCTGCAGCTAGGGATTGGTGATGGGGCAGAGTTATTTATTGCTTTGCTTTGTTAGACAAGGACTAGGGTGGGGTTCAGGAAGTAGCTAGTAATAGATAAGAAATTGTTGAGCAGATCCCAGAATAAAAGTCTCTTAGTTGAGTTGTTACTTCTTTTAGTCCTTTGTTAGGGTTTTTATTGTCTTAGACTAGGGAGATAGCTTTATCTCTTGTGAACAATACTTTTTTTTTTTTTTTTTTTTTTTTTTTTTTTTGGTTTCACTTCTTGTGAATATTCCTCACAAGGTGAGGTTTGAAGGGTCATGAAGATCAGAAAAAATGTGTAGGCCTCTGGTAGTCCACAGATCCTCAAAAATACACATTAATCAACTGTGCAAAGCTAGGGAAAAAAAAGAAAAGAAACAGTCCTTACTATCAAGGAATTTAATGCACTATATTAAGAGATAGAACATGCACGATAAGAGGGTATGCAAAATATATACAAAGTAAAATTCAATTTGTTGGGGAGACACTGCACATGGGGAAAGGAATCGGAAAAGATCTCAGTAGAAGCTGACATTTGAAGTAACCTGGGAAAGTAGGAATTCTAAGAGTGAGGAGGAGAAGTATTTGTGAGAAGGCTTTTCTAGCAATTGCAATGTTAATTATATTAAGAAGCAGCAAGGAAGCTTATTGAGCTAGATGAGTTGGGAGGTACCAACTCTATTTTTTCCATTGAAATGGATGAGCAGTCTTTACCATCTCTCTTGCCTTCATCTCCTAAGATCTTCCCATTTTATCTTCTCAGCTTTTATAACATTCATGCTCTGGGTACTGTCATCTGACCTACTAATGAATCCAAGCGTTTCTTGGCTATCCCACCAAATTTCCCTTAGATGTATGGGCCTTTCCATCCATCTTATAGACAACTATATAATCTCTCCTAATTAGAACATGAGTTTTTTGAAAAGAGAGACTATCCTACTTTTTGTATCCCTAGAGCTTGGCATATAGTAAGAAGGGTCAATAAATGATTTTCATTCATTATAGAATTCAAGAAAGAGAATAATAGGTAGTAAGTTTGGAAAATAGGTTTGAGGCAGGTGATAAAAGACTTTAAATAGCAGAGCAGTTCATATTTGAGCTTTGATGTATAAGAACTTTATTGGTTTTTATTGAGCAGGAGAATAATATGGGAGGAATTGTGCTTTAGGAGAATCACTTTGGTAGCTGTGTGCAAGATGATTTAGAGGGAAAATGATACAGGGAGATCAGTCTGGAGGCTATTGCAACAGTGGCAGAACAGGTGGGGCTAAAAACACTCCTGAACTGGAGAAAATCAACCACTGTCCCCAGTGATTGTATAACATCACACCAACAGCACATGGGAAAGTCAGGAGTTGTAGTTAGAGCCTCGAATTTCAAATTCCTTCTCATCCCATCCCATACTGCCTTGCTGAGCTCTCAGAGGCACCGTAGCAGGTTCCAGAGCTGTGATGCCAAATCCAGCACAGCGTCCGATGAACTAGACTTTTGTAGAGGAAGACTCAATAAGGCTTGAGAAATGATTGGTTGGGGACAGGAGGAGGTGAGTGGCCATGAGAAGTGTGGATAGCTGGGAACTGGATGGTGCTGCCATCAGAAAAGCAGGGAAGTGAGGAAACGAGGGTTTAGGACAGGACTGGTGATGTCTGTGGAAAATCCCTTTCTCAGAATGCTTTAAAATACACACATCTCCCTTTCTCTGGACAATTGCCAAGTCTAGGTTTCCCTACTGATATATATGTTTTAAGTGCACAGGTCAATTGAAAGTTTCTCTCCTCTCTACTCAACTTGAGCAGGTGAACAACATGCAGTCATATCACAACGTATCAGTCCTCTCCAAGGGACATGTAAATAACAGAGCGGGAAAGGCAAGGCAGAGCATTGGAGGCAAGAGCACATGCTTGGCCTGGGATTAAAAAAAAAAAAAGGCAGAAGGGCTAAGCTCCAGCTTCCAAGTGGCCATTTTGTCATGTGTGAGCTCAGACGATTACTGAACACAGCAGAATGTCCAGGGAGGACGGGCCCCGGTGGGAGGACAGGCTGAGCTCCTTTAGCTGTACTCATCCTCTAGGGATCCGCCCTTCCTCCAGCCTCAGCCTGTGTCCATAGAAGGTGCGGCTGGCGGGCACAGTGGCCACGCCCTGGATCTGTCTCAGCAGGCGGCTAACACAGGCTGCGGGTATCTGGCAAGCCTTGTCCATCAGCCAGTGAGGGGGAGGGCCACTAAGAGCGAGGGACAGTAGAGAACCATTTATTTCAATGACCATGAATGGGGGCACTGTGGAGTCTAGTCGGCATTGAATACACAAAGGCCATCCTTGGCATTCCAGGCCATCACCAGTCAACCTGGCCTTTGTTATGCAACTGGACTCCAGAAGAGAAAGTGAGGCCGCCTTTAGGCAACTGCATATTTATTATTATTTTTTTGCTGAGGCAATTGGGGCTAAGTGACTTGCCTGGGGTCACACAGCTAGGAGTGCTGAGTCTGAGATCGCATTTGAACTCAGGTCCTCCCAACTTCAGGGTTGGTGCTCTCTCCACTGCGCCACCTAGCTGCCCCTGCAACTGCATACTTTATGTATTTTATTATAGTCATCTATTAATATCAATCTATTTTATTCACTATTTTACCCTAACAAATATCGTGATGTCAATGGTTCTCTTAAAAAATAAAGGACCTTTACCGCCACCACCAAAAACGATTGTATTCAGCCTCAGTTCCATTCTCTATAAAAGTGAGGAATTAAGCTAGTGTCTAATTCACTAAAATCTAATAACCAGATGAGCTGTCAGGATCCTAATGGTTATAACATTTTGTAACTAATTTGTTGCCAGTTCCATCTGTGTTTTCCTTTGTGATTTTGCTTGAAATATTATTAAGGTTCTGAGAATTACATTTATTTAGTATCAATGTTTCTATATTATATATAATGTATATATATATATACACACACATATTCATATGAATATATAGGAACAAGTGTAAACTGCTGCTGCTACACATACATATATGTATATGTAGGAACAAGTGTCAACTGCTACTGTATTCATACACATATATGTATATATGCACATACAAGTGTAAACGGCTGTTGTTACTTAAACACATATGTGTGTATGTATATGTATGTACATATATATGTAGGAACAAGTGTAAACTGCTGCTGCTACTATATACATACAGATATATATATGTGTGTCTATATATTACATATGTATATGCATACACACATGCATTTAGGAACAATCCTGTTGCTGCTACTTATACTACATATATGTATGTGTATATACACACATATATGTATTTAGGAACAACTATAAAACTGTTGCTGTTATTGATATTATTACATATGTGTGTGTACACACACACACACACACACACGTATTTAGGAACAAGAGTAAGCTGCTGCTGCTACTATCCCTTGGAATTTTTATGATGCTTTAAGGTTTGCTTTACAAACATTAGGTCACTGGACATTCAAAATAACCCTGTGAGGTGTTATCCCCATTTTACAATCGAGGCCACTAATTCCAAGAAAGGATGTCACCCAGCTATATGTAGGAACATGTGTTCACAGGAGTATTTGAATTTAAATCTTCCTGACTCCAAATTTCATGTTCTCTGTGTTGGTGCATAGTTTTAGACCACTACACAAACCACTCTGTTCTAAAAGAACAGCTGCATGCATCTGTATTGGGTCAGCATATATTTAGTCTTACTGGACTGACAACAATCCACTGACGTATTCTGACGAGGGCCAAGTAGAATGTTGCTTGACAGACAGGTAGTCCCAGTCATGTTAGTCAATTCTGAATTCTGCATGCACCACAGGCTAGGGAAAACCCATGTGGATACATGCCCTCTCCTCTAGTTTCTGTGTATCTGAATCCAGGGGAAAGTGAAGGCAATAGATGATGCAAAGGGAATCAGGCCATTAAACTAAGAAAGGACCCTCTGCTAAGTTTGGAACTTTTGCCAGGATGGTATGTGATTAGCAAACATAAATGCAATTGAATGAGTGAACGAAGCATTTATAAATAATTGCTCACTAAGTACAAAGCCCTGAGAACGCAAATAAAACAGTAAGAGGATTCCTGCTCCCATGTGGCTTACATTCTAAATGAGGGATACGATATATAGGCTACAACAGATTTAAAGGTACTGGGCTCCTTTGGATACAGCAGCAAAACATGGTAAGATTCTTTCTTTAATAATATTTCTGATAAAATCGTATCAATTTCTGATGCCTCTAAGATTTTGGTAACAAGAACTTTCTGTACTGAGTCTTCAGCAATGTGATTGTAATACCCGGAGGAGTTTTTTCTTCCTGGGATGATGGCCCAGACATTGGTCTGGAAGTATTGATGTTTCCCAAACTCAGGGTTTGAGGGGAAATGGAAGCCAAGTTGGTGACGGTGGTAGTCTGACCTGCCCGGGGCACCCAGCCTTCTATTTCTCCCTCAGTGCCATGCTACTTCTAGCTATTTCAGCTAGACTGGCTTGCTTGCCCTGATGGCAGTTGGCTGATAATTGATGGGCCCCTTCTCCACAAGGGTTGCCACCCAGAATAGTGGCTTGCCTGGAAGTAGGGCCGATAATTTGGGGTGGGAGGATGCTGCCACACCCAGGGCTCTTGTGCCTGCCTGTTACTGGCAGTTGGTCAGCAGTTGCCCTGATGGTGATAGGGAAGGAGGGCCTCTACTCCACAATGATTCCCCTTCTCAGTGATGGCTAGGTCTGGTGATTGGGGGAACTGCTATTCCCAAGACTCTTGGGCTTGGGGGCCTGGGTTGTTCCCATTAGTGTTAGAGGGAAAATAATAGCCAAGGGGGTGATTCGGTTTGTCCGGCACATCATGCTGCCCGTCTCCCTCTCGGGGTATCTTGCTCCTTCAGCTAAGCTGGCTTGTCCCATGAGTGGCAAGGGCAGCTGTAGACTGCTACAAGAAGTATTTCAGGCAAAACAAAGATGTGACCCTCAGAGTCAAGCTTAGCTCCCCAGAGGACAAGTTATTATTGGGAAAGTTAGCATTTGGAAGTATGCATCGGAGTATTGTTCTACCCTCTAACACAAGTTACAATAAGCCACTTGGTATTATCTGAGGCCTACAATCCATGGCCTTTGGTTTAGGACCCTTGGGGCAAGATCCAACTCTAACTTTGGTATGGAACAGATTTTTGAAGCAGAAAACATCAGCAGATGAACTTTAAGATGTATGAGACAATACTTGATGGGTTCAAGGAAAAGGGTTCCTAACTCAAAATGCTAGAGAGAATATAAGCAACAGTGCATCTAGGAAGCTGGTGTGTCTATATTATCTAGTTCCAGGTAGAGATATAAGGATTTAAGCAGCATCTTCTTGGCAACAGAACATTGGGTATACACAGGTTTGTATGACCAGGAGCCACTATAGTAGGTGAAGAATTCTCTGGGTAGGGCTTCTTGTTTGTTAGGAATTGTTCTGACCCAAATTGAGATTTAAAGAGCAAGTTCCTCAAGGAAGTAAGAGGTTGATGAGAATCAAGGTATGTAGAATACTTTAATCACGCCTCACTGAATATGTAGGGAATCCTTAGTCTGAGGAAACAGTTCAGTGGAGTCAACATGTGGCCTTTCTAGTTCTATGTCACCAAGAACAGAATGATATAAGCTTTGCTGAGAACTGAGCAAAGAGTCTATTAAGTTACTTTGAAATCTCAGAAACAATCAACAAGCATTAATTCAGGACCAATATCGTGGGATGCTACTTCTAGAGCTGGAAGGACCTTAGGGGTTACTTAATCCAAGTTGAATTTGCCCAAACTCGTACAAATACTGTATGGAGGTGAACTGAATCCAGTCCACTGACTTCAAATACTGTGCCCTTGTAGTATATCCTCCATGAGAGATCATTTGAAGTTGTCCATTAATAAATATCTGAAGGGAGAGCTACCTCTCCCTTAACTTGATGGGTGAGAGGCACAAGCAATTTGCCATCATGGACTGCAGACAGGGATTAGGGACTTGCTTTGAAATCTTAATGTCCAGGGAAAACATGAGGTAAGTAACAGGTAGTTTTCACAAGGTATGAGGTAGCCTAAGCTAATTGGACTTTCCAGTAACCAGGAAGACAAAAGAATGAAGGGGCTGGGGAAGTGAAGGGCCTGGCATTCATCAGTTGTCCTGGAGAGTTGGGGCCAGGTGATACCCCATATGGAGGAAGGACTAGATGAAAAGGGACCTGTGTGTTTGGTCCCTTGGGGACTAGAGAAGCCTGGGAGCTGGAAACATTCTTAGCATTTGTTACTTAATATCAGAAAGTTGTGTTGAACTATGTCATCCCTGCCAAGACACTGACAGATATCCTTCGTGGGATAAGAATGGGAAAGCCTATGAGGAGCAATGGGCTTCCCAATGGCACTAATTGGAAACAGTTTATCCAAGAAACAGGACCAGGCCTTTAAGAATTTAATGGTGCCCCCAGCTGGTAGCATGGTATTAAAGGCGGAGGAGAGGTGAGGCTACACTGTGGTCAGTTTGGTATGAACTCATCCATCAGGAAGAAACTATCCCTTCTGGGGTTTAAAAGATACTGTAATTATCTTGGATTATACTTTAACCTTTGTTAATTCTTCTTCAAATAATATGATCTCAATATTGTTGCTGTTCTCTATACACCAACAAACAAGTAGAATATTGGCACGTGAACAACTATCCACTGAACAGTTAAGAAAAGTTGTTGATCTGGTCCCAAGTCAAAAATATGCTATACGGAGTTTAACCAAAAAAGAAAGACACAACCAATGATTATTTTTAGTATAATTTTATTTGACAGAAAATACAACTTTTGGCAAATGAAACAGCATGAAATAATAAAATGTTAAAAATAATATGAAAGGAAAGCACATCATCTTTTCCTCAAATTTAACATTGGGATTTGTCTTTTCATAACCTAAGCAACATAATAATCTCCTTTTTTTTTCACTTAGTGCCTATGAAAATACAGCCACAGATTAAATACTTTTCAGTTTAAGTTCCTTATCTTCCAAATAAAATAACATTGAGAATTAAGTGTACTTCTACAGCAAAGTTTTATTAGAGTAGTTGCCTAAGATCAGTGATAGAACTCTTAAGTATAGCTAGAGCAAGGTCAGTGCTAAGTAAAGATCACAAATACAGTAGTGGCCAGCTATATGGAAGAGGTAGACTAAAATTTTCATCACAGTTTCATGGACAAGATGCACTAATTCACCCTATACCCTGGTTTACTAGTTGCAGTTTTATAATTAAGATTGCATCTTCTCCTTTCTAGAAAGTAACTTAATAGAATTTAAAGCACATGGAGCTGTTAATAGGCAATACTTAGACCCAGAGGAATGTGTTCCTTTTCCTTTGGATGTGACGTAGAGGCCATACCTCCTAACTGGAGAAGAGGTGGACCTAATAATAATAATAGTGCACAGCAACTACTGTTTTGGTCAATTACAGAAGAATTCATAGATTCCATCTGATATTTAACCTGTGGAAAATTTAGATCTGATTGTCTTATATTTAGGAATTCAAGATACTATTATCTTTCTACCTAAGCATTTTTTCCCAGTATGTCAGGGTAAATAAAGCTGTTTTACATCACTGGTAAGGTTGATATTGCAAACATATCTGTATTACAATTCTGGCTTGATTACAACAGGGGGTAAAAATAAAAGCAGTCAAAGTGAATGCATATTTAGTTAAAAATGCAATACAAGCATGTTCTAAAAATTTATAAGTCATTTATTTGTTATACAGGACACAGTTTCCTTTAAAACCTATGTTAAAAAGTGATTGATCAGTTCTAGGATAATTCACAAAAACCTACATAATATTTACTGCAGCTGAATAAGAATACTGAATAGTTGCAATCCATTTTAAATCCTCCCATGACTTGAGCCCAGACCACAGAATGATCCAAACTTATGAAATGCTACTAAAACCCAATGCTGGCCATTACAGTCAGATGGGCCTGTGGTTTTCTTATATCATACTCACATTTAATATGGTTGATTTTCCATATACTCTAAGTGACCATACACAATTTATTAAATACAGTTATCATAACTGTAATAAAATAAGGCATGTTTATAATGTTATAGGGAAATTTTAAGTTTTGCACACAAAAATGTAACAGAGGGTTTGTAAAATATTGCAGAGAAAGAAAACAAATTTAAGCTAACAAAAAAATAACCAAAGTTACTACTCTGTTCACTGTTTGTTTGTTTGTTTGTTTTTTCCCTGATGCCCTGCTATTAGTTAAATGCTAATTCTTTTCCCGTGGGGATTACATTATGATTGGATCATTGTGATGACCTAATCAGATTCCAAATAATTTTGTACAAAAATAATTTAACTACGTCTTTCATAGTTAAGCTTTTCATTACAACAGCTAATTAAATATAATACATTAATACAAATGGTCATATAGTGATAAGCAGAAAAGGGGATACGTTTCACCTATTTTAGGGAAGAAATATTCATTTAAATTTACTTTTAAAAATATGTTGTTAAAAATAGTTTCACAGTTAAACAATTTAAAAATTCTCTTTGAAACTCTTTTACTTTTAAAAAGGGATATGTTAGGTCTATATTATTTGCTGAGCTTCTGCATAAGTGCTGGTGGTAACATTTTTCCTAAGCTGGTTACAGCTTTGTTATAAGAACAAGTCTTTAAGAGTTTAAAGCCTCTTGGCCTACATGTAACATACAAAAATTTATCACAGAGTATTATAGTTAATATAAAAATACTTTCTAGTTTTCCATAGTTAATTCAGTAAATATACTCCTCCCTGGTAAAGGGCTTTCTGAAAAGAACATCTATTTCCTTAGGGGGAACCAGCAATATTTAACTACATTCTTCTTCAGAATAAATAAAGCAAAACACTTCAATGTAGTAAACTCCTGTGGTTTCTCTCTTTTTAAAGCAACTACCAATTATAAATATTTTAGGATGAAGGCAAATGAATGTGAAAAATGAATAGTTCATTGAATAATACTATGGGCATGGCTGCAACAGTATTTTATCTAGCTGGGAAAATCTTAAAAACCTCTATTATTTCTGAAAGTTATTAAATGAAAAGAGAATGAAGACTCAGTGGGCTAGACTGTCCTATGCACATTCATACTTCTTTTTCAAAGAAAGATTTCTATGTATAAGGAGGAAAATTAGGCTCTTGTTTTCTAAGTCCTTAAATGGTTAGCACAGACTATTCATTCAATTATGATTTGTGACAAAGACTAAACTGTAAATCTGGATATTAGAGAAAGTATCAAGTATGAAGAAGAATCAGAAAGAAGGAAAGGAAGCCAGAGCATTGCTTGGGAATACTATCTGTGGTCTCAGATGTATATTTAACCAAGTCAAACTGAGTATAGGCTTAACCCAAGATTTGGTAGGATGGGATTTACAGTTAGAATGTGGCAATGGAAGGTTGAATATTGTACAAGAGAGATTTTTTTCTTAAGTAAAAATCCATAAATGTGAGAAAAATACATGGTATAAAATATTCAAGTAAAGATAAAAAAGAAACAAAGTATTAATGCAGAAATAAAACTACATACCATTTGACAAGCAACATAATGTAAGAGCCTTGAGGCCAAGGATTAATTTTTTTTTTTAAATCAATGTTTTCCTAAACATTAGCCTGTACTTTGCTGGAAGTAGGCACTTAATCAATTCTGGAACAATAGTTTAATGAAGGAAAAAAGAGTTCCTAATAAAGGACACAAAATCAGCAGAGAGCAGGCAGAGCAATTCTGGATATGTCGAAGTCTCTTTCTGCTCCAAGCAATGGATGACCGGCAGTCAGTCTCTTCTCTTAAAATGCAGATAGGAGTGAGCAGAAGTGCTGCTGTTCTGTACTCACAGGTAGACAGGCAGCAAAGGGAAAGTGACTTGAGTTCAGACTCTTACTTTGCCCTGAACCTCTTAAGTCACAACAATGCTTGTATTCCCTGATTCAAAAGGCTACTTTGATAAAAATATTCTATAAAGCATCTAGCACTACAGAAACACGAACTATTAAAAAAAGTGACTGATGATTTATGAAGAGAAACTTGGGGGAGAGGGGAAGTAACCATATTATCTTCTTCAGTTCCATGATTACTAAGGAGAGGAAGCTGGTTAAAGTCAAATATTTACTAAAGACTATTTTAAGAGGACAGATTTTTTACAATTCAGAGAAAATGTGTGTGTATAATTCCATGGTCTGAGTTCTTACAGATTGATAAAAGACACTAAAAATGAAATTCTAATGATAATTATATTATTCTCTCAAAAGAGAGTAAATAGAATTACAATAATTTGTTGGGAGATCTTAAATGATTCCAAACTTTTCAAAGGACATATAAAAAGATGGAACGAGTAGCATATACCCTTGAAGAACACAAACGAGTAGCATTTATTAGAAGGGGCCAGGAAAGCTAAATGCCACAATGAGTTGAGGCTCTGGCAAAGCGCTAAACAAGGCAAAAAGAGCAAAGCAGAAACCAGATACACTTGGTAGAATAAATGGTTCGATGGTACAGAATGGAAAATAGAATAATGACTTCTACTTCATTGTGTATTGTGTGGTAAGAGAATGGTCTTCAGATTCTAAAGAATAGAACAAAACTGGTAAAGAGGAAATAAAAGTCTAAATTGAGTGAAGAAATATTACAAGAGAAATTATTTGTTTAGTTTTTCCTAATCTGAACAAATTCTACTGCAGAATACCAAATGAACTTTGCAAATGTGGTCCCTCAACCATTCTCAGTGATGTTTGAGGAGGGGGAGAAGAGAGATAAGCAGGAGCCCTATTTTCAAATTGATTTAATCAGCCTATAGATTTGTTAAGCCCAAGCAAAATTTTACAATAGACTATTAAGTGGAGTGTAAATCTTCAGAAAAGCAATAATCAGAGGAGTTAGCATGATAGGAGTATATATGGATTTCAACAAAGTTTCTGATTGATTAAGCCTTATGCACAAGTGGGAAGAGGCAGTAGAGCAAGGTGGAAAGTCTTGAATTTGTAATTAAAGAATTTGAATTTAAACCTGGATCTGCCACTTAACTGTGATCATGGATAAGTTGTTTAACTTTTAGCTGTGGAATCTCTTTCCTTTTCTAACCAACAAAGTAGCTGGACTTCTGCTTCAAGATATTGTGTGTGTGTGTGTACATACAGATAAGATAAAGAAATCTGAGGCAGATGATAATATAGTTGGGTGAATTAAAATAACTATACCTAAAAAGGATACTGTCTCAGTAATCTCTGTTAGACTATAAGCCCTGTAGGTAGGCACCATATCTTAACTTTGCATCCACATCAGAACCTAACACAATACTTTTTACATACTGGATTTTTAGCGAGTAAACTAGAACAAGGTCTTTCATTAATCTTAGAAAGATTATGAAAAATGTGAGAAGAATCAAAGATTTAAAAGTGGCAAATACTCTTGATTTTTCAAAAAAGGTAAGAAAACAGCTTGAAAACCACAGGCCACTAAATTTGACTTCAATTCCTGGGAAAATTCTAAAATGAGTCATTAGAGAGTCTCTTAACATCTAGAAAGGCAAATAGGAATTATATAGCCAATATCACTTCATTAAGAAAAGGCTATGCCAGTCTATAATTGTTTCTTTTATTAATAAATAACTGGTAGAAGAGGGAATTGCTGCAGATATAATTTCCCTTGATTTTAACAAAGTTTCTCAGACTTTTCTCATGGAGACAGAAAGATGTTAATCAGACAATAATATAATTGGGAGGATTCAAAACTCTTTGGATGACTAGAACAAGTAACTGTCAATGTGACAGTGTAGTAACTCAAGGACTTGAAGTAGGTTCTGTTTAACAGTTTTATCAATAACTTGAATAAAGGCATATATGGCATCCTTATAAAATTTTCAGCTGCCACTAAGCTGGAGAAGGGATAGCTACTACAGTGGATGACAGAATCAGAATCCAAAAGGATCTTGATGGTTAACAGTGGGCTGAATCTAATAAGATGAAATTCAACAAAAATAAATTTAAAGTCTTATACTAGAAAATATCACCCCAAAATCAATTTTAATAGTACAATAGATTTATTAGAGCTTTAGAGTTGGAAGAGGCCACAAGAGACCACCAAATCTAATCCTCTCATTTAGCAGATAAGAAAGCAAAATTTTTATAGCCTTTTATACCCTTTGGCTATAAAATTGCTCTCCAAAATGGTTGGATTTCACTAACAACAATGCATTAGTGTTCCAATTTTCCCACATTCTCTCCAACATTTATCATTATCTTTTCCTGTCATCTTAGCCACCTGAGAGATATGAGATGGTACCTCAAATTTGTTTTAATTTGCATTTCTCTAATCAATAGTGATTTAGAGTATTTTATCAACTATAGATGACATCTGAAAATTGTCTGTTCCTATCCTCTGACCATTTATCAATTGAAGAATGACTTGTACTCTTATAAATTTTGCATAGTTCTTCATATGTTTTAGAAATGAGACCTTTATTAGAAATACTGGATGAAAAAAATTTTCCCCAGCTTTCTAAAACTTTCCTTTTAATCTTGTTTGTGTTGGTTTTGTTTGTGCAAAAAAATTTTTAATTTAATGTAATCAAAATTATTCATTTTACATATCATAATGTTCTCTAATTCTTCTTTGATCATAAATTTCTCCCCTCTCCAAGATCTGGTAAGTACATTATTCCTTGCTCTTCTAATTTGCTTATGGTATCATCCTTTATACTCAAATCATATACCCATTTTGACCTTATTTTGGTATGGGAGAAAATTGAAAGGTTAATGAATTTGTTCAGTCACAGAAACTTCTGAGGTAGAATTTAAATTCACATCTCTTAGATTCATGATAGTTGTGTTCACATATCTGAAGAGCTATCATGGAGAAGAGAATTTAAGCTTCATCTGTTTGGTATTGGAGGGCAAAGTTGGGATCAGAGGCACCTGTTAAGCCTGAAGGCAAGAAAATCATCCTAACTAGAGAGAATCAAAAGTGGAAAGGATGTCTCAGGAGATGGTTGGTTCCTTCTCTGGAAGGGCTTCAGGCCAGGTGAGGTGAACTGACCACCGGTCAGTGATATGAAAGCACAGATTCCTTCTGGATAAGAGTTGGGCTAGATAGCTGCTGAGGTTCCTCCCAGTTCTCAAATTTTGTTATTCTCTCTCATGCAAAGTCCTTGGCCCTCTTCTGTTTAAAATCTTTATCAATAACTTGGAAAAAAACCAACAACATGTTTATGAAATCTGCAGATGACAAAAAGTTAAGAAAGGACTGTAATACATTGGATGACAGAATCAAGGTCCAAAAAGATCCTAATGGGCTGAAATGATGGGCCAATCCAATATGATATAATTTCATATGGATAAACGTAAACTCCTTTACATGGACTCAAAAAGGACCACTGTTCAAATTGAGAAAAGGGGAGCTGTATCTTAGAAAGCATTTCATGTCGAAAGTCTAAAGGGTTTTAGTCATCTTCAAGCTTACTAAAAATTAGCACTGTGATACAACTACCAAAAACCTAATGTGATTTAGTCTGCATTAGTACAATATCTAAAACAAGTGAAGGCATAATCCCAGTTTTTAATTTGTTCTGCTATATTGGAAAAATATCCATTTTCTAACATGACCCTATCAGTCACTGGCAAGCCGAAATTAGCCCAAATTGGGCAGTAAGAGGAGGGAGAAAACTCCAAACTACTTCCTTTGAGGATAGGTGATGGAAAGAACTGGGGATGCTACCCTGAAGAAGGAAAGACTTCACTAAGACATGATCAAATTCAGATATTTGAAAGGCTATCATAGAGAAAAGGAATTCCATTGATACTATGTGGCTTCTGAAGATGACATTTTCTAATAATTTGAACTGCCTGAAGATGGACTACATTGCCCTGAGAGATAGCTTCTAAGAAGAATTGAAGATCAGTGTAACATTTTTAGAACATATTTGTGAATTTATCACAAGTAGAACCTCGATGACTATTTGGGGGGCAAGCATCTCTAAAGTAGTTTTTAATGATATTCTGTAATTACAAAATTTAGCAAGCAATTTCTAAATGAGAGTTTGAATATAACTGTTGGAATATACTTGTGTAATAAATTCGCCGAATGGCAAAACCACATAAAATATTGGAATGATTTTTTTCAATCTAGTCAGAACTGATTTTTAAGAATACTGCTTTATACATTGTGCTTTATCTATTGCCTGTCTCATCTTAATCGTCAAATGCAAATATTGCTGGCATAAAACTAATGATAAACATTTTATTTATAATATCAGTAACAACACTTGCCAAATGAAGGGGAAGACATTTCTTTCAAATTGGCACTGTGTCGTGTATATCAAGTAATAGTGGTTGTTGAAAAATTAATGGCCCTTACTATATAATTTATTGCATTATTTCCTTTTCTTTCATCACTAAGTTGATCGGAATTTTAAGTTCTATTTTTCCTTTTATCTTCAAATAGACTTTTCAGCATATATACTTGAATGGCTGAAACTACCACCATGACTCCCAAATTAACCATTGACCAAAAATTTACTCTGTCAAAGTTGCTTTCTTGTATATTTCGATCACGAGCTTCAAATGCTCTTAGCATGGTCTGGATGTGCCCACTTTTGCTTAACCTGGACTTGATGCTGTTGATAGATTCCTGGTAATAAATAAAACAATTTCACAACAAAGAGTTAGCTTTCAGGTTAAAAAATGCTTTAAAGTTCTAGTTACTTTCATATACAAACACAAAAGTAAGCTTTTCAGGATATATGGATGAGGGAATGGTTCATAGTTAAGTTAGGAGTTACCTGCTCGATAAAGAGCAGGGATGTTTTTTTTAAACAATAACTCCCTTAATATTTAAATGAAAAGAGATAATTATCTGAGAGATCTGGATGAAGAAAATATATGTAGTTATGCTCTGATTGATTTGACTTAATATTAAGTTCTCATTTAGAGAACAAATTTGAGATGGAAATAGACAAAATTAGCTGCTTGTTAAATGGATATCATTCAGAATTAAAGAGTTTTTAAGCAATAGTGGCAAGACAATGAGAAAGCAATTTAATTATTTTAGATTTATGGACAACTCTTTAGGAACTCATTATATTATGTAAGCTGAGTTGCAAAAGCTCTTTTCATTATTTTAGTCTACACAGCTTTGGTGCCATACTTATTCTTGACTGAAAAATCTTTGGAATGAA
The DNA here is from genome assembly GCF_048593235.1 of Sminthopsis crassicaudata. NCBI lineage: Eukaryota > Metazoa > Chordata > Mammalia > Dasyuromorphia > Dasyuridae > Sminthopsis > Sminthopsis crassicaudata. Next base: position 407,392,749 of record NC_133620.1, read on the forward strand.
TATATTCCAGGACTATCCCAGAACACATTTAAACAAGTTTCCCAAATAAACTATTCTGGAAAACTTGTTTTTAGAAGCCCATAAAGTGGCATGTGCCAGTGAATGAAGCTTACAAAGCACTACGGAAATGCAGAGTAAAATATGTAAGGAAATGAGAATGGCAGAATATGGGTCATCGTTTTTCCTAAATAGTCTTGTTCTTAAGTATTTAACATATCTTATTCAAGCTTTTTAATGCTTTACTAGTTTTAAAAATTTGGCGTAGCATTTGCATACAACAATAGGAGCACAGTACTGAAAATTTTTTTCTAGTAGAAATAAAACTGGATTCACATCTGCAAATAAAGTGATTCTTCTGAAGTTTGCCATCCTACTGATAATCCCATGAGATCACCAAATGACTTTGCATCATTTATGCTGTACCAGTCAAAAGAGGGGGAGAACGGTCTCTGAAATGGATGCTTTTCCCTCAAGAAATATAAAATCCTTAAATGAAATTTAAATCAGCATTTTCAGAAGTAGGAAAATAGTATCTCTATTAGTTATATAGATGAAGAAAATGTATTGGTAATGCTACAAGACATTTGACTACTTGGTATTTGAGTTCTCAGTGACAGAACAAATTTGAAATGAAAAAAATTATAGAAAAATCAAGTTACCTATCAAAAAAAAAATCAAAAATTTAATTTACTATGAATCACTATGTGAACAAATGATGTTTATTATGATATCCTTGTCCCACTTGTGTTAGTAACTGTGACCTTTGAACAAGTCAACTTAAACCTCTCTGGGGTTTGGTTCAATTTTCTTTTTAGCTCTGAAATTTTATGGCTATAATCCTCAGAGTGAAATATGAGAGCCCCAATTTAACTCAAGGATGAAAATAAGTATTTTGCCATAGCATTTAAGAAATCAGGATGAGGAACTAAAGAAGATCCACATTATACCATGCAGCAGTTAGCGGTGGGATCAGCATATACATATTGTTGTTATTCAGCCGTTTCAAAGGTGCCCTGACTCTATATGACCTCATTTTGGGTTTTCTTGGCAATGATATCCAGAGTGGTTTGCCCTTTTCTTCTTCAGCTCATTTGACTGATCAGGAAACTGAAGCAAACAGTTCTTGCCTAGGGCCCCACGGTTAATAAGTATTTGAGGGCATATTTGAACTCTCATCTTTCTGACTCCAGGCCAGTCACTCTATCCACTGTGCCACCTGGCTGTCCTCATGTGTACATATATGCACCCACAAACATAGATGCATATATATGGAAAGACAGAGACACATACATACATATATATAAAGTAATCATTTAATATTCCAGCCTGATTTTATCTTACTAATTATAACTTTAAGAATCAAATATTTATAATATGATGTTGAAATTAATCTTGCAAATTTAATGCTAAAGAACATCACACAATTGTGAAAATTAAAGTGCTACATATGGTTAAATTAAAATAATCTTTGGATTAGGAAATTAGTTGAATTTATAGTGGTTTTATTATACTGAAGAAAGAATCTTGAACTTAAAAATCAGGAATTTAAGTTAAAGGCCCACTTCAAAAATTTCTTAGTTGTGTAGTTGTAGACAAATCTTACACTTTTTTAGGTTTTTTCACTTTCATAATTTGTAAGATAGGGCTAATAATCTTACAATCTACACCAAAAAGTTATTATAAGAAAATTATTTTGTAAAATATAAAATAATAAGCTATGAAATATGCCTACCAGAATGTCTTCCAGTTTCATATCCAATGTATCTGTACCCATCACGTATTTCTTCCAATCTTCCTGATCTTGTTCCTGTTCACCCATATTATCTAGGATCAATTCAAAGAAAATCACCTTCTCGGAAATGGTACTGAATGTATTGTCAAAGCAGAACATGTAGTCCCCAGCTTCTGTCTCCACACTGCATGAAAACACACATTTCCAGCTATATTAGAACCTATATTAACAAGAAGTAAATGTTATTTATAATAAATGGAGAAATCACTTTTAAGTGATTCAAAGTCTCTTATTAATGAAAAATGAGAAAATATATCCATTTAAATAAATAATAGTTCATGTCTGGTTACTTTTATCCTGTGAATTTTGAGAAATGTCAATGTTTGTTAACGATAATCATTTTCTTTAACTCAATTCTTTTTTGGGGGGATAAAAGATAAAACTCTAAAATTTGTTTTAAAAACATGATATTTAAGTGAAATCTAATAATATCTGTGCTATTTTGAATGATTTTTACTCTGTTCAATCCAAATATGAATAAGCTACTAAATGGAACCATCTTAGTCAACAATTGGTATGAGCTATTTTTTCAACAATTGGTGTGACCTATTTTTTTCCAAAGGGTATTCATGATACTTCACACTAAAAATTCTTATATTCTTTTATGTCTGGTGAAGCCTATGACACCCCCCCAAAAAAATAATGGCTTTATTTATTTATTTGTTGCAAAATAATGTTTCTAAATATATAAAACAAAATACAACGCATAGGATGTCAAAGGAAAATCATTATTCTGAGATACAGTTTAAAAAAAAAAAAATACAAGTTCATGGACCCCAGATTAAGAATCTCTTCTTTACAGCATGTCTTTACATCAATTTTTAGGATTCCTTAAGACCTAACAAACTATGTACTTAGTCGCAGGGGGCCTAATTTATGTTGATACAGGGAATACCTATATACCCAAAACATTTAAGTATCTGGCCAAAATACTTAATTTTGAAATCAATCTCCATTCTCAACCTTTTCCCCACTACAACTCTGTCTTAAATCCCTTTGTCAACATTTCAAAATTATTATTGTAGAGACAAATCTTTTTGTCAACTCTAAACTTTTTTTTCTCTCCTTACTTCAGAGCTCAGGCTGCTATTGTCTTGCTTCTACCTACTAAATGAAATTTAAATCTTTCTGTGAAGTGTTTAATACTTTATGATTATCACCATACTATGGCTATCAATTTGGCAGTCCACATCTCTTCAATTATTTAAATTAATCTTCTCTGGCATTTTTATAGCTCTGAGCATAACAACTGATATTGAAGAATCTTAACTCTTAATATTTTGTGATAACTGTTCACAATTTCAGGCTTCTTTGGTTCTTGATGGAATAGGAATATCAATATTCAATAGGAATATCTTATTCTTATCTTCTAAGATTAACTTAATACCTTCATCTTTTCTTATCTCCCAGTTATTACCTTTGTGCAAGAATAATGAAGTGAAATTATAAAGTAATAATTGATTTTAAAAATTCAACTGAGTATTGTCCCTTTCAACATTGGAAACGATATACTTGATTGAATGATTCTACAATGGATCAGAAACATTTCTGTGGCATTCTTCTATAGAGACTGTCACCACCCTTGGAGGAAATTTTGGATTTTGTTTTTAGAAACAACCACCTGTTATTTGGAATCTTATCTGATAGCTACAATTTACATAGCATTTCAAGGTTTCAAAGAACTTCAAAAAACTTTTTACTGTGAAGTATTTGCTATTATTATTCCCCATTTTATAGATAAGGAAACTGAGAAGATAAATGACTTGGTCAGGGTCACATAGCTGGCAGATGTAAGGAAATGTCTGAGAGGGAATTCAAACTCAAGTCTATCTTGTGTTCTGCTCTGCTGGGTCACCTAGAGGCCTAATTGTTGAATAGATAGGATAGGGGTTGAGGTGGTTATCACTGTTTCTCTCTAAAAAAAAAAACCCAAACCCTCCAACATTGTGTAACAATAAGGTATAGACTGATTTCTCTGTGTCTCAAGCTGAGTCTGGACATATATCAAACAATGTTGTATGGATAAATCATACCGATATAAATCACACATGTATGTGTTATCTGTCAAAATGAAAACCAGCCTGTCAACTGTTGTAATGTTCTTTTTCTCTAAATTATAATTGTTCTCTTGGGACAGATTTCTTGGAGGGCTTCTGGAGGCAGCCTTAGTTTCAGTTCAGTTCAATAGTTCCAAATGCAGCCAGGAGTTAAAGTCCAACTCCTTTATTGTCTTTTCCAAAATCTTATCTCCTTCATTTGGGGCTCGGCTAGTTTTCTGGAAGCCTTCCTCTCTCCTTGGTTCCTGAGAGTTCTTGTCCGGAATGTCTCCAACCAGCACAAAGGTGGAAATGGGAATGAATCTTCACTCTGAATCTCCTGGAGCTTCTAGTGGGCTTGTCCTTTTATATACTCTTTTAAAGGTGTGAAAGGTGTGAACTCTGACCTAGAGAACTGTTAAGTACCATGATAAATTAGACAACCGACTTAGCACCTTGTAAGAATCCTAATAAACTGTATTGAACCAGAAATCACAATCATTATCTTGTCCAATTAACTGGCAAATGAAACAGTTTACTTACCTATGGACGCCATCTGATTTTCTCTGTTCAAAAACAAGGGTTTTACCTTCTGGAGATATTAGGTGGAAATCAATGTCTAATCCTGCTCCATCTAAAACCTACAAAGAAAAAATAAATGAAAGACATCTAAAATGCTGAGAAAAAGTTTTATAAAGTAGGTTTTTACATGAAGCACCTTGAATGTCATGAATAATGTAATTATTCTACAATTTTCATAGTATAAATTATGGAAATATTCCACAAAATAAATTAATCCAGTACAAAGGATAAATTTGGAGAGAAACAGGGAAGACTGGGACAAAGATACCTGTTAGAATTTATTGCAATAGTCCAAGCACATAGTAATAAAGGCCTGTAAAAGAGTAGTGGAAATGGAGAGTATTTGAGAGAACCCATTATAGCAGAATGGACAAGACTTGCAAGTGACTAGACATAGGAGGTATGGAAGAAATAAAATCAAAGGTGTAAAACTAAGGTTTTCAATTGGTACGATGAGGAGAAGCAGGTTTGGGGAAAATCAAATAAACATGATTCTGATAATACCATGATGGAATACCAGAATAGTAATTACTATCTTGATAATATCTTATAGATATGTAGGAGTGTGGGTCTGGAGCAAAGTTAGGGCTAAAGATACAGATTTAGGACTCATGTGAATAGAAGTGAATGAAATTGCCAAGAGGAAGTATAGATAGTTACAAAGAAAAGAAAGTGATCAGAGATTGAACAATATGCAAAATCAATACTGAAGAATAGGGTAAACAAAGAGTATCCAGCAAAGGAAAAAGAAGTGGTTTAAAAGATAGGAGAAACCAAGATGATATGTTACTTGTAATTCAAGTTGAGAAGAAAGTCAGAAGGAATAGGATACTCAAATGTTAAATGCTATAGCAGTATTATAGATAAAGTAACAAAAAAGTTCACTCTGAAAAAAGGAGCCAACAACGACCTCTGAAAGAACAATTATTTTACTAGAGTTATAAGGAGAGCAGCTAGATTTTAAAGATCTGAGGAAAAGATGATAGTAAATAAAAGAATGATAGTAAATAATTGTACACTCATCTAGCATGCTATTACTAGATTAACCCTTCTAAAATTGCATTTTTTTCTATCATGTTCACTTTGTCTGGATTTTAAACCTTCCACAATCTGGTCCCTATCTATTTATGATCCTAATTTCTAATTTTATCTATTATTCTCTCGTATGAAGTATAAACTCCATCAAGATGGCCTCTTTCATGTTCAATCTTTGCCTATGTAGGCTGTATCGTTATCCTGAAATGTTACTCTACTATACCACCTCACCACATCCTACCCATCCTTCAAGGTCCAGATTAAGTTCCAGCTCCTTCATAAAGATTTCCTTGACCACTACAGGTTGGGTGATTCCAACTCTTACTAAATTATTGTTATAAAATCATGAAATGGTTTTCTGGCAAATCCTTTTTGGGACAATCTAGAATAAATATATGAGATAACCCCCCTTCCTCTCACACCATTCTACATATTCATTATCAAAAATAAAAAAATTTACACTTTTGTTCTCAAACAACTGTATGCTGCTATGTAAATTTAAGTCTGTTGTCTCTAAAAATATTATCTACAAAATGTCTTTTTTTTGTGTTATTCAAATGAATCTAAATGACTATAAATATTTTATAGCAAGATAGTCTATTTTGATAGTGTTTAAATTTTTTGAACAGTGAAGATGCCAAAGAGAACAGCTTTTGCTGGACAGGATTCATTATCAGCTTAGGCTGGCAATCAAGGTCTGTAATAAACATCAAAAAGCAGTACTTGAAAAAAAAAACAAACTCCCCAAATAACTGAAGGATTGGTTGGTGTTCATTTGTTCCCCAATTTATACTTATAACCAGATGGCACATATAGCAAATGCACCTGGGTCTCTGTAGAAAACTTTAGCTTTGCTGTTCCTGGAAGCTCATAAACATGTGGGACCATTTTGACTGGATGTATATGGGAGAGATGGGCAGTAATAAGGACTTTTTAAAATGTTATAGCAGTTACCTTTCTTGTTGGTTAATTCAGAATTACAGAACTGTAATTTGAATTTAGGATATGTAATCTATCTAAAGCACAGATTCTTAATACCCAATAATCACTTTTATCTGGGCAAAATAACACAAAGTAGTAGCCCAGAAAGTTGGAGGAAACTATTCAAGTTTCCTTTATAAAGTCATTCCCAGAAGCCGAAGGTTATCAGGAAGTTATTAAAGATACTGCAAACACCTGAAACTTTGGAAGTTGTAAAAGGTATAGAAAGCCAGGAGGCTTTCCAGGAATAACCAGTCTAAGAACTCTGCTAAATTTGTGTTTTTGTCTGAGGCATTCAAAAGAGGAAACTAGGATGAAAAGGATTCTGAGAAGATAAAAAAGTATTCAAATCAGTGCTTAAGTGGTTCTTATCCTGTTTTCTGGAGAAACTTTTGGATAGAGCAGGTATAATTTAAAAAGCATTTAAAAAACAAACACAACTTACTGCTATGTACTTCTAGTGATTGGTATATCAGCATGAATAATAATGGCAGGGAATAATATCTAGGGATTACAAAATCTCAGGAATGAAACAAGCATAAATAAGTAGTGTTTTCATCATTCCTTCCAAATGAAACTTGGGATTTTGGAAAAGAATGACATAGAATGTGAATTAAAAAAATAGCATTGGAATACAGAATTCTGGACCATGGCTAACGATACCCAAAAAATGGTCTCTTAGTGGGTTGGATTGTATCTAATAGAATATATTTGTTTAGAGACGTGAATGGATTAAGAAGGCTTTAAACTATAAATGGAAATAGAGAACAGATTAGCCTGGGTCTGACAACTGAGAGGCAAAGCTAATTCCTCTATCTACTAGCTTTTTTTGGTTTACTAATTTAAGAAAATATGCAAGAGTAGGCAATCTCCTATAGTGAATCCTTGGCTACTGGAGGATAAACCAGATCCTTTTCTATTGCACATTTTCTCAATTTTATCTCCATTCACCTCAAGTATATCCCTCTGGTATTCCATTCCAGATCTGTTCTTCTCTACTCTCTGAAACTCCTGTTCTATAATTAACAAATTTTCCTTTATTTCAAACTGCATCGTCCCCTGGTTCTTCCATCTTTTGGCACTCAGGAACTCACAGTTTAATGGGGGATATAATATATAATCGTACACACAAGATCTATTCTTCTCTGGGAGCAGATTTCTTTGGGGAGCTTCTGAAGGCAACCTTAAGTTTCAGTTCAGTTCAATAATCCCAAATGCAGCCAGGAGTTAAAGTCCAGGTCTTTTATTGTGTCCTTCAAAGTCTTGAATATTTTCCTGGCCCAGGTTAGCTTTCTTAGAGGCCTATCTCTCTCTTTAGTTACCAGAGCTCTCTCCAAATGTCTCCAAATCCAAATCCAGCCTCCATCCAGTACAAAGGTGGAAGTTGGAAGGAATCTTGACTCCTCCTCTCAGAGAGTGAGCTTGTGGGTTTCTGACTTGTGAATATTAGGGAAGTCCAAGAGTAGGCTTGTCTGTTAGTAGTCTAGTGAACTCCTCCTTATATATCTCTAAAGGGGTGAATGTGTGAACTAATGTGGGAACTCCTTTAAAGGTGTGAATTAAGTACATAAGCATTGACTCTATCAGTGACCTTGTTTCAAGTTCTGGCCCATAAAACACACACACACACACAGAAGCAATTTCAGAATAGACGCCCTGTAGAGATGTTTTCAACTCAACATATCCAAAATTAATTTATCTTTCTCCCAAAACACCTTCTCTGGCAAATCTCCCAATTTCTAGCAAAGACACCACCAACCTTTCAGTTTATCACCTTAATATAATTCTCAACTCTTCACTCTTGTTTACCCTGTATCAGTTGCCAAATTCTGCTATTTCTACCTATACTGTAACAGCTCTTGTATCCAAACCCTTCTTTCCTCTCACATTACTACTTTAGTTGGGCCCTCAGCAAAGACCACCTAGATGGTCCCCCCAACTAAAATTTGTATCCATTCCAATTCCTTCTACCCAATAAACCAAAATAACTTTAAATGTAGATATGATTTCTCCAGTTAATCAAACCTTCTATTTCCTTTAAGATCAAATTAGAGATCCCTCTGTTTAGTTTTAAAGCCCAGCAGAATGTCTCCAATCTATCATTCCAGCCTCAATGGGGGGGGGGGGGGGGAACAAATCCCTCCATTCACATCTCTATGCTTTTGAAACAGTGGCCTCACATGTCTGGAATGTGTCTCTCAAAGTGCTAGAGTCCTTCTTTCCAAACTATACATATTTTTATCTATTCATTTTACACACACATATTTACATATTTATATTTATAGGTACTGGGTATGTCCTCAATTAGAAGGTAAGTTCCTTTTGAGTAAGCATTCTTTTCATTTCTTGTACTTCCATTCCCAGAACCTAACACAATAGATGGTTGTTGACTGACTGAAAGGTTAATCACTTCACTTTATTCTGTCAAAATATGCCTGAGAAAATACTAGAACCCAAATTTTCCTCCCAGCTCTCTATTACATCATTCTCCCTTTTCAAGAACACTATTAGAAATACTAAAACAGAGAATAAGATAGGGTTTGTAAAAATGCCATAGAAACAGGAAAAAAAAAAAAAGGTGGTTCCTTTTTTAGAGTATCTGGTATAATATAAATGAACACAAAACCCATTCAACTATTCCACTTCATTCAGTTCCCTATCAAAGAAAACAATCTTCAAATTGAAAAAGAACTGAATAAATTGTTGGTGAAGAGGAACTGAAACTCAAAATAAATGAAGATGGCTCCCTCCTGCCCTATTCAGTCATTTTCACTCTTTATGACACCATTTGGGGTTTTCTGGAAAAGATGCTGGAATGATTTGCCATTTTCTTCTCCAGCTCATTTTACAGATAAGGAAGTTGAAGCAAACAAGGTTAAATGAATTGTTCAAATCAGATAGCTAGTAAGTATCTAAGGCTGGATTTGAACTCAAGAAGATGAGAATTCCTGACTTTAGGCCCAGCACTCTATCCATTATGCCCCCATTTGCCCTCTCTGCTCCCCTAAATGAGTTCCGTTCACAATGTGGAAATGTACTTCCTGTATTGATTTTCTATTTGAAATTTTTCTTGAAGATAACAGCTGAGAACATAATTAGTTTACATTTAGGGCGTAGCAGGAAACTGCTAATTTCTAATCAAAGATACCTGAACAAGCTAATATAACACCAGGAGGAAAAGACTGGAAGTTTAATATAAATAAAAACTTGCTTGGGAGTCCCCAAACACCATAATAATTTTAAAATCTTTATATTTTCAAAATACATCCATAGATAGTTTTCAACATTCAATGCCCTTGCAAAATCTTGTGTTCCAATTATTTCTCCTATCCTTCCCCGCTAAGATGGCACATGTTAAACATGTTCAATTCTTCTATACATATTTCCACAATTATCATGCTGCACAAGAAAAATCAGATCAAAAAGGGAAAAAAAATGAGAAAGAAAACAAAAAACAAGCAAACAACAACAAAATGAAAATACTATGTTTTGATCCACATTCAGTTCCCACAGTCCTCTTTTTAGGTGAAGATGGCTCTCCTCATCACAAGTCTGTTAGAATTGGCCTGATTCATCTCACTGTTGAAGAGAGTCACGTCCATCAGAAGTGATCATCATATAGTCTTGTTGCCATGTACAATGATCTCCTGATTCTGCTCATTTCACTTAGCAGCAGTTCATGTAAGTCTCTCCAGGCCTCTCTGAAATCATCCTATTGGTCATTTCTTACAGAACATTAATATTCCACAACATTCATATACCATAACTTATTCAGCCATTCTTCAACTGATGGGCATCTAGTCAATTTTCCATTCCTTGCCACCACAAAAAAGAGTTGTTGCAAACATTCTTACATATGTAAGTCTTTTCCTCTTTTTTTATGATCTCTTTGGGATACAGACACAGCAAAAACTATGCAGAGTTTGATAATCTTTTGGGCATAGTTCCAGATTGGTTGGATCAGTTCACAATTCCACTAACCATGTATTAGTGTTTCAGTTTTCCCACATCCCCTCTAACATTTATCTCTTTTCCTATCATCTTAGGCAATTTGAGAAGTGTGTAATAGTACCTCAGAGTTGTCTTAATTTGCATTTCTCTGATCAAAAGTGATTTAGAGCATTTTTTCATATGATTAGAAATGATTTTAACTTCATCTGAAAATTGTCTTCATATCCTTTGACCATTTATCAATCATAATAATTATTGCCCTTTGCAATAAATGTTGGTCATGAGAGTACTAACAAAAAAGAAATTATAAATATTGTGCAATAAAAATAAAGCTATCAAGGGGTTACTTTGGGAAGCACTAACATTAAAGCCTCTGTTGTATTATATATATATATATAATATAACTATGTCAAGGCCTAAAGTCCTTATTCTTAGTTGCATTAAATACTTCCTTGTCTTCTCTTGAGTAAAGGATTTAAATACTTGATCTGGAGTTGATTTTTACTCCTCTCATAATAAATCTTATTAGACAAACTAGGATTTTCTTCTTTATGGCAACCAAATAGATTGGAAATGTTTATACTTAGAAGTAAGATTTTGATTCAGGAAAATATTTTTTAAGAGGGTGTGATAGCAAAATTATTTTTCTCTTTGGAAACTTGAAAAAAACAAAAAACCTTAAACTTTGTTATCTTAGGTTTTACTTTGCCACGGAATTTTGTCTTTTGTGTCACAATTACTATAAATTAGAAGTTGGAGCTGTTAGATGAGGTAGGGTATTGTGACGAGAAGGAACCTTTCCTCTTCTTTTAAGTAGAACTGTTTGTGTCTCAGATAGATTTTGGCTAAAAAACATAGTGCTACAGATTGTTTTCATCCACACTTCATATAACTAGACAAAATTCACTGGAAGAACAAAGAGTCAAAATCTCAAGGTAAATAATGAGGGGAATAAGTGGAAATGAAGGAAAACCTAAACTACACTGCTTGGGACTGGTTAAAAAAAGAAATGCTGATGAGTGGAATGAATTAGGTCAACAAGATCCAGAAATAATCCATAACTCCAAGAACACTAAATTTATAAGATAAGACCTTCATTTGACAAAAAACTTCTGGGAAAACTGGTAAGAAGACTGACAAATTAGGTTTAGACTAACATTTCACATCATAAGCTTCAATAAATTCCAATGGATGTGTTGTTGAGTCGTTTTTCAATTGTGTCTGACTCTTTGTGATCCCATCTGGAGTTTTCTTGGCAGATATACTGGAATGATTTGCCATTTCCTTTTGCAGCTCATTGTACAGATGAGGAAACTGAGGGTTAAATGACTTGCCTGTGGTCACACAGTTAAGTGTCTTGAGGCCAGAGTTGAATTCAAGAAGATGAATCTTCATAAAAGCCATTCCCCAATAGATAAATGGTTAAAGGATGTAAACAGACAATTTTCAGATGAAGAAATTAAAGCCATTTCTACTCATATGGAAAAATGCTTTAAAGCACTACTGAATAGAGAAATGTAAATTAAGACAACTCTGAGGTACGAATTTATAGCTCTCAGATTGGCTAAGACAATAGAAAAAGATGATGAATGCTGGAGAAGATGTGGGAAAACTGGGACACTAATGAATTGTACACAGTAACAAGATTATGTGATGATCAACTGTGATAGACTTGGAATGGAAAGTGCTATCTGCATCTAGAGAGAAAACTATGGAGACTGAATGTAGATCAAAGAATATATGTATTTATCTTTTTGTTGTTTGCTTATTTTTTGAGGTTTTTTTTTCCCCTTTCACTCTGATTTTATTTATGCAGCATGACGAATATGGAAATATGTTTAGAAGAACTGCACATGTGTAACCTATATTGAATTGCTTGCTGTCTTGGGGAGGGAAGGAGAAAATTTAGAATATAAAAACTTCAAAACTTTGATTAACACAGAGACTAAGTGTGACTTCAGAAGATTGAACCAAGTGAATGACTAGATCCAAAAAGTAATCTTTACAAAAAGAGATATCCACTTGAAAGTATGGAGGGGAGGATCTTAGAGATGTGTCTTTGACTTTCTGCTGTTGTTTTCCTTAATATATGACTGGGGAGAAGACAAAGATGATAAGATTATCATAAATACACCCATCACGAAGCTGGGAGTGAGTGTCGACATGTCACACAAAATCAGAGCCTAAAATATCCTGACAGGCTGAAAAGATAGGCCAATTCAATTAAAATGAAATTTAATAGGGATAAATATAAAATGCTTCACAACTAAAAGATGACAGGCGTGGCTAGACAACAATTCATATGAGAAAGATCTAAGTTTTAATGAATGGGAAGCTCAGCAAGCACCAGTAGCATGACACTAAAAACAGAAGCTGAATATGATCTTAGGTTTTGTGTAAGAAAAAAAAAAAAGAAAAAAAAAAAAGGCACAGAGAAAATATAACAAGGGAGGAGATTGTTCTGCTGTGTTCTGCCTTCCTTAGCTGGGCCACATTTAGACATTTCTGGACAGTTCTGGATGCCACCAAGTATACCGGGTAATCAAGATGATAAGAAGCTTGGAGACCAAAGCATCTGAGATGCCATCAGAGGAACTGAAGATGCTTAGCCTAGCAAAAGGAAAACTTTGGAAGTTGGCAAGGGTGGTGGTAGTAGTTGTTTTTGAAGAAAAACTCAAGTAGTGAACATTAGAAGTCAGTATGTGTTCCTATTTTTTAAAAGTTTTAATTAATTTTTTAAAAATATCATATTTTCCTAAAGTCTCTCTTCCCTCCCAAATCACATATAACAATTAGTATTTTTGAAGACAAAAAGCAAAAGGGAAAAAAATCCCAGCATAAACTGAAAAAGTAAAAATATGTGCAGTATGCAATATCTTTGCAAAAGGTGAATTGAGAGTATCTTCTCCCAGATTTTGAGCCATACTTTTTTTTTTAATAATTTTGCAACATTCATTTTTTTAAAAATAGAATTTTATTTTTCTAATTATATGTAAAGACATTTTAAAAATTCATTTAAAAACATTTTGAATTCCAAATTTTCTCTCACCTCCTGACTCAAAAAACAGTAAACAATTTATTATAGATTCTTTTTGTGCACTTTTGTAAAATTTATTTCCATATTAGCAGCATTCACTTTTAAAAACTCTCATATTTACTGTAGCTATCACCATTCTCTTCCTTAGCAAGGCTTATAAGCTTAGAGATATCCTTGACACTTTTCCCTCATCGCTTATATCCCATCAGATATCAAATTTATTTAAACAAAATGTTTCATATAGTTTCCATTCACATGGCTACCATCATGATTAAGGCTCTTATCCCCCTCAAAGCTTCCTAACTGTTCTGCTTCCAGGTCTCCCCTTTCTCTAAATCATCCATAAGTCCTGAGATTGCTTCTATCATTAACAAAGCCCAAAGGTTGTGATCATAACATACCTAGATTTCCATAAAGTATTTGACAACGTAATCAATGCTGATTATGTTGATTATATCAAATCCCCTGATTTAAAAACAAAACAACAAAAACCAATTTCCTATAAGCTCCTAGAGAGGGGTTTACTTGAGATCTATTGATTACCAAGGTATCTGTGGACATATTTCTGGGCATCTGTAAACTTAGATGGGAAAAACATTACTATCCTTATTTTCATTAATCTCTAACTGAAATGTAGCATTTTCTCCAACTGTGATTTTTAAAAATCACTGTTATTCCTAGAAAAGCTCTCTAGATTTCATCAGACTGCTAAAGGGGTCCATAATACAAACTGTAGCTACTGGATCCAATTTACATTTCTTGGCTCAGATTTTAAGGCCTTCCATAATCTGGCCAACCCATCTTTCCAGATTTATTCACATTCACATTACTGCACTCAAGCCCTTTACTCACTTTATATTCCAGCCAAAATGCATTATTTGTCTGAACTTGAGACTCCACTTCCTGCCTCCTACTTTCCATCCCAGGATGTCCTCATATCTGCTTCTCAGAATCTTATCTTTTTTCTTTTCTTTTTTTTATTTATAATTTTTTTTCACAGTATATATGCATGAGTAATTTTTAAAAATATTTTTTATAATATTATCCCTTGTATTCATTTTTCCAAATTATTCCCTCCCTTCCTCTACTCCCTCCCCTTGATGACAGGCAATCCCATACATTTTACATATGTTACAATATAACCTAAATACAATATATGTGTGTAAATACCATTTTCTTGTTGCACACTAAGTATTAGATTCCGAAGATATAAGTAACCTGGGTAGATAGACAGTAGTGCTAACAATTTACATTCACTTCCCAGTGTTCCTTCTCTGGGTGTAGTTATTTCTGTCCATCATTGATCAACTGGAAGTGAGTTGGATCTTCTTTATGTTGAAGATATCCACTTCCATCAGAATACATTTTCATACAACATTGAAGTGTACAGCGGTCTTCTGGTTCTATTCATTTCACTCAGTATCAGTTGATGTAAGTCTCTCCAAGCCTCTCTGCATTCCTCCTGCTGGTCATTTCTTACAGAGCAATATTCCATAACCTTCATATGCCATAATTTACCCAACCATTCTCCAATTGATGAACACCCATTCAACTTCCAGTTTCTAGCTACTACAAAAAGAGCTGCCACAAACATTTTGGCACATACAGGTCCCTTTCCACTCTTTAGTATTTCTTTGGGATATAAGCCCAATAACAGCACTGCTGGGTCAATGGGTATGCACAGTTTGATAACTTTTTGGGCATAATTCCAGATTACTCTCCAGAATGGCTGGATTCTTTCACAACTCCACCAACAATGTATCAATGTCCCAGTTTTCCCACATCCCCTTCAACATTCATCATTATTTGTTCCTGTCATCTTAGCCAATCTGACAGGTATGTAGTGGTATCTCAGAGTTGTCTTAATTTGCATTTCTCTGATCAGTAGTGATTTGGAACACTCTTTCATATGAGTGGATATAGTTTCAATTTCATCATCTGAGAATTGTCTGTTCACATCCTTTGACCATTTATCAATTGGAGAATGGTTTGATTTCTTATAAATTAGGGTCAGTTCTCGATATATTTTGGAAATGAGACCTTTGTCAGAACCTTTAACTTTAATCTTCTATTTTGTGATCAATAATGATCTCTAGTTCTCCTCTGGTCATAAATTCCTTCCTCTTCCACAGGTCTGAGAGGTAGACTATCCTCTGTTCCTCTAATCTATTTATGATCTCATTCTTTATGCCTAAGTCATGGACCCATTTTGATCTTATCTTGGTATATGGTGTTAAGTGTGGATCCATATCTAATTTCTGCCATACTAATTTCCAGTTTTCCCAACAGTTTTTTCCGAATAATGAATTTTTGTCCCTAATATTGGTATCTTTGGGTTTGTCAAAGACTAGATTGCTATAGATGTACCCTTTTTTGTCCTTTGTATCTAATCTGTTCCACTGATCTACCGTTCTATTTCTTAGCCAATACCAAATGGTTTTGGTGACTGCTGCTATATAATATAGCTTTAGATCAGGTACACTTAGACCACCTTCATCTGACTTTTTTTTTTTTTAATTCATTTTTCCAAATTATCCCCTCCCTCCCTCCACTCCCTCCCCCAATGACAGGTAATCCCATACATTTTACATGTGTTACAATAGAACCTAGATACAATATATGTGTGTAAATACCATTTTCTTGTTGCACATTAATTATTAGCTTCCGAAGGTATAAGTAACCTGGGTAGATAGACAGTAGTGCTAACAATTTACATTCACTTCCCAGTGTTCCTTCTCTGGGTGTAGTTGTTTCTGTCCATCATTGATCAACTGGAAGTGAGTTGGATCTTCTTTATGTTGAAGATATCCACTTCCATCAGAATACATCCTCATACAGTATTGTTGAAGTGTACAGTGATCTTCTGATTCTGCTCATTTCACTCAGCAACAGTTGATGTAAGTCTCTCCAAGCTTCTCTGTTTTCCTCCTGCTGGTCATTTCTTACAGAGCAATAATATTCCATAACCTTCATATACCACAATTTACCCAACCATTTTCCAATTGATGGACATCCATTCAACTTCCAGTTTCTAGCCACAACAAAAAGAGCTGCCACAAACATTTTGGCACATACAGGTCCCTTTCCACTCTTTAGTATTTCTTTGGGATATAATCCCAATAACAGCACTGCTGGGTCAAAGGGTATGCACAGTTTGATAACTTTTTGGGCATAGTTCCAAATTGCTCTCCACAATGGCTGGATTCTTTCGCAACTCCACCAGCAATGTATTAGTGTCCCAGTTTCCCCACATCCCCTCCAACATTCATCATTATTTGTTCCTGTCATCTTAGCCAATCTGACAGGTGTGTAGTAGTATCTCAGAGTTGTCTTAATTTGCATTTCTCTGATCAGTAGTGATTTGGAACACTCTTTCATATAAGTGGAAATAGTTTCAATTTCATCATCTGAGAATTGTCTGTTCATATCCCTTGACCATTTATCAATTGGAGAATGGTTTGGTTTCCTATAAATCAGGGTCAGTTCTCTATATATTTTGGAAATGAGACCTTTGTCAGAACCTTTGCTTTTAAAAATATTTTCCCAATTTGTTACTTCCCTTCTAATCTTGTTTGCATTAGTATTGTTTGCACAGAAACTTTTTAGTTTGATGTAATCAAAATCTTCTATTTTGTGATCAATAATGATCTCTAGTTCTCCTCTGGTCATAAATTCCTTCCTCCTCCACAGGTCTGAAAGGTAGACTATTCTCTGTTCCTCTAATCTATTTATGATCTCATTCTTTATGCCTAAATCATGGACCCATTTTGATCTTATCTTGGTATATGTGTTAAGTGTGGATCCATATCTAATTTCTGCCATACTAATTTCCAGTTTTCCCAACAGTTTCTTCCGAATAATGAATTTTTGTCCCTAATGTTGGTATCTTTGGGTTTGTCAAAGATTAGATTGCTATAGATGTACCCTTTTTTGTCCTTTGTATCTAATCTGTTCCACTGATCTACCGTTCTATTTCTTAGCCAGTACCAAATGGTTTTGGTGACTGCTGCTATATAATATAGCTTTAGATCAGGTACACTTAGACCACCTTCCTCTGACTTTTTTTTCATTAGTTCCCTTGCAATTCTCGACCTTTTATTCTTCCATATGAATTTTGTTGTTATTTTTTCTAGGTCATTAAAATAGTTTCTTGGGAGTCTGATTGGTATAGCACTAAATAAATAGATTAGTTTGGGGAGTATTGTCATCTTTATTATATTCGCTCGGCCTATCCAAGAGCACTGAATGTCTTTCCAATTATTTAAATCTGGCTTTATTTTTGTGGCAAGTGTTTTGTAATTTTTCTCATATAATTCCTGACTATTCTTTGGTAGATGGATTCCCAAATACTTTATACTCTCAACATTTGTTTGGAATGGAATTTCTCTTTGTATCTCTTGCTGTTGCATTTTGTTGGTGATATATAAAAATGCTGAGGATTTATGTGGATTTATTTTGTATCCTGCCACTTTGCTAAAATTCTGAATTATTTCTAATAGCTTTTTAGCAGAGTCTTTGGGGTTCTCTAAGTATACCACCATGTCATCTGCAAAGAGTGATAGTTTGATTTCCTCATTTCCTACTCTAATTCCTTGAATCTCTTTCTCTGCTCTTATTGCTGAGGCTAGCGTTTCTAGTACTATATTGAATAGTAATGGTGATACTGGGCAACCTTGTTTCACTCCTGATCTTACTGGGAAAGGTTGCAGTTTATTTCTATTGCATATTATGCTTACTGAAGGTCTTAAATATATGCTCCTTATTATTTTAAGGAATAGTCCATTTATTCCTATACTCTCAAGAGTTTTTAGTAGGAATGGATGTTGGATTTTGTCAAATGCTTTTTCTGCATCTATTGAGATGATCATATGGTTTTTATTAATTTGATTATTAATATGGTCAATTATACTAATAGTTTTCCTAATATTAAACCAGCCCTGCATTCCTGGTATAAATCCTACTTGATCATAGTGTATTAGCCTGGGGATGATTCTCTGAAGTCTTTTTGCTAATATCTTATTTAAGATTTTAGCATCAATAGAATCTTATCTTTTTTCAAGACTTAGTTCTTTTCCGTTCCTGATCCCCCAAGTTAGTGCTCTCTCGCCTGCTCAATTTAACTTAGGCTTGCTTATCTAGCTGTAGCAGAATGGAAGTTCCTTGAGGGTGAGGACAATTTTTTTTTCTTTCATAGACCCAACACTTAGTACAGTGGCAAGAAGATTCACTGATAAATGGTTTACTGAAATGAATTCAAGCTGCAGGGAGGAGATTTTTGGCTCAACATAAAGGGTAAGATTCCTATACATTTACAACTGTCTGAAAATGGAGTGGGCTGCTTTGTGATATAGTGAGTTCAACTGGCTTGGTCACTTAGTGATGATGATGAGGATATTCAAATATTGATTATAGAGTAAATTAAATGACTTCTGAAATCTCTTCAAACTCTGAAAATTTATAGTTACATAATTTTATATCCCTTAGTACATGCTATGTACCTAACAAACATTAAAAATGATTCTTACTTAAGTAAAATATATCTAAGATATGAAAATTATGCTTAGGAATACAAAGAATTCCTGCCACATAAATGAACACATTAATGGTAGCTTTAAGGTAACCTAAAAATATTGAAACAGCAAGTATATCAGAAGTTGCACCCATTTTACAAGGGCCAATGGTGAGGCAAGAATCTGAAGCAGAGGAATCAGAATGACCTATCTTAATATGTAAATTATTGTTAGGTTCCAGCTGTTATCAACTATAGAGGGTTGGAATTGTTAAAAGATGTACTTAAGATTCAGTACAGTTGATGAGATAATTCTCTAGCTATGGATGTATTCACTCTAGTCCTTAAATACTTCAGCATGACTATATCACCACACCACATTGGGCATGCGCAGCTGTAGAATATCACATCACCACATTACCCTAAGTATTTGCCAACTAGATTGACCACATCACTATATTACATCGAGTATGTGCTTAGAGAGTAGGTACTTAACTACAAGCACCCTAATATCTCCATACTTAACCCATCATCCCTTCTCTGGATTCCTTTCTCTTTTTACAAACTTGACTATATCAGCTCAATTATATACATGATTCTCTTGCTTGGATCATTCCATATGCTTTCTCCCAAGCTATTAAACACAGGTGGATAGTCACCTCATTTTGCTATCTACTTTCACTACTAATTTATATTTCCTTATTTTGAATAGGCCTTCTCTATTATCAGAGCTGATCTAAACCTCTTTTTACCCAAAACTACCAATGCCAGTCCACATACCACTTTCTTCCAATAATTATCTTTCCTTTCTACTTTATTGCAGATCATAAAATGTAACACATTGACAATATGCTCCACTCTACATCTCAAAATCTCTGTACATATTTACTCAGTCTCTCCTTACTCCTACCAATGAAGAAGTGGACCATCTTCTTATAAAGGGAAATGCCTATTTTGCCTTTAATCACATCTCTCGAAGTAACTTGTCCTATTGATCATTCCCCATCACATTTCATATTAAATCTCCCCAGTTCTCTCCCAATTCACTGGATCTTCTATTTACTTCCTGAAAACATTCTTAGGTTCAGTCCATGATTAAAAAGCATAAAAAGCCCTATTATTGATCATTCTTCTCAAACTATTTTCTCACTTCCTTTTCACTGTCAAACTCCTCAAAATAAATTCTTGCCTTCACTCACTTTTTTCTTCTTTATCACTCAATATGGCTTCACATATTCTCACTAAGGCTCCAACTGTTAGGCACAATGGCATTTCTTTAATCCTCATTCTTTGCTCCTTCAGACTCTGCTGACCATTCACATTGCCCATCTTGCACACTTTCTCCTCTGGCTTCAGTGACATAGTTCTTTCTTCCACCTTTTTCTGTTTTATCACTCTTTACTTTCCTTTGTTAGATGATCGTCTATTTCCCACATCCTTGAGGAGCTAGATGGCACAGAGGATAGAATAATGGATCTGGAGTTCAAATACACTTATTAGCTGTATGACTTTGGGCAAATCACTTTAACCTTGTTTGCCTCAGTTTCCCCAACTGTAAAATGGGATATTAACATCTCACAAAATTGTGGCAAGGATCAAATCAGATGCAATTTTTCAAATACTTGGACCATGGTGACACACAGTAGTGACCCAAGAAATGCTTGTTTTCTTTCTTCCTTCCCTTAGCATGGCTGCCTTCATCCCAAAGCTTTTGGGCCCTCTTTTTTCCTTTATATGCTTTTCTGAAATGCACTTCCTGGCCTCACTTCCATGATTTCTATCCTGATACATATCTAAATACATCTGCATTATCTAACAAGCAGGGCACATCTCAAACCCAGAAGAGAGCCCAATTTCCTCTTTAAGCTCTTCCCCTCCTTCAAACTTCCCTATTTCTACAAAAGGGAGGCACCGCCACCACTCTCTTGGTCACCCAAGTTCATCTTTGACACTCTGTGCTTCCTCTCAGACGGCTAGCCTTTTGGCTTTCATTTAGGTGACCACTATATGAAATCTTCAGGCCTTCACCACCTCTCCCCTGGAGAATGCCACAAGAATCTCTAAATTGTTCTCCATGCTTCTGATCTCTTCTGGATTTACTCCATTTTCCATATATTGCCAAAATAATCCTAAGGCAAGGGTCTGATGATGTCACCTACTTATTTGTTCCTCCAGTGACTCTCCACATTGTCATGAGGATAAAATACAAATTCCTTCTCTGACACTAAGGCTCTCATACAGTCAGGGTCCTTTCCAACCTTATACTAGACTCAGTTAAACCGGCTGTCCATGGAACTAGACATTTCATCTCCCCATCTCCCTCTCCCTTAGTGCTCTTTTCCCCCTTTCTTAATTCATTACATTCATTATACTATTTGCAGACCTTTTAGTCTATAAGATAGACTAAATCTTTCCTTTACACTGTAGTTCTAGCTTAATTTTGCTAATTAAGGTGAAAAATTAGCCCCTAGGAAAAATAGTTTATTTGTAATTCTTTTATAAGCTTATTTTAGTAATGACTATTATGCAGTGAGAAAACATGTACCAAAATTGTTTTGAATCTGTTCTAAATATAAACCAAAAAAAAGGTTTTTTTTGTTTTTTGTTTTTTTTGTTTTTTTCTACTTTTTTCTTCTAGTGTGTTTGGTTGGAGAAAGTTGAGGGATTCTGCTTTTACAAACAAACGTACGACTGAAAGGAAGCTTGGAAGCAGGATGCATTTCAGGCACACTTAGATTCTACCAGCCAGTGATTTGATGGGTGTGTGTGTGTGGGTGGGTGTGTGTGAGAGATTTGGCCTTGAAAACTGAAACAAAAAAACGAGAAAAAAAGCAAAACAGAAAAATATACCCGTTTTCAGCTGCTGTCCAAAGAACTAGATAATAATAGCATTTCCTCTTTCGATGTGTTCTAAAGAGAATTTTGATCAGTTTCTGCAGAAAGTGGGCAAAGGGAGGGGAGGGAAGGGAGAAGGCCAAAGACAAACATCCAGAAAAGCTAAATCACTGTGAGGTTTAGAACTACCAAGACATTCAAGCCCTACACATTTCTTTTTAAATTCTTAATTTCTAATATTAGTTAAATTCCTGATTTCGTAGAAAGGTCCCAGATTTGCTTCTCCCCTTCCCCTATGCAGTGGCAGTGAACAAAACCCAGGCGGAAGTTGCGGACACTTTGAAACAGATAACAGAAAAGAGTCACACCGTTAACCAAAATCTAGTAGTTTGTAGGAAAAAAGGGCGAGTGCTCACAGCACCCCGTTCTGAGGCAAGGATGACCACCACTCAGCCTCAAGGGAGGAGCGCTTTACAGAGGGAAGACTCGGCGCGGAAGCGGCGGGATTAACGCGGAGCACCGCCACCCCGCCACAACGCCTCCCAGCGCCCCGCGCCTCTCCTCCGCAGCGCCAGCGCACACGTAGGCAAGAGCCGGCCGGAAAGGCGACGGGCGCGTTATGAAACAAAGGGGAAAGTCTCGGACATCACCAATTCCAGCCCGGTTCCCAGTGGGGCAAAGCCAGGGGGCGGATGGTGTAGTCCTGGTCACGCCTGCCTGCCTTCCCCGCCCGGTGACGCGAGGACAGTCGCAACCCGGGGGATGGCGGCGACATTTAGGGCGGCCCCTCTCCTTTCCAGAATGTACTTTGCTGATCCCATTAGTGAAGACAGTTGTCCCTGAGGCCCGGGGGGTGGGGGTGGGGGCCATCCAGCTGCGGGCAGCGGGAGGGCTCGGAGCGTCTGCAGGCGCTTACCTGGTACTCGATCTCCAGCGAGGCCTTGAGGGGCATGGGCTGATAAAAGCACTCTTTGTGGCCAGCCGGAAGGGTGATGGTGAAGTCGCTGTCCAGCGACGGTGAGAAGCCCGACGCCGCAGGCGGCAGCAGCACCAAAGGGCCCACAGCCACTAACAGAGAGAGGGGGATCCAGACCCTGGGCTCCACCATCTCCATCGGGTCTGTCAACAGCTGGGCAAACTTGGGGCCTTCCGGCTTCCTGAAACGCTGGCAAGCGTCCCCTCTTCACCGGAGACTCGCCAAGAGGATTTACTTGGAGTCTCGGGCGGCTGTGCACAGGTCACCCCCGGACAACGCTATGCCGCTCCAGCCGGTCCCCCTCACAGCCTCAGCCCTAGAACTTGCAACTCTCCTCACCCAGGACCACTGCTCGTCCGCTCACGGGAGCATGCACGCCAGATCCACAGCCACTCTCTACCGGGCGCCTGAGATGTCCACGCCTCTACCTCCGCAGCTTTCTCCAACACAAGCCAAACGGTGAGTAAGGGCCGGTACGCCGGGTGAGGACTTTCGGTAAGTTACGCCTCAAAGAAGGGACCTTTCAGCTTCCCCCTTCCGCCGTCGTCCTCTTGGGAGAATTGTGGGAAATGTAGTTCCTAGGATCGCCGAAGGGCGCAACTTGGACGAGACTCCCGGACTACAGTCCCCGAAAGGCTTTGTGCGCATCCCGGATGCGTCTTGCGCTTGCGCAGGATGGGGAGTCGGGAAGGGGGTGTTTTTAACGGTTCTCGCGGCTGTTACAAACCAGAGGTGATCTGGGAGGCGTGCGACGTAGAACCTTAGTGAGGCCACTCGGACCTTTCCCAAAGCGGGCCAAGTAGAAAGGCCTCAGGCCGCAGCAGCTGAAGGCGGAGGAGAAGCAGAGGCGCTCGCCGCCACGGGGTTGGGTTCTGCCTTCAAATACTGCACCTGCGGCGGCGGTGGGCGAGTAATTCTGAGAGACAGGCCTGGAACCAGGCCTGGGCAGAGCGCCGTTGTCCATCTCTTGTCAGCCGGAGGAGGGAACCATGAACTCGGGTTCCCATCGCTCCCTCGCCTCTCTGGGGTGGTCGGAGCCCGACAGGATTGGCTCTCTTTCCTCCAGAAAAGGGAGAAGCCAAATTACTACCTTTACGTCCTCAAGACACGTCTTTGGGCCTGGTTCAGATCTTAATTGGGGGCTGAAGGAGAATTTCCCATCCTCTTCCTCCTCAAGTCACAGCAGCCTCCATCCGAGAGCTTCTTTAAGGTGTGTGCCCATGCAGGATTCTTCCCCTTAAACCCTCCGCCGAAAGCGGAAAGCCTGGAGAAGTTTGCTTGGAAGGGGGAGGGGAAAATGCCATCCCTAGTTCCCTTTCTGAGCCGATTTGTGCCTAGAGACGAATGTTACTGAGGATGTGAAGGGTCCGAAGGGACTTGTCCACTCCGGCCGCGGGTGGATGTGGTGGGAAGAGCGTCATCTTCACTAAATAAATAAATAATAAAGAAGAGTGTGTGGGGGGAATATTGAAATTGCTTAGGAGTTATCGCCTTTTTATGTGGTATTGTACAAGAAGCCGACTTGTAATAAGTGAGGAGACAAAAGTAACCTTCCTGTAAACGCCCCAAGAATCTGTGTGCACATATATGCACCTACATGTACATATTATGCATAGTTACAGTTATGGACATATCAGTAGGCTTGTTATTTCTTGGCTATTAGTTGGGAGAGTTTTATATGAAATATATATGTTCCAATTCAGTAGGATAGCTGCCAAATTCTATTTTAGTGTTGGATTCCAGTGGCCTTTCCTATGGTTCACTTTATACCCAATTTTCCCCTTTTTCTTCACAGGTAGTTAGACGTCAGGTTAAACAGGTAAGATAGGACAGTTAAGAGAATCTTTGGGCAGCCCGTTTTCTCTGGAAAAATTAAAGCCAAAAAGAAAATTTAAGGATTCCAGTCAGTTCAGCAAATTTATTCACTGCCACAGTCTGTATTTTGGTGTCTGTAAAGTTACTCCGAAAATTTCCAGTGCAACTGATTTGGCATCAGTTACTAGTTGTTAGGATTGTAAACCAGTATTTAGTTCCTCGCTTAAGCAGGTGTATTATCTCCATGTTTTGGGAGGAGCAGGGAATTGGGAGAGGAGTGCACCAGTACTAAGTCCTTGACATGCTGATAATGTAAGAGGTTGGAGAGATATTTAATGATGTACAGAGTTTAAGGGCCCTGAGAGAGCAATTTAATTTCAGGTTTAAGAAGAAAGATTTTATTAAAAAAAAAAAAAGGAAAATTGTCATAATCCTAAATACAACTACTTTTATCATTGAAATACTAATGTTTAAAAAATGGAATTTTGTGGGAGATGAAGGGGAAAATTTGTTTCCAAAAGTATAATATTCACAACTTTAGAGGTGCTAATTGAAGATTAATCTTTTCTAATTTGGATAAAACTTTTAAAAATAAAATCAGTATGGATTGGGCTGAACAGTTTTGCCAGCAATAGCAACAACCTCATGAGGCTTTATTTTATAATTCTTTATTGTGACATTTTATTACAAAGTCCCTCAGATTCCTTTTTCTATATAATTACGCTGGTGTGATAAAAATCATGTTTTTTATACAGGGAATATTTGAACCAGATTTGGAAAACAAAACCAGGAAACTGTTGAAAGTGGTTTTTTTGCAATACAAATAAGAATAAATATAAAGCCAAACAGTTAATGAATTTGGATTAGATAATACATCTGTCCAACATGATTGAGTCAGATTTTTCACTGACTTGAAACTTTTAAGTAAAATAGAAAATCCACTAAGTTTTACATTATGAAAGATAAAAGTAGCTGAAATTAATCAACTTAATCTGAAGATTATAGATTTGAAAAATTGGTAATGTTAAACAATAAAATCATCTTGTAATTTAGAGGTTAATATAAGTTAGAAGTAGAAGGGATTTTAGAGGTAATTTAGTCCAATTCTTTAATTTTTCTAAATGAGGAAATGAAGTTGGGAGAGGTTATGTGACATATCAAAAAAGCTAATAAAACAATGTGGCTTTTCCCCCCTAGCCAAATAGAACCCACTACACTGGAATACTACAATAAAGATAATGAAGAAGAAAATCTGTTAGCAAATGTTGCTTCATTAAGAAATGAATTAGAGAAAACAGAATGGAGCTTACAGAATTTAGAAGAGCTTTCTATGTAAGTGATTAAATAATTTCTAGAATTATGCACATTATGCCTAAACTTACTGTCCTATTAGGAAAATTGAAAATTCTGAATTTTTTTTTCCTTCCCAGCTTAGGAAAAACTAGTCCATAATTAAAAAATAGAAATATTTGAAAAACATTCACATTAAGAAAAAATTGTAGTAATTTCAGATCGGGAAATCATATTTTTCCTTATAGATGAAAAAACTAAGATCTAGACATATGGGGCCCTCATCTCTAAAAGTATGGTAGCAGGTTCCTAACTGGTATTTCTCCCAGTTTTCTCCTTTCCAATCCATTCTACACATGGCTATTCAATAATCTTCCTAATAAAATTATGACCATGGTATTCCTCTGCTTAGAAAAAATCTCATTAGTCAGACTTTTCATTGTATAATATAAACTTTGTAACATGGCATTTAAAGCATCCTACAATCTAATCCTATCCTATTTTTCCAAACTATTTTCACATTATTTCTATATAAATAATCTGTGCATACAGACTAAACAAACTATTAACTTGTCCCTGTGACCAGAGTATTTTCTCATCTATTTTTTTAGGATTCTTTTCACATTAGATACCACTTTCTCTCTCTGTAATTTTCCCTGGATTCCTCAGAGTTATTCCTTTAAATGTTCTTAGAGCACTCTTTGTCAGTCCCCCACATCACCTTTTCTCTTAAGGGGATAATCTCCTTAAAGAGAGGTAGGGCAATGACTTTTCACTTTTGTCTATGTTTCTCAATTACCTAGAAAAATGCTTTGATTGAATTTGATAAATTTTAAAAAATGTTTAAATTGTGATTTTAAATTTATGTACAAAGATTAAAGTTATAGTCTTTTAGTATTCTATGAAGAGAAATCTTGGCTGTTCTTTAACTTTGGAAGATTGGTGACTTGCTCATGAGCAAGAAGTGGACTTTGGATTTTAATTTTTAAAGAAATAAAATTTAAATAGAAGAATCAGTAACTTCAAATATGTGAATCCATTATTTTCTTTTTTGTAAAATTTTCATTTCTCTGAACTTAAGAGCTTTTTTTCATATATTTACTTAAGGGATAGAAGAATTTTTTTTTCCTTTTTTTTCCTAGTAATGATGCAGTTGACACTTCTGAGAATGGTATCCATCCAACAAGGTTTGAGAGACTCTCGGTAGATGATCTTGTTCAACCTTTCCACCCTGGACTTATAAATTATTCTACTCATAAAAGTGTTGGTAAAATGCCTTACAACAATAGTGATTTCCAAAGAAAATCAAGAGACAAGGTTATTATTATTTTTAGCTTTATTTTAATAAAACATTTCTTCCTCTAAATGTGTTATGGTTTTTATAGAGACTGTCATCTATTGTATTTCTTATAACTCTAGTATATATTTTTGAGTACATAGACAATACAGTGGTTCACATTTCCTTCCTAAAAAAGTGTCAGTTTTAGGGCAAGTGATATTTTCTATCTTTTATATATTATTAGTTTTGTATGTATACAGTTTATTTGCACAACTGAATTTTAGCTACATGAAGGTAAGGCTTGTCATCTGTTTCCTTGTTTTTCAGCTCCACCCTCACCTCCACTTATGATAGGTGCTTGGATTTTGATTTTATTGTTTGATATAGTGGCAGTTTCTTAATCAATAAAAGGGTGTGCTATTAAGAAATCTTAATTAAGAGGAATTATTTCTTAATAGCAGACCCTATTATTGCTATACTTATTATCCTTAAGATTCAAAAATTAATAGTATTCATTATGGCTACTTTTTAAAAATTTTCCAATTCTGGGAACTGAAAAATTTTATTTTTTAAGGAATCTGCATGGCTAGTTCAATGAACTGATTCAAGTCTGAAGATAGAAGTAATTCCTAAATTCCTACACATGCTATGAAGGATGATAGGATTTAAGACTGGAAGTCACATCAAAGACGGTCTAATACGCTTAATTTACATATAAGGAAGCTAAGACACAAAGAGATTAAGCAGTTTAGCTAAGGTTGCCTACAAATAGTGAACCACACTGCCAGCCATATCTAGTACTCTTTCTTCTATTCTGTGAAATCCAGAAGACTATTACATATTCTCCTAGTTAAATATCTTATCTAAGTCATATTTATTAATTTTTAAAAATTAAAACTTTTTATTCACAAGGCATATGCATGGGTAATTTTTCCAACATTGACCCCTGCATATCCCCTGCTGCAAATTTTACCCTTCTTCCCCCCATCCTCTACCCCACCTAGCTGCAGTCCAGTACATGCCAAATATGCCAAAATACATGCCAAATCAATATGTGTATACATATTCACACAGCCATCAGGTTACGTAAGAAAAATCAGACCAAGAAGGAAGAAAAACATTTATTAATATAATTTGAAAATAGTAAATCCACCTGGACTGACTCCACTTTCTGACTGACCTGGCTGTAAAGAAATGGTTAGCACTCATTGACAAAACTGTTGTTAATCTTTATTTCTCATTTATAATGTAAAATAACTTTGTTTTTTTTAAAAGTAAGATGATCCAAAATAGATGACTCTCTTTTTTGCTGTAGTCTTATGTTGCATCTTCTATCACTAACACAAGTGTGGATCAGGAAAATAAAGGCCTTCGGGAGAAACTGAATAAACTTCGCCAACATAATGCTTCTTTGATCTCTCAGAATCATGCCCTAATGAATAAAATAGAATCTCTCCATTTTGAATTGACACAATCAAGAACAAAAGTATGTATCCTAAAATGGTAAATACTTATGTTTAGGGTAAAAGGCAATTTATCCTTTTTTTACATTTCCTGATTAAAGAAAAATATTATTCTGGTGTTTAGTATTGCTTATTCCTTGATCAGTTTTATTTATAGCAATTGTATAATACCAATTAGAGCTTTTTAGAGTAGGACAACTATTGGTATCATATACTCTAGGGTAATGAAAAGTTGGTTCCCCTTCCTTTATATGTAGTCCCATGCCTTAACATCTCTCCCGACATAACTGGAGCTACTTAAAATGTTAAGATTAATGGTAAGTAAATATGACCTTCAGATCAATAAAAGGGGGGGGGGGGGGACTGGGTTGTTTCTTTTGATATTTTGGTCCTGAAAGGAAAGGGTGGTGTGGTTAACTTTTGAAACTTAATTGCATTTATCAGTTTTGCAATTCATCATTGGGGTGGTGCTCAGTTTCACTTTACAGATGAGGAAACAGGCTCAGAGAGACTAAATATGTTTTTGTGTTTCAGATTTGTGTTCTTGAAAGTACTCAGTCACAATCCTTTAGCGTCCCAATTTTAGAAGAACAGATTATTAATTTGGAAGCAGAAGTTTCAGCTCAAGATAAAGTTTTGAGGTAGAAAATAAGAAATATTCTATATTATTATCTTAAATGTATGGCCTTGTTAAATTTTGTTTTTTCTATTATATTTTTAATGGCAGTGGCATTCAATTTTTTTTAGAAATAATGCCCAAATGTTTCACTGACTCTAATCTTCAGAGCTTTCCTTTCCATTATAATGCATTTTGTATGTATGATATATTTGTTTCTTGTGCCACTTCATTAAAATATACATTTCTAATATATATATATATATATATATATACATATATATGTATATAATTCTCTGTCTTATTTTTGTTACATTTTTAACATCATGTAATATAGAGGATATTAATCTTTACTGGCAGAAAACCAAACACACCACAAATGGGATGTTTTGAGATTTGCACTCTTCTCATTGTGCCTTAATTTTACTTAATTTTCTGATAGAGAGGAACTAGAGACTGAAAGGGAAAAAAGTTGATGAAAACAGCTCAGCAAATAACTATTATATTTGGAAAAAGTTTTTCCTTATAACTTAAGATAAAGGCTGTAGGTTTCATGCAAAATAAGTGGGCAGAGGAAGTAAAATTAGTAGTAGTTGAAAACAAGTCTTATTCTCCAGGTGCAATTCAAATTAATGGCTAAGAATTATTTGAATATTGTTATTCGGTCATATTACAAAATGCAGTAATTGAGCCAAAAAAAGACTTAACCTGTTATACCTTCTGACTAAAATTTGAACTAGTTAATTTTCTTATCCATTTTAATTACAATCAGACCTTGAAAACAAGGTGCTTAAAATCACAGGATCATAGATTTAAAGATAGGATCTTCAGAAGGCTCAGAGAAGCTAAGGGCCCCTTGCCCACAGTTATATGGATAGTAATACACTAATCAGTGATGGAGGGTAGCTTTTACTCTTTCCAGTGTACTTTTCTTCCTAATAAATTGTTTTATTTAGTAGTGGTATTGGAATAAAATGAAGAAAGGCAATCATATAATAATGAATACATTTATCAAGAATTGTTACCTTCTCATAACCCTCACTGTCTTACTTGCTGCTTTAATTCCTTTATTCAGTCAGCAGACATTCATTGAGCCCCAACTACATACCCTGACCCCTATTGGCCTCTGTTGGCACACACAAAGAGGAAGAGTGGGGCTTCTTTGACCTCAGGCAGCTTGCTGTCAATATTCCTAGATTCCCTTAAGGAAGAAGGGCATTGAGAAGGAGGAAGGAGTTGGCTAATGTTTTGGATTAAGGGGACTTCTGGGTAGAGTGAAGTCTTACTATTCCTAGAGCTATGTTCGGAGTAGAGGTCAATTAGTGACAAGACATGGGAGGAAATAAAACTGAAACGGATAGGGTAGTGTTGGTTCTTATTGTCATTTCCTTTACTTAGTAACCAGCCATCCCATTCTGGTTCATTTGCTAAACTATTTCCCAATATTAGTTATATGAGTAAGCAGCAAAATCTACCTAATGAACATAGCAGGAAAGACTATTTAGTAAATTCCTGAGCTTGAAAAATTTAAGTATCATTGTGGCTGATATTTGGTCATGGGTTGTGTGTAATTCTGATTACGTTAATATTTACTTGACAATTATACCTACCCTTTATATAGTGCTTCATGGGTTGCAAAATACCTTACAATTTCTCATTTTATCCTCATGATGGCACTGGGAGATACATGCTATTATTATCCCCATTTTATAGTTGAGGAAATTGTGACTGATTAAATGACTTGCCCAAGTCACACAGTCAGTGCCTAAAATTGGATCTGAATTCAGGTCTTTCTGAAGTCTTCCCATTGCTCTATCCATGGCATATCTAATTGCTTAAAAATAATTTCTTTTATCTTGAATTAAATAGGTATTAAGCTTATGAGAATATCTAACCTTGCTTTCTGTGGTAGAAAACAAGCCTATAAAAATGATTGTCCTGCATCTGAATATAAAAAATTGAATAAGAATACATTATTTTTTCAAACTATATATGGATGCTTTGTATTTAATAAAATATAAACATTGAAATTAGTGGTAGTTTTTCTCATCACTACATGCAAATTATTGTCATGGGAGTCTAATATTATTTATTACTATATATTCATTAATATATTGCTTTTGTTAAAATATTTATTAATGAATTGAATATTGAAATTTGAGGAACATATGCTGATTCATTGAACTAAGAAAGGTTAATTCAAGAAATGTCAGATTCAGAATTTTCTCTTTGCAGTGTTTTTGGAGGAATACCCGGTAATGTATACAAAATACCAGAATTCTAAAATGATCTTAAAACCTCATGCTCATTTCTTTTCATAGGGAAGCAGAAGATAAATTAGAACAGAGCCAGAAAACAGTGATTGAAAAGGAACAAAGTTTACAGAAATGGAAAGAGGAATGTTCAAATTTGAAACTGGATTTGTTTGAACAAAGTAAACAAGGAAAGAGGTATTTTTAAAATGAAATCATTTTTAGTTCTAGCAAATATAAGGCTATACTTTATTCTTATAATTATTTCTAAGAGGTAGGAAATTTAAATAGGAATTTTGAAAACAACTGTTTAAAATATTTTAAATGAGAATTCTGTAATGTTAGCATTTTTTCTTCATTTGATATTGAGAACTTCCATCTCTTGTAGAAGAGTGTTAGCACAGTTTTGTAATTTTTTCCAACTTGATTCAGCAGTATATTGGAGGAGGAAGGCCAGTGGATGTTTGCAATAATCTAGGACTGAAGTTTGGCAGGGCAAGATTGTCTAAATAAAGAGGCAAGGGATGGGAGAGAAGAGTACAGTTGAACCGACTCACTAGATGGGGAAGGTAGGAGAGTGTAGTCCATGAAGGGATGATGGCCTGCTACAGAACAAATATTTTTGAGAATATTGGAGTTCACAGTGAGGATGATGAACTGGGTTTCAGGTTGAAAACAGAAAAAGAGATAAAATAATTAGAAATTATAATTAGATAAAGGAATTTGAGAATCCATGAATGTAGAAGTAGTGACTTTGTATGTGATGTGTCCATATCAAAGATATGACCATGTCTTTGTGGGACTGAGAAAACAGGTCATGGAAAATGAGTAAATTGAGGATCTTGGAGATTAGGGTGCTTAAAGCAGTTTTGATTCTTTTGACAGTCCCTTTCCTACTTGGTAAACTCTTAATAGGTCCTTATCACTTCTAGGATCACATATGAAATATTCAAAGCCCTTTCACATTTAATCCTGGTTTTCTTTTGTCTTATTCCCATTCATCCTTTTCCTGCATTCTTATCATCCACCCAAACTTACCTTCCTCCTACTCCCAAATTACATTGGCAATCTCCATGCCTGGAATGTGCCTGCCTGCCTTCCTCTTATCCTTACTTTCCTTTAAAACTCAGCTTAAGTGTCACAGGAATCCCTTCCTGAATTCTCCAGCTACCAGTGCCTTCCCTGTCAAAAAATACTTTTCATTTATTTTGTGTGAATATGTAGTTACATGTCTGTTTCCCATTAGTAACATAACTTAGAACTGTTTCATTTTCCTTTCGTCTTTGTACCCCAATAGTTGGCATATAATAAATTCTCATTCATTGGGTGAAGTTGATCATAGAGGGTAAATAATGCTTTATCCACAGTAGCTTCTTGATCAGTGTTAAGTAGCACATCAATGAAAATCTCACAAAAAAGTGGACCACATATCTGATTTCAGTCTCCAAAATTCATAATACAGAGATTGGAAATGTTCCAGAAAAGAAAGTGAAGAAATCTTGTCAAGAATGGTTGGAAGGGTAAACCTAATTTGTCAGTCCCAGAACTTCTGAAGGCAGAAAGTAGTCTTCATTCTCTTTATTCCCTAGCTCTACTGGAAGCGTCATTTGTTTCCCTTTTTCTAACTTAGGTTTATTTTTATATATATATACACACACACACACATACACTAGGGAGAGAGAGAGAGAACTAGCTTCTCTATATCAAACAGAAATTGTGTCATGTTAGCAACATGCTATACCAACATAGCAATACCAACAATAGCAAGAGGAACTAAACAGGAATTAAAATAGTATAAGGTAAATTTTAGACATTTTCTTCCTTTGTCTTCCTATCTCCATTTCCCTGTCATGGGAAATTCAGTCATAGGAAAATAATATTGCTTATTTATGGCACATTTGAATGTTTGCAAAGTGCTTTCCATTTCTCATTTGAGTCTCACAAAAATATATGGGTAATCCTATAGGTATTATCTCCCTATTTTAGAGATGAGGAAACTGTGTTAGAGAGGTTAAGTATCTTGCCCACAGTCACATAGGATCAGATGAAGAATTTGAGCCCAAAGTCCTCCTTCCTTCAGATCTAGCAAAAGATCTTTTTGCTTTGGAATTCTATAGTCCTATTTATTTTTGAGTTATTCTTCTTGAGTTATCGGTAGAGAGAGACATGCCCTCCTGGCAATTACAATTACTAGTCTGCCCTAGGCCCAACAGAGTACCTTTGACCACTGACCTTTGCAGTGTCAACTCTACCCGGCTCGCCTCCTCTGAGGCCTTCAAAGATCTCTGGCCATGATCTCTTGAATCTATAGTTTAATAACTGGTAGTGCACTCAAGAACAGCCACGTGTAATCTTAAAAGCCTTTATTACACCTACTCACATAATGCCCTGACTTGTTGATTCCCTAGTGAATACCTGGTCTGAAGACCCACATGTCTCTACCAAACTCCTTACACCTCTCGGCTGTCCATCCGCTTGGGTTGGCTTGGCTACCCCAGGTTAGGTTTACACAAGAAACTATTCCATTCTTCTTTTACATGTGCTTTTTCCCAAGATAGAAGGACAATGAAAGGGAGCAATATAAATAAATTTAAAATAATTTTGATTTCTTCCCCATCATAATTTTGTTCTTCTGCTCCTTATCACTGCTTCCATTGGGAAAAAAAAGTACAGTTTTTAAAAGCTTTTTTTTAAAATCCTTACAAGGGATTTTGTTTATGAAGACTTGTATTTCTATACTTTACATACACTCTCTCTCTCTCTCTCTCTCTCTCTCTCTCTCTCTCTCTCTATATATATATATATATATATATATATATATATACACACACACTATACTTTATACATGCTTGTTGAATGAATGGCCACCAATGTGTTTGCTATTATTCTATTTTGTATCATTTGCAAATTTAAACGTAACCTAAGCCTTTTTTCCAAGACTGATAAAAATGTTATAATGATATAATGCTAAGAATACTTGACTAGAGAGAGACCCCTCTCATAGTTGACATCAGTTTAATAATGGTACAGACTCTCATTAGCCTGCCACCAGGCCTTTCTGCTTTATGACTATGACTACTTGGGTACCTTTTTACAGCTACCTAAATGAATTTTCTGAAGTGAAGATCTGACCATGTCACTATTATCTGTAAACTCCAGTGACTCCTTATTGCCTTCAGGGTCAAATATAAAAGCCTTTGGCATTCACAGCCTTCTATAACCTAATCCCACCCATCCCTACCTTTCTAGTCTTTTAAAAAATTATTATATTTGTTTTTAACATTTCTTTAGAAATTTTGAGTTCCCCCTTCTCTCCTTCCTTCCAAGTCCTCCCTTACCCGCTCTTTAGAAGGCAAGCAATATGATAACCATTTTATGAATGAAACCAAGAAAATATTTCCAATATTAGTCATTTTGCAAACAAAAGCAAGAAGAATAAAGTGAGACAGTTAGGCTTCAGTTTATATATTCAGAGCTCATAAATTCTGTCTCTGGAGGAAGAGAGGAATTTTCATTGAGTTCTTGTGAATTGTTTTGAATGATTGTTTTGTTCAGAGTAGTTGATCTTTCACAGTTGATCATCGTTATAGTATTAGTTATTCTGCACAATGATCCATCCCAATCATAAACCACAACTTGTCCAGCTATTCCCTAGTTGGTAGGTATCCCTATAATTCCCAATTCTTTGCCGCCATAAAAGGAGTTGCTACAAATAATTTTGCACAGATAAGTCTTTTTTCCTTTCTCTTTGATCTCTTTATGATATATACCTAGTGATGGTCAAATAATATGCATAGTTTTATAACTTTATGGACATAGTTCCAAATTATTCTCCAGAATGATTAGACCAGATCACAACTCCACTAGAAATTCATTAATGTCTTTTCCCTCATCCCCCTCCATAGATTTGAGGTGGTTTAATTTGCATTTTTCTAATCAGTAGTGATGTAGAACATTTTTTTTCATATGACTATATAGATAGGTTTGATTTCTTTGGAAAACTGTTCATATCCTTTGATTATTATCAACTTGGGAATAACTTATGTTTGTAAATTTAATTTGGTTCCCTGTATATTTGAAAAATGAGACTTAAAATTCTTTAATAATAGCTTTAAAATTATCAAAATATACACAAATTTAGTTTTCAACATTCGCCCTTGCCAAATCTTGTGCTCCAAATTTTTTTCCCTCCCTTCCCCCAGCTTCTCTCCTTTAGACAACAAGCAATCCAATATATGTTAAACATGTGCAATTCTTCTAAACATATCTCCACTTTTATCTTGCCACATAAGAAAAATCAGATCAAAAGAAAAAAAAAAAAAAGAGAACCAAAAAAAAAGCAAACAAATGATAACAAAAGGTAAGATATACTATGTTGTGATCCACATTCAGTCCCCATAGTCCTCCTTCTGGATGCAGATGGCTTTCCCCTACAAGTGGCCTGAATATCCTCATTGTTGGAAAGAACCATGTCCATCAGAATTGATCATAGTATAATTTTTTTGTAGCTGTGTACAATGTTCTCTTGGTTCTACTCACTTTACTTAGCATCAGTTCATGTAAGTCTCTCCAGGCCTTTTTGAAATCATTCTACTGATCATTTCTTATAGAACAATAATATTCCATTATGTTTATATACCATAACTTATTCAACCATACTCCAGCTAATGGGCATTTCACTCAGTTTCCAGTTCCTTGTCACTACAAAAAGAGCTTGCTAGAAATATTTTTGCACATATGGGTCCCTTTCCCTCCTTTAAAATCTCTTTGGGATACAGGCTCAGTAGATACTGGTGGATCAAAGGTTATGTACAATATGATAACCTTTTGGGCATAGTTCAAAATTACTCTCCAGAATGGTTGGATTAGTTCACAACTCCACCAGCAATGTATCAGTGTCCCAGTTTTCCCATATCCCCTCAAACATTTATCATCATTTTTTCCTGTCATCTTAGCCAATCTCAGCCAATCTCTTAAGTCTTTCCAGGAGAAATATAGTTTTTTCACTTGCCTCCTTCCTTCTTTCCCTCTCTCTTTCACTGTCTCCCTCCCTTTTTCCTTCCTTCCTTATAACATGAGTAATTTGAAAGTATATTTTGCATAATTTCACTTGTGTAATTGATAAGCTATTGATTGCCTTCTCAGGGGGTGAGGGAGGAGGAAAAGTAAGATGGGAGGGAGAGATTTGAAATTCTGAATGATAAAAGATGATTAAATGTAAAATAAATATAAAAGTGGTATAATATATATCATTAAAGAAATATATTAGCTATAAAAGAAATTAAGGTGGTATATTTAGTAGGTTTGAAAGATAACTATTAGACAGCCCACATGTGCTATTGATATTTAGTATGAAGAAATTAAAAAAAAGAATCCTGGTGGATACTTTGAGTCTTCTATGGAGGATTATCGACAGAAGGATATGCATAAAAAATATAGGATAGGAAGGCAATGGGAATCAGTTGAAGGAATGCCTATCTTTTTATGAAGTACAATTGTAGTTTTAGTTTATTTTACTAAGGCAGTAATATTTTGAAGAATAATTTCCATTGAAATTAAACAGCTTTGCTTTGTTTTTTAATGATTTTTATTTTCAAAATGTAGGCAAAGATAGTTTTCAATAATTACCCTTGCAAAACCTTGTGTTCCAAATTTTTCTCCCTCCCTTCCTCCCACTCCCCTTCCCTTGATAGCAAGTCCAATATATGTTAAATACGTATAATTTCCATATTTATCATGCTGCACAAGAAAAATCAGATCAAAAAGGGAAAAAAAAGAAAACAAAAAGCAAGCAAACAACAACAAAAATACTATATTATGTTCCACATTCAGTCCCCATAGGCCTCTCTCTGTATGCAAATGGCTTTCTTCACAAGTCTATTAGAATTGCCCTGAATCACTTCATTGTTGAAAAGTGCCAGGCCCATCAGAATTTATCGGCACATAATCTTCTTGTTGCAGGTACAAAGTTCTCTTGGTTCTACTCACTTCACTTAACCTCAGTTCACTTAAATCTCTCCAGCCTTTCTGAAATCATCCTGCTGATCATTTCTTATAGAACAGTAATAATCTATAACATTCATATACCATAACTTATTTAACCATTCCCCAACTGATGGGCATCCACTCAGTTTCTAGTTCCTTGTCACTACAAAATGGGCTGCTACAAATATTTTTTTCACATATGGCTCCTTTTCCTTTTTTTTTAATGACCTCTGGGATACAGGGCCAGGAGAGATATTCCTGAATCAAAGATGTGCACAGTTTGATCAGTTTTGCTTTCTTAAATATTTAAACTTAAAGTATTTGGGGAATTATTCATAATATTTTAGTATAAATGAGCTTTTATTATTATTCTACTTTTATGCAAGGTTTGTCATAATGTTTGTCATAACCAAAGAACCAAAAGATAACTGAAACCAGGGACTTTTTTTTCCCTGGAAGCAAGTTCCATGATATACTGCTTCTCATATTATACACTCTATGGGAAATTGGTAATAGAATTAGTGTAGTTCAGCAGAAAATACAGTAACTCAGGAGTCAAAGAATATATTTCACCTCAAATGATTTAAACTTGTGTAATATTGCACAAGTCTTTTACCTCCATGCCCTCCAGCTTTCTCATCTATAAAATGGAAGATTTGAACCAGATGACTTCTAAGATTATAACAGTAAAGTATTGTTGGGGTTTTGTTGTTGTTGTTGGTGGTGGTGGTGGTTTTTTAAGCAGTTATTAAAGAATAGTCATTTGCATTTGATTTAATTAGCTTTTGTACATTTAAATTCTGAAATTATTTTTAATTTTAAACATGGTCACTTTTATAATTTAGTTTAATATTGTAAATTTTTAGATTTTCATTAAATAGAAAACATTTTTGTGAGCTATCAAATTGGAAAGCAAATATTTTAGGATATTTCAGAAAGTTGTCTTTTTCAGATATTACATATTTTTTAATCCTTTACAATGGCCAAATATTTATGTTGTAGAGTCGAACAGCAAAGGAATGAAGCAATGGAAAATGCTGAAGAATTGGGCAAAGCTTTCAAAGAATATAAAGAAAGAGTAGCTGAAAAGTTGGAAAGGGTAAGAGATAACATATTCTGGGGGCTTTTTAGTCATTATTGTTCAGTCTAGAATTACAAAATTATTGTACTAAATTTCAGCAAAATCAGAGTATGTTATTTGTATGAAATATATTGATTACTTTTTGTAAAGATGAAGAGAAGATGTAATGTGCTCTTGAAAATATAATAAACTTTTGAGTTTCCCTCAGCAATGTTTCTTAGTTCTTTTGCTTTTGGTAAATATTTGTTGAATGAATGAATAAAGACACACAGTTTTTGCCTTACTTTTTTTTTTTTTTTTTTTTTTTTTTTTTTTTTTTAAGGTATTGTTTTATTTTCCCCTCAATGGCATATGAAAACAATTTTTCACATTATTTGATTTTTTAAATCTCTTCCTCCCTCCTCTACCTTCTGCCTATTTATTCTTCAAGGCAGTAAGTATTCTGATATAAGTAATTGTGCTTTACTTTCGACTCCTTTAGGCAAAAGACTCTGAAGCTGAACTCAGATTGGCTGGGATTGGGGACAGGGCAAAGAGTGTTGGTGCTGAAGTGTTTGGGCTGATGTTCCACTTAAGCTAAATGAGAATTGGCATAGTAGTTTTAGCATCATTACCATGTAAATTCTAAGAAAAAGCATAAGTGGCCGATGGCCTAGGAGCGGCTTGTTTTGAAAAGAAAGATGGTGGGTAGCTAGTTATGCCCATATGATACTCATCTTCTGACATCTAACTTGGGCAGGAAGAGAGCTTCTTCTGTCGTCCTTGTGACTGTTCATCCCTGCTTGGGCTGGCTTATTCTTTCTTTTCTAGTTTCTTCTTGTTTTGTTGTGTTTTTTCCATTTCCTTTCTTTCCTTCTTTCCCCTAATCATTTTCATTTCATTCTCCTCTTTTCTCCATATGACTTTTCTCTTTTCCACCTTCAGTCACATCCTGAATGACCTCAAGAGACATATATGCATAAAACTAACACATTATCTGTTGTTAAGAAGAGCTAGACTTCTCACTAATTATAAATTCCACTTACACTAAGCACTTTTAATAGAGTCTAGAGAAAAACCTTAGATAAATAAAAAAATAGGACCCTGTTTTATAAAAACAGGTTAAAGAGTTCTTTCTCTTTATAAATTTCTGAACTTACTTCTCCAATTGCCTTTCAAACCTCTTAAATTGGATTCCAAATAGACATCTTAAACTCCACAGAACTACAGCAGAACTCATTACTTTTTCCTTCAAACACTTCCCCCCAATACACTTTCTCTATTACTTTGGTACAACATTCCCAGTTTCTCAGGCTTGCTATCCAAGTGTGATTGTAGAATTCATTTTCTCTCAACTCCCCTTCCCACTTCAATCTATTTTTAAATGATTTAATCAATAATCTAATAAATTTAATCAGTGATTAGAAACATAATCCATAATATAGAGAGAAGGCTATCATACTAGCTATCAGATAAGAATAAGAATCTTGATAGGCCAGATCATATTGGGCCAACTTCCTGATTTGCAGATCAAAAAAAAAAATCTGCAAAATTGGTCAGATATAAAAGATTAACATTAAATCAGAGTTCAGAGGAAGATTGAAAGGAATGAGTCAAAGGGGTTTTTTAGCATGAATAAATGAGAAGATATTGACAAAGGTGGGAGTTAGCAGGGGTACCAGTTTGAGGAGCAAGAAGATGAAGTTAATTTTGGATACATTGGATCTAAGGAGGTAGTAGAAATGCCTAGTAGGCTGTTGGTGGTATTAATTGGAACTCAGATGAAAATACCCATTTGGAAGAGATATAAATGTGGGAATTATCAAAGACTGGTTATTTAAGTTTAAAATGAATTTTAAATTTTACCAAATCCATCCTTCCTCCACAAAACCCAGTGGAGAGATTTGAAAGCAGAGCATTAATGAACTTTGAAATTCAATTCAGCAAGTGTTTAAGGGCTTGAGTACAAGCATTGTGTTAAACATGGAAGATACAAAGATAAAAATGATTTTCTCTGCCCTCAAGCTCACATTCTACTTGGGAGATATGACAGTAATATATGATGAGGGCAAATGAAAGAAGCAGGAAGATTTTGAGGAAGGAAAGAAATCTTTAAGAGAAATAGTAGCCAAAATCTAGTAGGAAATTCCTATAGTTAAGAAGCTAAGAAGAAAAGTCAAAAGAGCAAAAAAGGAAGCAGAACCAAGATGGTGCAGTACTTAGCAAATATCAAGGAAGAATAAAAGCATTTCAATGAAAGGGAAGGGTTAACAATGTCAGGTACAGAAAAGTTTAAAAAAAAAAAAGTCATGATTTGACAATAAAGATGTTTCTTTAGAATAGGGATAGGTTTGTTTTCTGCTTCATAAAATATTCCTTAGAGATAGGGAAGAGAGAATATTGGCTTTACATCTTAGTGGTAATCATGTCTGCTTTCGTAAAGCTATAGAACTATCTCCTAAGGGAATAAGATGGGCAGGTGAGTTTTCACTCAATTTTATAAGATAGTTACAGATTTGTGGGTATTTGTTTCTAAAGGCATTTGCTGCAAAGTAGTGATTAATCTTTTGCAGCAGCAGAGAAGCTGTTGTCTTGAAAGATTCCCCTTTTAGGAATTAGGAGAGTAGAGATTGGGAAAAAGCTAGAAGACAAATTGCTTCATTTTTAATCTGGAATTTGTATTTGCTTGCATTGTGGCATAACTTTATAACATTAACTATTAATTATGGTATTGCCTTCACTGAAAGTTTTTTCAGATGATTTGCCCATTGGGGTCCTTTAAAAGCAAAGAACTGTTGCCCTCAGGACGGACTCTGAATAATAATGTCTTCTCTTTGAAGGGATGAGAGTTGACAAAGACCCTTCTTCTCTCTTCCATCTCTGCACTTCATTTCAAGTTTAAGTAAACTTTCTCTTTTCCCCATAAACTCAAGAGTTTTAGGGAAAGGAAAAAAAAAAACCAATAAAACTTTGTTGTCAGCCCTCTTTACACATTTTAGAACCCAGGTTGTGACATCCTTAAATCATGTCACATTTTTAATGTTAGTGTTTTCATTTCACTTAATATTTCAGGTTCAAGCTGAAGAAGAGCTGTTAGAGAAAAATCTAGTAAATTGTGAAAAAGAAAATAAAAGATTACAGGAAAAATGTGTTGTATACAAAGAGGACTTGGAATCCATGAAAGACAAGCTGAGGTATGCTGTGTATCTGCAATGGGCAAGACAGTTCTATTAAGATGAAAAAAAAAAAAAAAGAAAACCAAATTCTCTGTAAGGACTAAAGGTGGCCTTAATTTATTAAGAATAGCAATTTCCCAACATCTTTGTAAGTTTAAATAAAAAATTTCCAGGAATAAAGATAGATGAAATAAAAATGATATAATTTGTTAGCACAAAAGAATATTATATTGATAAGAATTTAAGATTTTTTTAATTTAATAGATATTTTAATTGTTTCAGTATAGAGATGAACATTTTTATTAAAGTAGTGTCAATTAACAAATGATCCAAATTGTATTTTGCATTTATTTCTGGCTTAAAAACAAAAAAAAACCAGAACATCCAAATAATATCATTAAGGAATTTGGTCTCCATAACAGTTTTTCTCCTTTACTCTTACTTATCAAAAGTTTGTGAAAAATAAGGATGTTTATATAATTTGTTTCATGTAGGTAGCATACTTAAAATGCAAAGTCTATATTTTTCTTTGTTACAAATACTCATATGCTATAAAGTCATTTTAATTTCAGATGTTAGCTTAATGATGCTTTCTTTCTTTCTTTTCTTTTCTTTTTTTTTTTTTTTTTTTAATACATTTTGCAGTTTTCTAGGAAGGAAAAAACAGTTCATTATGTAGCTTTCTGTTTTGGCAGCTAATGCTAAATTTTAATCTTAGAATCAGTTTTCTCTATTTGCTACTTCTTATAAGTTACAGAGTTTAAATTCTCACTCACTCATTGAATCAAGTCCTTTAAAGATCAATAGAACATTATCTGCTTTACAAAAGTATTTTATAGTTGAGAACAATAATCTGTAGTTTTCTCTTGTGTTCTTTAATTCTTAGCCTAGGAAATTAAAGTATCCTTTGTGTTGTGAGAAATGTGTTGCAGTCAGCTTTCTTGGAATGCATTTTAAAATAAGAATAAAAAGATCATTAAAATATTATTAAATTATTCTAATTATATGATTTTATTTGAAAGTGTTTTATTATTATTTTAATAAGTTAAAAAAGGTGTTAAGAATGATTATTTAAAAAGAGAATATGCTTATCCTCAGTTCCTTTTTTTGTTGTTTTTTTCTTCATAGGCAATTAAAGGATGAAAATAATGATGGAAAAGAAAGAATAAGGAGTATGGTTTTGAAAAATTCTGAGATCATGTCCCAACTAACTGAGTCTAAACAAAACATCCTAAAGCTGGAGAATGAGTTAGAGGACAAAGAAGAAATTCTTAGAGAAAAACTTGCTCTAGTGAATGAAAACAGAGAATTAAAAGTCCTTATTACAAAGCAGAATGAACGACTGAGTTTGTGTCAGAGTGAAATTGAAGATTCAAGGCAAGAACTAAGCAGTTTGGAAATGATTATTTCCCAGTTGCCAGTAAGTGTGTTTGAAAATATAACCTATCCACATCTAGTTCTTTATGAAACAGGAAAAGAAAATTCTCTTTAGGTGCTTTACCAGATAGTATCATGCTGTGGTTGCTTTACTTGATTGATCTCATTGGGCTGATTCTCTTTTCTTCTTATACCTATCCAGTACTCTTCTTCATACATTCTCTTGAACCAAGTGCCTGCTTTCTACCCTTAAACTATCTACTCACTCTTCTTTCATGAAGCATGTACTGTGTCTTATCTTTTTCAAGTCACCACATTACAGTTAGTCTCATCATACCTCTATACCCATCTTCTAAAGAGGTTGTTTAGGTAGTTTGTGTGTAAAGGGATTATTGATGGGTAAGAAGAACAGATCTAGGGTCAGGAGGCTACAAGTGAATAATGGTTTATGATTATTTCTTATACTTGATGATCTCAGTAAAATCACTTATTCAATTTCATGCTCTATAAAGTACAGGCCCCAAGAACTCATTTTTTCCCCTCCTTTCTGTCTCCATTTAATTTTCTCCAAAGATCTATCATACCTAACTTTTCTTTTTTTATTATAGCTTTTTATTTACAAAACATATGCATGGGCAATTTTTCATCATTGACCTTTGCAAGACCTTTTGTTCCAACTTTTCCCCTCCTTCCCCCTACCTCCTCCCCTAGATGGCAGGTAGTCCCATACATATTAAATATGTTAAAGTATATGTTAAATACAATATATGTATACATATTTATACAGTTATCTTGCTGTACAAGAAAAATCAGATTTAGAAAGAATGTAAAAATAACCTGAGAAGGAAAATAAAAATGCAAGCAGACAATAACAGAGTGGAAATGCTATGTTGTGGTCCACGCAGTAGAACAATAGTTCTTCTACTGAGTGCAGCTGGTTCTCTTCATTACTTAATAATTGGAACTGATTTGGATACTCTCATTGCTGAATATAGCCACCTCATCAGAATTAATAATCATATAGTTTTGTTGAAGTATATAATGATCTCCTGGTCCTGATCATTTCACTTAGCATCAGTTCATGTAAGTCTCTCCAGGCCTTTCTGAAATCATCCTGCTGGTCATTTCTTACCGAACAATAATATTCCACAACACAATTCATTTTTAAAATATTTAATAATATAGTTGATTTTCCTTATAATCCCACATAGTGCATACATTTTAAAGCATTACTCTTAAGAGTCTGAAAGATTCACTCAGCTGCCAAAGAACCACTAGATTAAGAATCACAGAATTTTTGAACTGGGAGGGATCCTAAAGATAATGATTTTTTTTTTTTTTTTTTTTTTTTTTACTACAATAAAGGCTCAGGGAGGTAAAGTTACATAGATAATTTGGAGCAGAACTGGACATGCTGACATGTACCTATCATCCAACTACCCTAGAACCTGAGGCTTTTGGGCCCCTAGATTCAGGATGATCTGAGCTGCAGTGAGCAAGGCCAAGTATGCCTTAGCACTGACTCCTTCATGAATATGGTATGGTCCCAGGCAGAGCATGGAGTAGGTTAGGGGGCAGCCTAGGCACTTCTCACTGTGAAGGGATAGAGAGACCAGTATTAAAAAAGACAATTGAAAGTGCCCCAGTAGAAAGAACCCTAGACTGGAATTATAAGATAAGGGTCCTGGCTCTGTTACCTATCAACTGTGTACCCTTAGGCAAGTCATTTAGCTTTTTTGACCCTGTGCTGGCCTTGTCTTGTGTTCTAGCACAATGCTTAGCAATAATAACTATTGTCTGTTTGAGTAGTCAGCTGTTTCATCTGTAAAATGAAATTAAATTCCTGAAATTATTGTGTAGGAAAGCACTCTATGAACTGCATTATGTGGCTATGAAATAGTCATATAAAAATAAAAATAATCATATTAAA
Source organism: Sminthopsis crassicaudata (assembly GCF_048593235.1). Lineage (NCBI taxonomy): Eukaryota > Metazoa > Chordata > Mammalia > Dasyuromorphia > Dasyuridae > Sminthopsis > Sminthopsis crassicaudata. Next base: position 407,437,726 of record NC_133620.1, read on the forward strand.
AAAGTACAAGGTAAGCTAAATAATATATATTTTTAAACTTGAAATTTTGAATTTTAACATTGTATTAGAACCTTATTACAAATTCTTTAAGTTGGAAAGAAACTCTTGAAGCCCAGCCCAAACTTAAAGCATGTATTCCTTTCTGAAGGTGGTCAACAGCTTCCCTAGAACAATTCCACAACAAGGAACTCATAACCATCTGAGCATTACAAAATTAACTCTTTTTGTTAAGAAGCTCTTCTTTGTGTTGAATTAAAACCTATTTCCCTTTAATTTCTACTCATTGATCTAAATTCTGTCCTTTGTATCAGAGTAAATCTAATACTTTTTCTACATGACAGTTCTTTATTTGAAAACTGTGATCTTCAAAAAGTCTTAGGTCTTCTTTTCTTCAGGCCGAAGTGTTAGTTCCTTTGTTACAATACATAATTTTAAATTATTTCACTATCCTGGTGATCCTTCTTTAACCTGGTTACCACCTGCCCTAAAGTGAGGTACCCATATAATACTCCATAATACTTCAATACATAACACTCCCAAAATCATCTGACCAAGGCAGAGTACAAGAGGCTATTTGTTCCTCCTACATTCTGGACCCAATAGTTTTATTTTATTTTATTTTTAAATTATAGTTTTTATTTACCAGATATATACGTGGGTAATTTTATAGCATTGACAATTGCCAAACCTTTTGTTCCAATTTTTTACCTCCTTTCCCTTCCACCCCCAGTTGGCAGGTTGACCAATACATGTTAAACATGTTAAAGTATAAATTAAATACAATATATGTATATATGACCAAACAGTTATTTTGCTGTACAAAAAGAATCGGACTTTGAAATAGTGTACATTTAACCTGTGAAAGAAATAAAAAATGCAGAAGTATAAGGGATTGGGAATCCTATGTAGTGGTTCATAATCATCTCCCAGAGTTCTTTTGCTGGGTGTAGCTGGTTCAGTTCATTACTGCTCTATCCAGTAGTTTTATTTATGCAACCTATTGGCTGCCATATTATGCTGTTAGCTCAGATTGATTTATCCCACACCTGCAATTCTTTTTTCAAGTGAATTATTGTATAGCTACAACTCTCATTATGAACTTTTAGAGTTTTCTATTTTAAAATACATGCACAGGTACATATACATATGCTTAACCATGCTTATTTTTTAACTTGCAGTTTAACAGAGAAAAATTTAATTCTAAAATGTGTATCTGTAAGCGTCAAGTGGAAAAGTTCTCAACCAAAGAAGATTTCTGTGTTTCTTGCTGTGATATAAATCAATCAGTGATCTCAAACCTCAGGTATAATGTTTCATTTTCTGGACTGATGGCAATCATTAAAATATCTTTTCTTTTTGGTAATGATAGATAATATTTTCTATAAATGTACTTTTTCTTCAACCTTTTATATCCCTTTCTTTTGTTGCCAGGATTAAGCTTGCAATGAAAGAGGCAGAAATTAATACACTTCAAACAAACCTAACTGCCAGTCAGTTTCCTGGTTCTATTTTTGGTGATGATGAAATACAGGAAGGTGGCCAATTAAGTGGCTTAGAAACAGAACCTGTAAAATTAAGTGGGAATCAAGCAAGTATGTAAAATTATAATTTACATATAATAAGAACTATGATTTTTATGATGGTTTCTTTGGGGAAGCAATTCTATCTTATGATCTGTTGTTTATTAACTTATTCACTAATACCTAATGGGTTAGCAAAATTTCTTTTTAATTCTTTATTTTCTTTAATCAAATAACATAAGGCATAATTTCATTTCTTCTTTTTACTATTATTCAAAGATCTTTTTTAAACATTGAAACCCCACATCTATTGTCTTATGATTCAATTCACTCTACAAGTTAGGCTTCTCTTAGTCCCTGTTAGTTACCTGTTTCCTTATAGTAAAATCTTGGTTATTTTGAATACAGCCATGCAGAAGGGAAATCTAATTTCCTAGACCCTAGGAGCTCTTGGAAATACAAAGAGAAGAAAGATTTTAGCAATCATCATTAGTAGCACAAATGGAGCATTGTTGATGGCAGTTAGAATCAGTAGTCAATCAGAAAGCATTTAAGTGACTGCTATGTTTCAGGCACAGTGCTAAGCACTGAAAATACAAAAAAAGACAAAAGACCATTTTTGCTCTCAAGAAGCTCCCAATCTGATAGGGAAACCACATGTAAATTATGATATTCAAACAGTATAATTTGGAGATAATATCAGAGATAAGGCACTTACCTTAAAGGTGATTAGAAAAAGATTCCTCTAGAAGATGGGATGCATACTTAGACTTAAAGGAAGCTAGGGAAGCTAAGAGGCAGAGATGAGGAGAAGAGAATTCCAGGTATGGAGAAAAATGAGAATGCCAAAGACAGTGTTTTGTTTCAGGAACAGCAGAATCCAGTGTGACAGAGTATGAGGGGAAGGAGAAGGAAGGTGTAAAAAGGCTATAAAGATAGGAAGCTTATTGAGTAAGAGTGGGATGAGATGGTCAGATCTGTGCTCTAGGAAAACCACTTTTGGGAGTTAAATGGAAAATGAACTAGAATGGAAAGACTTGGGACAGGCCAATTCAGATTCTTATTGCAGGCTATTGCAATAGTCCAAGCATCAGGTGATGGGGGTCTCCATCACTTTACCAAGTAGTGGCAGTGTCATCAAAGAGAAGCAAAACTGATAGGTCTGAGCAACAGATTGGATATGGGGAGGGAGAGAGAGTAAGGAGTCAGGGATTAACACTATGCTCTGAGTGAGTGGACTAGGAGGATAATGGCATCTTTGACAGTAATAGAGAAGTGTGTAATGGAGAAAAGGATTTGGTTCACTTTTGGATATTTGATTTAAGAAGTCTACCAGACATCCAGTTTGAAATGTCTGTAGACAGTTGGAGATCTAGAACTAGATATTGAGAGAGAAGTTAGAGCTGGATGAATTTGAGATCTGAAGGAGATTTAAGGATCATCAGCACAGAGATGATAATTGAAACCAGGGGAGATGGTGAAATCCCTAAGTGAAATAGTAGACAGAGAAAAGAGAAGAGAGCCTAGAAGAGAGGCCCTGGGAAACATTCACAATTATTGGGCCTGATCTAGATGAAAAGGTAGCCAAGGAGACTTACAAAGGATCAGACAGGTTAGAGGAAAACTAGGACAGATGGTGTCATCATAACTTAGACAAGAAAGTATCAAGCAAAAAAAATGATTGACAGGTCAATCTGCAAAGGCCAAGAAAGATGAGGATTTTTTTTAAAAAGGCTGTTAGATTTGGCAATTAAGAAGTTGTTGGTAACTTTGGAAAGAACAGTTTCAGTTTAATGATGAAGTTGAAAGCTAGATATTAAGTTTTAAAAAAGACTTTGAAAAGAAAGGAAGTGGAGATATCAATTATCAATGACCTCCTCAAGGAGTTTAGCCACAAGAGGAGAAGAGATATGCAGCAATAAATAGCTAGTGGGGAGGAGATGGGAAAAAATTGTGCACATTTGTAGGCAGAAGTTTGAGGTAATGTTTAAAAGGAGAAGCACCATTGAGCTGCTAGAAATCTGGCCTCATCATTCAGAACTCCTAGTTCAGATCTCATACTGAAAAATCTGACTCTGAACTTTCATTTAATAATCTCTTATCCCCCAAGCAGCTTTTTAAAACTTTTAAATTGGAAAGAAGATATTTAATAGAGGAAGGCCCCTTCAAGGAGTTCATCACATTGATAAAATCACAGTTCTAGAGGAAAAAAAATCCATCAGGCACTCTGACTACCAAAATAGAACAGGGACATCAGAATAATTTTACAGCATGAGAGGTGGCAGACAAAGACCCCTGAGCATCAGAATTATATTCTTTATGGCAGAGGAAATCTTAAGAGGGAGAGGAGAAGGTATTTGAAGCTAGCATAAGGGGTCCCTTATGGCACCCCTCAAAAACCCTCATAAGAAAGGTATCCCAGCATCCCCATTCTTTGAGTATATGGGGTGTTCAGGGAGTACTAGCATCTCTGCCCCAAGGAGCTATGGCTACTCCCCAGCAAAAATCTTGGGAGACAGGCTCAACTATGTTAGGGGTAACTGATAGGTCTCAAACCTGTTGGTGAGTTAGGAGAACTATAGTAAACTATTCTAATCTAAAATATCTCCTCCAGAAGAATAAGCAAATCAGACTTAATTTGTTGCAGTGGCCATGAAGGTGACCAAAGCAGGTTCTGTGGAGTGCTTGGTCCAATAGCAAGGTGCCAAGGTCATTCCCTGCGTTCTGGGCTATCACCATGCATCCTGACTTTTGTCTTTTGGACTGAAAGAGAAAGGCTGATGACTTTGTGCAACTCCGCTTCACTCAAGTCCACTTCATGCCCAAGTCAAAATATCCCTGATTGGCATTGGTCCTCTTCAAAAATGAAGGACAAGCAACAGAACATGCGTAGCATCTGTGTCTTCAATATATCTTAAGTGAAACTTGCTGTTGATTATGATGATCCTGAGAAAGTCAGAGAAGTTACATTTTATTCAGTATATCCTAATTAAGAAGATATGTCTGAATATCATTTAAAAGGTTTATATTTTTAAAAATTCTCATTAAAGGATCAATCCTTTAATATTTTGATGAAATAACTATCTAGAACAGCTTATTCCTGGGACTTTTATTTCATGCATCATGTAGGATGGCACATCACTTTCATAATGGATTTCACCTTTTTTCCAGTTCTTTGTGCTCACCTGTAGAAATTATTTTGTGATATTTTTCTGAACTAATTTACTCAAGTGTGTTTTGTGATAACAACCTTAATATTAAACAGTAAATGTAAAATTATATTTTGTGTCACAGCAGATCATATCCAATGTCAAAAGTTACATATTGTAAGCAAGCATTTTGAGAGAGAAAAACAAAGACTTGCTTCCGGCATAGAAGAGTTACGGGCTAAGTTGGCAAAAACAGAAGCTGAGAATTCTGAATTAAAGGCTGACATGGCTCATAGGACCAGCCAATTTCAAGCAATACAAGAAGAATTGTTAGAGAAAATTACCAATTCTAGTAAAATGGAATCTGAAGTAAGTGGATTTCTTTAATAAATTAACTCTAATTCAGAAGTACAGGAAAGGTGCCTTTTTCTTTTAACCTGTAGATTAAATTTGGCTTTGATCCTATACTTTCTAGTGGTTGAAAGATACTATATAATCATAGTGGGAAAAGTACTAATTTTATATTATACTTAAAATGAAATTGCATTTTATGACTTCACTCAATTTTATTTGGAACAATAGAAACAGTAATTTGTAGATCGGTCTTTAATCCAGTGTTTTAGTATGACATATTTATTGTAAATGTTTAAAAATTTTTCTCTCAGTTGAACAGCAAAGGAAAGAATAAAGAATTGATGATACCTACTTGAAAAGAGAGAAGTGTGTGGTAGAGATTGAATCTCTAATATTCTTCATCTATATAAAGGGAAAATAGAAGTTTTAAAAAGTTTCCACTGAGATAGGAAGCTATTGCTTTTCTTTGGGGATACCATGCTTAACAGCTGGTTGGTTCAGTGAATAGTGCTAGGCTTAGAGTCAGGAAGACCCGACTTCAAATACATTCTCAGACATTTATTTAGGCATATGACTTGGACAGGCCACTTAACTCCTATTTGCTTCAATTTCTTCATCTGTGAAATGGGGATAATAGTACCTATTTCCCAAGATTATTGTGAGGATTAAATGTAACAGTATTTGTAGAGTGTTTATCATAATAGGTATTTAATAAATGTTTGTTTTCTTCCTCTAAACTAGAGGCTGCATTTGGGAGCCATGCCTGGGTTAGAGTGGTTGTGTTTTTTATGTTTGTTTCCTTCAGCTCCCTTACTAAGAGGGAAACCCCATGGGGAATGGATGGTGAATAGTGATAAGGATGACTTACCTTTAATTTAAGCAATCACATCTTCCCCAGAAATTTTCAGGCATTGAGTTAGAAAATGTGTTGAATTGATTCACTTAAAGCCCTATCTGGGCCCTGGGAGATGGGTTAGATTACTTCCATTTTTCTTATTCTAATTGTTTCTGTTTCTCATCTCTGCTACTGCATAGTAGATTACCAATTGTAAAAACAACTTGTGATTATATGGAATCCAAAACTATTTTGCAAAAAGTACAAAGGTATCTATCACTGTACATTTGCTTAGGTTTTACACATAATAGAAGCTTTAAATTGAAAAGAATTTTAGGGATTGAGTAAAATCCCTTTATTTTTATCAGAGAGAGGAATTGTAACCTCAGTTGCTCAGAGTTACATAGGTAGGAAGTAGAATAATACATTACTTAAATCTAGACCTTTTTTGACTTCATAGCCAAACTTTTTCTACAATACCACATTCACACAATATGTTTAGTAGTATGTATGAAAAGATTTTTAAACTGCAGAATAAGAAAATTAGCTATAATTTCCTAGAAAAATAAATTTTATTTTCTGCTTATCAGCTACACTTATCTCAAAGTGTATATTTATTTTTTTCAGATGACAAAGAAAAATTCTCAGATTCTCACATTAGAGAAACAGCTTGAAGAAAAAACAAATGCTTATTCTTCTGTTGCTGCAAAAAATTCTGAACTGGAACAGGAAGTTATGGTAAAAATAGCCTTTTAACTGAGAATTCTCTTTGTTTTTGTACTTTTTAACAGCATGTTTTAAGCATTAGCATTGTTATTGAAGTTATTACAGTTAGGATCATTACAAATTCTACACCATGATTTAATTCATTTTGCATTTGTTTCTCTTTTTACTTACTTTTTGAGTCTTAACAGAATACTTGGCATTCTGTTCTCTTATTTTCATGTTTTATTTCATTGTAATCATATCAGTTTTATGCTATGTTCAACTCAAAAGTTTTGGGTTTTTTTTTTTTATTTTTACAACTTATTTCCCATTTTAAGAAATTCATATCCATTTAAAGTTAAGTAATTTAAATGCAATTTCAAGTATTTTTTTTTTTAGGTAAAAAATACTTAACTGCTTGGTCCTCATTTTGGACATTTTAAGAAATTTTATGCTTTCACATTAAATACATAATTAATGTGTTTTAATTAGTTATTTCCTTAAAAGTATTATTGTATTTTCTAGGAAAAGAATGAAAAGATACACAGTTTGGAATCAAATATAAATTCAGAACATGAGAAAATGTGTGTAGCTTTTGAAACGGCAAAGAAAATTCATTATGAACAACACAAAGAAATGGAACATCAGATTGAACTAGTAAGAATTTATTGCATTAAAATATAATTTCATTTTATCTTTAATAATAATTTCTTTTTTTAAAAGTGTATTTATTTTATTAATTTTGTAATTATAACTTTTTTTTGACAGTACATATGCATAGGTAATTTTTTTTTTTTTTTACAACATTATCCCTTGTACTCCCTTCTGTTCCAAATTTTTCCCCTCCTTCCCTCCACCCCCTCCCCTAGATGGCAGGCATTCCCATATATACTTTAATAATAATTGCAATAATTTCATTTTAATCTTTTAAAATCTTTTAAAAATAATTTTATTTATTAATAATTTACTAATTTTATTTTAATATTATTAAAATTATTTTAGTAATAATTTTAAAAAATAATTTCATTTTAAAACTATTCAGCAGATGCTTCATATGCTTCATATGATTTATTAGTGATAGCATTTGGATGAAAATCAGGTAAAAAAGGGAGAGTAACTATACTTAAGAACCTTTGATTAAATAGGAAGGAGAAAATTTGAAGTAGAATATTAGTTTGGGTGAAAAGCTTTAGAGAATAGAATAACCTTTACCTTTTTCAAAGTAGACTAACCAGTATGGTTAAAAAAGAAACTTTAAAAAAGATTTCATTATAATTTTAGAAAACATTTTATATTATTGCCAAAAGGATTAAAAACAGCCTAGAAAATTTTTATGATAAATGTTGGAATTAAAATTAGCTGGTACCCTTCTTCTATGCAGTCTTGGAAATTATATATTTGGGATATATTTGTCCAGAAAATGTGGGCTTGGATCAGGATCTGTTTTCTTTTGACTCAAAAGATTTGATGTTGTCTTGGAATGGCCCTCCTATCGAAGATGTGTAACACAAGGCTAGACCAATTTTCTTTAGGTATCATTCTCCAGATTTAGTAACTAGGTTCATTCTTTAGCTTTCAAGGGAGAAAAAATAAAAAAACAACACAGAATATTAATTCCACAATATGTTGCCATAGGATATTGTTTCTTATCATTGTTAAAGGTGGGTTACCAAGGAACTACAGAATTAATCTAAAAGGATTACTGCAAAGAATCAAGAGCTATTCACTTCTAGTTTAGATATCTCCTAGTGTGTATATATATGGCTAGAAGATGCCCTAGTATCTAAATCCCTTCCCCTAACTTCTATATGCCTCCTTGCCTTCGCATTTGATTTTTACAGAGACTAGGGCCTTGGTTGTAGTTGGAACAGCTTTACTGAAGTCAAAGAAATCCTAGTATACAATGTGGAAGGCTTCATTGCTTCCTGCATTGAATAACACTTGAATAAAGTTTAGTACACTTCTTTTCAGGTCATTATGATAATAAAAATGAACCTTGTTTTTTGGCCAAAGATTGCGTAATATTGTGATATAAATACCAGAGAGTAAGATGGAAAAAACTAGATGCCATGGTAAAATGGTGACCCAAAATTTGTAGAGCCCTGAACTAGGCAATGTGGAATAATTTGGGAACTTTTTAAGTAATTGGGTTAGAGAAGGACATTCCTAGGCTTTTATGCCAGCATGTTAAAGTTAAGTTTTGAGGTATTTTTTTCCCCTTGGAAATGGAGACAGTATCAGAAGATGGAGACAGTTTTGTAAAAAGTTCCACTTCATGTATATGGTTTTGAAGGATGATGAAAAGATGTAGGATGAAAAGGAAGATGTGTCAAAGAATTACTTAACCTTTAAGTCACACTTCGTAAAGGGGACAACCATGAATAGTATCTATTGGTTGCTAAGTTTCAGGAAGAATATAAATACAGACTTGCCTAAAATGATTTTTGACCCTCCAAAAATTGAGAAAAATTGTGTATTAGTTTAGTCTGTAAAGACCATCATACCACTGAATTACAGAGTAAATCTTTCTATGACCTTAGAGAGGAGATAGAATCTAGTCCTGTGACGTCACTGATTTGGCACAGGAATATCGAACATTGACATCATCATGAACATTTATATAGTGTTTACTATGTGCCTGATACTATATCAACTACTTGACAGTTATTATCTCATTCCATCACCTGATGGAAGGTGACTAATCTGTACATAAGGATCCCTGCAGACTTCACACTGTCTTAGTTATAAAATGTAATATTATTTGTTTTATTGTATTTTTACTTATTTTGTTAAATATTTCTCAATGAACATTTTAATCTGGTTCAGTATCCCTTGGGGAGTGTTATGGGCAAAAGGACTTTTTAACAGGCAGTGATGGGGAAGTGCCATGCAAGACTGTGATGGAGGAAAGTATAGATTATATATTGGTATAAAGTAATGTAGTTTTACTAGAATTATGGATGTGGATATGTGATCATGTGGAATAAGGCTATGAAAGGTAAAGTGGATTTACACTCCAGGATAAGAAATTCTTAGGGTATAGCCTGACTGCTTTTACTAATGAAATATTCATATTGATCAATTTGTTTTGAATGCTTCATTCCAAAAATATTTACTAGTTTTGAAAATTATTTCCACATAATAAATAAGACATAATCTCTTTGCCATTAATACCTAGTTTTGAGTAGCTTAAAATGTTTTTAAAAATCTTCCCTTGAATATTAAACTATAATTTTTTTTGTAATTTGAATCTAAGGAAAGGGAAAATATGAGCTAGGTTATGTAGAGTTTTAAATGCCAGGCAATATGATCATGTATTCTTCTATAGGAAGCCACTAAAGAATCTTGAATAGGGGAATGGCATGGTCATATCTAGCTTAATAATTTGGCTCCTTTGAATATTATGGATAATAGAGAAGAGGAATTAGAGGCAGGGAAACTGACCCACTGTCAAAGAACCTATTGCAGCAATAAGAGTGATCAAGGCCTGAAATAAGGTAGTGACCATGTTCTGGAAGGAAGGGGAACTTGCCCTATATTGTGGTTGTTAAACCAAGCTCCATTTTAAAGTCAGGGACATGATAAAGCATACAGAGATGAGGAAAGTGTTTTGATTTTTATTTTGTTAACATATAAATTGTCTGAATTCATTTGATGGTTGTCACTTTTATCTAGATTTTAAAATATAGGGGTTAGATGATTTTTGAGAATTGGCTTTTCTTCCTCCTTTTCTGGAATGTGGCCAAATTCTTTAGGCCTTCATATCACTTTCCACTTTCTGCCTTCAGGGCAGTTCTGTTTGTCATTGGCTATTTATGCTGATCCCCATAGGGAAAAATAGCTAGGTTTTTAGTGTTCTGATGTTTATATGTATTTATCACATTTTTGGGAATTATAGAATAGATAGGTGTTTTAGGAACATTCTTCAAATCATCAAACATTTTATATAAAATATATTCTCTAGTAAGTAATATTATCTAACTGCTAAACAGAAATGGAATTTTTATAGTTTTCTTTGATTATTTTTTTCTTGATTGTTTTAGTTCCAAGGCCCCTTAGATTTCTGGTGTAATTTATTATTTGTTATGCTTGTTGTATTGTGGTAACATGGTATAGGTGGAAGAAAGGAAAAAATAATTCTTAAACCCCTGCCATATGTCAAATCTTGTACTTTACAAATATTATCTCGTTTGATTCTTCCAATAGCCTTGGGAGGGAGGGAGGTGCTGTTATTATTCCCATTTTATAATTAAGGAAACTGAAACAAACAGAGATTAAATAACTTACACAGATTGTAAATATCTGAGTTTGGATTTAAACTTGGATCTTTCTCACTGTAGGCCTAGTACTTTATCCACACTGCACCTGTAGCCTCCCAAATAACAACTCTCTTATCCTTGGTTTCTTCATCTGTTAAATGAGGAGATTGAACCAGAGGATCTCTGATACTTCTTCCAACTCTAAATTTTATGATCAAGTACATCATAGGATGTACATTTATTGATTGATTTAATGTGTATTTCCTTTTTTTTTGAGTATATATTTTCTTTTAAACTTTGCTACTGATATGTTTTGGGCTAGTGTAAGATATATTTTTGGGGGTTGTTAATTGCATTAAAAATGTTGAAGTCCCTGAAAAAAATTATATGCAAATCAATTAATTAATCATGTTTTTATGCACAGTTTCAAATTCAGCTAGAAAAGAAAGACCAACAGTTCAAAGAACAGGAGAAGACTGTGTCCATTTTGCAACAGGATATAGCATATAAACAACATCATCTTGAATCACTGGATAGACTATTGCAGGAAAAAAGAGGGGTAAAAATCATGTTTATAAGATATTATTTAAGCATAAAATTTTTTTCAATTATCATTTTCTATTATGTGGTTGTGATTCCTACTCAAAACAATTATTTATTGCTTTCTTGGTATGTAGACTTTTTATATGCATGTTTACATATTATTGGCTATATCTTTATATTTATAGGAAATGGAGAAGCAGAATATCAAGAAAGATGAATCTTTGAAAATGTTACAGAACCAAGTATCTGAAGAAACAATCAAAGTTAGTACATTGTCATTTAAGAAATTCTTTCTCTTGTTTTAAGTTTTCAGAACTTTATTTTTCCAAACAATTTTTTTAAGTTTCTTTATAAAAAAAGGAATAAATTAAGAGTTATATTCTACAAATGCAGGCTTACCTATACTATTGAACATATTTTATTTCTTCATTGTGTACTGTGAGCAACTCTTGATTATTAAGTAGTTAATGATCTACTTTATAAACCATTAAAACTTCTTTTCCTGGCGCTTTCCTTCTGGATTCTTTCTTTTTCACCATTTCACTATGCATAAGGCTAAGAGCAGAAATGAATGGAAATGGAAATCAAAGTAGCTCAGATGGTATTTGAAATTACTAGCTCACATAAAGATTTTATATTAGATGTGAATTTCAATTGTTCATAACCTCTCTTTACAAGATATGAGGTAGCATGAGCACAGTAGCAGAGAGAGTGTTGGTTACATAATTAGGAAGATTCAACTCCAAATTTCACTTTCTACCATATCTTGGTGTATGACCTTGAGCAAATCTCACCTTTTAGTTTGCCAGGCAACTCAGTAAGATGGTAAGTTGCAGAGTTAGTAAGTTGCAGTGATCAGTGTTGATAGAATTCTTATTAGACAATTTTCATACCAATGAAATTGTAGA